>NC_080164.1:185033826-185333826 GCF_950295315.1 Erinaceus europaeus | reverse complement strand
CTCACCCCTTCATATCTTCAGCCCTCAGCCCTCACCCCCTCAGTCCAACACCCCTCACCCCCTCATCTCCTCACCTCTCCATATCCTCAGCCCTCATCCCCATATCTCAGTCTCTCATCCCCTCACCCCTCGGTTCCTCACCCCTCGGTTCCTCACCCCCTCTGGCCTCAGCCCTCACTCTCCTCAGCCCCCCAGCCCCCCTCAGCCTGTGCTGATGCCCCAGGTGCCTGTGGACCTACGAGGTTCAGTTCTCTCTGGATGGTGCGGCCTTCACTCCGATAAGCAGGAAGCCATCCACGTTCAACCTCTTCGTGTTCAGCCCAGGTGTGGCCCCTCCTGGTGCTGGGAGCCTTGGGAGGCCTGGGGATGTGGGAGGCGTGAAGCCTGGGGGGCCTGGGGGGAGCATGGGGGCCTGGAGGCTGTGCAGGGACCGCGGGGGCACATGGGGCCACACTCAGGCCCACTCACCCTTGTATCCAGAGACCGCTATGGTATCCGGCTCTTACCGGGTGCGAGCCATGGACTACTGGGCTCGGCCAGGCCCCTTCTCCAGCCCCGTGCGGTACTTGGAGGCCCAGGCCCCGTGACCACCCACCTGCCACACCGCCTTGACCAGACCCTAGTGACCAGGCCCCAGTGGCTGGACCCTAGTGGATGGACCCCAGTGGCTGGAACCCAGTGACCTGACCCCAGTGGATGGACCCCAGTGGCCGGAACCCAGTGGCCAGAACTCAGTGACCTGACCCCAGTGACCTGACCCTAGTGACCCGACCCCAGTGGATGGACCCCAGTGACCTGACCCCAGTGACCCGACCCCAGTGGCCAGAACCCAGTGACCTGACCCCAGTGACCCGACCCCAGTGGATGGACCCCAGTGACCTGACCCCAGTGACCCGACCCCAGTGGCCAGAGCCCAGTGACCTGACCCCAGTGGCCCGACCCCAGTGGCCAGGAGCCCGGGGCAGAGTCCCCACTGCTGTCCCCTACCGCCTTGCGTGTCCTTTAAAGTGCTTTTACGCATGTGGTCTGCATAGGTTTATGGGCACAGGGCTGGGCCAGCACCTCCCACCCCCACCCCCAGCCTGCCCAGGAGGGGGTCCGGGGGGCAGATGGACACCTCTAGGTGTGTCCTGGGCCCAGAGCACAGCTGGGCCGGCGGGGAGCCAGGACCAAGGGCGCCTCACACCCAGTAGGGAGGCCTCAGGGGACACAGCCCGGTGTGAGGGAGTGGGGCTCCCACATAAGTGAGAGGCCCTACAGCCTGCCCTTGTGGGGTAGAGCCCACCAGGGTGAGGTCAGTGGGCTCAGGCCACACAAGGACCACGGCCTGAGTCACTCGAATGCCCGGGCATGACATGGCAAGGCCAGCGCCCCAGCGTGAGGCAGACCCAAAAGCGGGGTGGGCACCCGTGCTGGGCTCGCGGGGCGCAAAGAGGAGACACGCAGGAGGGCGGGGGCCTCCAAGGGCAGCGTGCACTGCTGTCCTGAGCGCGTGAGCGCGTGGGAGGCCGGCACAGGGCCAGGAAGGGCTTCTTTCTGCCGGCACTCTCCCGGGGGCAGGCGGCCCTTCAGTGCCATGCTCCTCGTCGAGCCCCTCCCAGGCTCCACTCTTGGTGGCCTCTGCTTTATTTTTTAGATAGGAGGAGAGACTGGAACCCAGGCTTCTGCATGTGTGTGGGCTGTCTCCTGCCGACACACGTCTCTTGTCTGGGCTGTTTTCTCACCAGAGCACTGGGGCCCTCAGGGTGGCGGTGCAGAGCCGGGTCTCCCCGCCCTCTGTCTGTCTCCCCCTCTGTCTGAAGTGAAAGTCAGCTATGAGCAGGACGTCGCACATACTCAAGCCCCCGCCCCAACAGTGGGAAGGAATGAGATTGAGAGTGGGTGGAGCCCAGCTTGTGTGCAAAGTGCTACTTTGATCCCAGCAGGCAATATTTTTTAAAATTTATTTATTTAAGGAGACATTAACAAAACCGTAGGATAGGAGGCTTACAACTCCACACAATTCCCACCACCAGATCTCCGTTTCCCATCCCCTCCCCTGATAGCTTTCCTATTCTTTATCCCTCTGGGAGCATGGACCCAGGGTCACTGTGGGATGCAGAAGGTGGAAGGTCTGGCTTCTGTCATTGCTTCCCCGCTGAACATGGGTGTTGACAGGTGGATCCACACTCCCAGCCTGCCTCTCTCTTTCCCTAGTGGGGCAGGGCTCTGGGGGAGCAGGGCTCCAGGACACATTGGTGGGGTTGTCTGCCCAGGGAAGTCTGGTCGGCATCATGATGGCATCCGGAACCTGGTGGCTGAAAAGAGAGTCAACATATAAAGCCAAACAAATTGTTGATCAATCATGGACCTAAAGGCTGGACTAGTGCAGGTGAAGTGTCAGGGGGTGCTCATTGCAGACTCTTGTGTACTTCTGCTTTCAGGTATATATTTTTCCCTGGTTTATGGGCACGGGTGAACCTATGCTCTATCTCAGGGGACCTGGACTATATCTAGGTTTGGGGACTTTATTGGGGAGTGGAACACCTGGAATGGAATTAGAGAATCCTATGAAAGGAAAGGTCTCACCCGAGTAACGAAGCTGAAGGGTTGTCATTCCACACCTGAAGTCTCTGGACACAGTCTGAAGTGAAGCATGCTGGGGTGGCACTCGTGTTGATACATTTTTAAATAAAGGGTGGGGAGGGGTAAATAGCATAATGCTTATACAAAGAGACTCTCATGCCTGAGGCTCTCGAGTCCCAGGTTCAATCCCCTGCACCACCATAAGCCAAAGCTGAGCAGTGCTCTGGTTAGAAAAAGAAGAGGAAAAAGAATCATAAAAACCCAGTGTTCACCTGCAGGGGGAGTTTCTCAATTTCTGGCTGTCTCTATTCAATAAGTAAAGATAAAGAGGGTGTGTGGGGGGATAAACAGAAGGAGCAAGTCCCAACTGTGTTTCTGTTCAGTTGTGGAGGACGACAGGAGCCCATTGGGAGGACTTCCCGGAAGATGCACCTGGTTGGGGTGGTAGCGGACTCCCTGCTCTGCCCCGGTGTCCGGTCCGGGACAGCCACCTGCAGCACACGTCTGCAATTTGCACTGATTGCTTCCCTGCCCACTGTGTTCCACTCAGCCCCAGGTCCCAGGGTCCAAAACGGGAGTTCTCAAAACTCCCTAAGGTACAGGGGGTTCACCTCACACAGGGGAGGGGAGGTCCCATGCGTAGAGACCCGTCAGGGCGCCTGCCTTTCTGCTGGCTTGGGAGTGAGGGTGCTGGGCCTAGAGCTCAGCACTGGTGAGGGCTGTCCCCAGCTCCCCAGCACCCCTGAGCCCTGGTGAGGGCTGTCCCCAGCACCCCCGAGCCCTGGTGAGGGCTGTCCCCAGCTCCCCAGCACCCCTGAGCCCTGGTGAGGGCTGTCCCCAGCTCCCCAGCACCCCTGAGCCCTGGTGAGGGCTGTCCCCAGCACCCCTGAGCCCTGGTGAGAGCTGTCCACTGCTCCCTGAGGTCCGTGAGCCCTGATGAGGGCTGTCCACTGCTCCCTGAGGTCCCTGAGCCCTGGTGAGAGCTGTCCACAGCTCCCTGAGGTCCCTGAGCCCTGGTGACGGCTGCCCCAGCTCCCTGAGGTCCCTGAGCCCTGGTGAGGGCTGTCCCCAGCTCCCCAAAACCCCTGAGCCCTGGTGAGTGCTGTCCCCAGCTCCCTAAGGTCCCTAAGCCCTGGTGAGGGCTGCCCAGCTCCCCAGCACCCCTGAGCCCTGGTGAGGGCTGTCCCCAGCTCCCCAGCACCCCTGAGCCCTGGTGAGGGCTGCCCAGCTCCCTGAGGTCCCTGAGCCCTGGTGAGGGCTGTCCCCAGATCCCTGAGGTCCCTGAGTCCTGGTGAGGGCTGTCCCCAGCTCCCCAGAGCCCTGGTGAGGACTGTCCCCAGATCCCTGAGGTCCCTGAGCCCTGGTGAGGGCTGCCCCAGCTCCCTGAGGTCCCTGAGCCATGGTGAGGGCTGTCCCCAGCTCCCTGAGGTCCCTGAGCCCTGGTGAGGGCTGTCCCCAGCTCCCCGAGATCCCTGAGCCCTGGTGAGAGCCACAGGGGTAGGGCAGGCAAACAAGGACACTAGTGGCCAGGCCCTCCACCCCAGGGTGCAGGGTGGCTGGTGGAGATGGGTGGCTGTGGGGGCGGGGAGAGTGGCTCTGAGGCTAGAGGGATGGCTGTGGGGGCATGGGAGAGTGGCTCTGAGGCTAGAGGGGTGGATGAGTGGGGTGGGGACACAGGGCAGTTTGCCTGGGCTTGGGGTGGAGACACCTTGGGGTGCCAGGTGGCCAGGCAGGGGATGGGGTGCGGCAGTGGGGTGTGGAGTGCCCAGGTTTGGGGACGTGTGCCTGGAGGTGGGGCTGTGGGTGCAGGGGACAACGTTGGACACCCCTGGGTGACAGCAGGCCGGGGCAGGGGAGGGTCTGCTGTGGAGGTGACCCGGGTGTTTGCCTGCCCTACCCCTGTGGCCGGGCGTGGGGGTGCCCTAGGGTGGAGGCGCCCTAAAGTGGGGACAGGGGTCCTCTGGGGGAGTCTGGGGGGTGAATCCGTCAGGCCCTGACCAGAGGGGGTGGGGGGTGGGGTGAGCCAGTGGGGGGGCATGCCCAGGTGCGTACCCAGCCTGAGGGGCCCACAGGGCTGAGAGCACCCGCATGGGCATCCCATGTGTGTAGCCGCAGGGGGGCACCCTGGGTGCATGGCTGGTCTCAGGAGGGTGGATGGGGTTGCCCAGGGGTGGCGGTGGTCATAGGGGGGCACTCCGGGCTTCGTGTCTGGCAGCAGGGGGGCGTCTGGGGCTGCGTGGGGGGGTGGTGCCTCGGGGTGGCGCCCTGGAGAGCAAGTCTGACAGCGGGGACGCCCAGGGGTGTGTGTGTGGGGGGGTGGTACCCCCAGGGTGGCTGTGACCAGGAGGTGGCGCCCTGGAGAGCGCCTCTGGGGGGGGGCCGGGGTGCCTGTCTGGCAGAGGGAGGGGTTGCCCTGGGGTGTAGCAGCCACGGGGGGGTCCCCGGAGAGCGTGTCTGGCCCTGGGGGAGTCACCCAGGGGTGTAGCGGCCATGGGGGTCCCCGAGAGCGTGTCTGGCCTGGGGGGGGTGGTCGCCCCAGAGTGCAGCGGCCGCGGGGGTCCCTGAGAGAGTGGCCCGGGGGAGGGGTCGCCCCAGGTTGCAGCGGCCACGGGGGTCCCTGAGAGAGTGTCTGGCCCGGGGGAGGGTCGCCCCAGGAGTGCAGCGGCCATGAGGGTCCCTGAGAGCCTGTCTGTCCCGGGGGGGGGTCGCCCCAGGGTGCGGCCGCGGGGGTCCCCGAGAGCCTGTCTGTCCGGGGGGGAGGTCGCCCCGGGGTGCAGCGGCCGCGGGGGTCCCCGAGAGCCTGTCTGTCCCGGGGGGGGTCGCCCTGGGGTGCGGCGGGCGGCCGCGGGGGGTCCCTAAGAGCGTGTCTGTCCCGGGGGAGGGTCGCCCCGGGGTGCAGCGGCCATGGGGGTCCCCGAGAGCCTGTCTGGCCCGGGGGAGGGGTCGCCCCAGGAGTGTAGCGGCTGCGTGGGGGTCCCCGAGAGCCTGTCTGTCCCGGGAGGGGTCGCCCCAGGGTGCGGTGGCCACGGGGGGTCCCTGAGAGCCTGTCTGTCCCGGGGGGGGGGGGGGGGCTCGCCCCAGGGTGCAGCGGCCAAGGGGGTCCCCGAGAGCCTGTCTGTCCCGGGGGAGGGTCGCCCCAGGAGTGCAGCGGCCAAGGGGGTCCCCGAGAGCCTGTCTGGCCCGGGGGGGGGGTCGCCCAGGGTGCGGCGGCCGCGGGGGTCCCCGAGAGCCTGTCTGTCCCGGGGGAGGGTCGCCCCAGGGTGCAGCGGCCATGGGGGTCCCCGAGAGCCTGTCTGTCCCGGGGGAGGGTCACCCCAGGATGCAGCGGCCATGGGGGTCCCCGAGAGCCTGTCTGTCCTGGGGGGGGTTGCCCCAGGGTGCAGCGGCCATGGGGGTCCCCGAGAGCCTGTCTGTCCCGGGGGAGGGTCGCCCCAGGAGTGCAGCGGCCAAGGGGGTCCCCGAGAGCCTGTCTGTCGCGGGGGGGGGGGGTCGCCCAGGGTGCGGCGGCCGCGGGGGGTCCCCGAGAGCCTGTCTGTCCCGGGGGAGGGTCGCCCCAGGAGTGCAGCGGCCAAGGGGGTCCCCGAGAGCCTGTCTGGCCCGGGGGGGGGGTCGCCCAGGAGTGCAGCGGCCAAGGGGGTCCCCGAGAGCCTGTCTGTCGCGGGGGGGGGGTCGCCAAGGGTGCGGCGGCCGCGGGGGGTCCCCGAGAGCCTGTCTGTCCGGGGGGGGGGTGGTCGCCCCAGGGTGCGGCGGCCGCGGGGGTCCCCGAGAGCCTGTCTGTCCCGGGGGAGGGTCGCCCCAGGAGTGCAGCGGCCAAGGGGGTCCCCGAGAGCCTGTCTGGCCGGGGGGGGGGGTGGTCGCCCCAGGGTGCGGCGGCCGCGGGGGTCCCCGAGAGCCTGTCTGTCCTGGGGGAGGGTCGCCCCAGGGTGCAGCGGCCATGTGGGTCCCCGAGAGCCTGTCTGTCGCGGGGGGGTGTCGCCCAGGGTGCGGCGGCCGCGGGGGGTCCCTAAGAGCGTGTCTGTCCCGGGGGAGGGTCGCCCCAGGGTGCAGCGGCCATGGGGGTCCCCGAGAGCCTGTCTGGCCCGGGGGGGAGGGGTCGCCCCAGGAGTGTAGCGGCTGCGTGGGGGTCCCCGAGAGCCTGTCTGTCCCGGGAGGGGTCGCCCCAGGGTGCGGTGGCCACGGGGGTCCCTGAGAGCCTGTCTGTCCCGGGGGGGGGGGGCTCGCCCCAGGGTGCAGCGGCCAAGGGGGTCCCCGAGAGCCTGTCTGTCCCGGGGGAGGGTCGCCCCAGGAGTGCAGCGGCCAAGGGGGTCCCCGAGAGCCTGTCTGTCCCGGGGGAGGGTCGCCCCAGGAGTGCAGTGGCCAAGGGGGTCCCCGAGAGCCTGTCTGTCCCGGGGGAGGGTCGCCCCAGGGTGCAGCGGCCATGTGGGTCCCCGAGAGCCTGTCTGTCCTGGGGGGGGTTGCCCCAGGGTGCAGCGGCCATGGGGGTCCCCGAGAGCCTGTCTGTCCCGGGGGAGGGTCGCCCCAGGGTGCGGTGACCATGTGGGTCCCCGAGAGCCTGTCTGTCCTGGGGGGGGGTTGCCCCAGGGTGCAGCGGCCAAGGGGGTCCCCGAGAGCCTGTCTGTCGCGGGGGGGGGGGGGGGTCGCCCAGGGTGCGGCGGCCGCGGGGGTCCCCGAGAGCCTGTCTGTCCCGGGGGGGGGGGGGTTGCCCCAGGGTGCGGCGGCTGCGGGGGTCCCCGAGAGCCTGTCTGTCCCGGGGGGGGGGGGGGGTTGCCCCAGGGTGCGGCGGCCGCGGGGGGTCCCCGAGAGCCTGTCTGTCCGGGGGGGGGTTGCCCCAGGGTGCGGCGGCTGCGGGGGTCCCCGAGAGCCTGTCTGTCCCGGGGGGGGGGGGGGGTTGCCCCAGGGTGCGGCGGCCGCGGGGGGTCCCCGAGAGCCTGTCTGTCCGGGGGGGGGTTGCCCCAGGGTGCGGCGGCTGCGGGGGTCCCCGAGAGCCTGTCTGTCGCGGGGGGGGGTCGCCCAAGGTGCGGCGGCCGCGGGGGGGGCGCCGCGGGGTGCGTGTCCGGCGCGGCGGGCGCCCCGGGGAGCCGAGGGTTAAGCGCGCGGGGCGGGCCGGGGGCGGGGCCGGCTGGCGGCCGAGCCACAAAGCCCCGCGGGGAAGGAACCTCGCGGCGCCGCTGGACCCGCCGCAGGTAGCGCCGTCTGGCCGCGGGTCCGAGCGGAGTCCCGGCCGCGGGATGAGTGCGGGGGCGCCCCGCGGGCCCGACCCTGAGCCCTGAGCCCTGAGCCCTGAGCCCGGCCGCCACCCCGGGGTGCGGGCCCGTCGGGGGCCAGGCCTGGGGGCCGCCCCGCCCGCCGCCCACGTGGCCACACTGTCCCCGCTGGACGCGGCCTGGCCCGCGGGCTCGGCCGGGAAGCGCGCTCGGCGCTCGGCCCGCGCCCCTTTGTCCCTCCTCCGCCCCCGCCCCCAGGTCGCTATGTCGCCGGGCCCCGCGCTGCTGCTGCTGCTGCTGCTGCTGCTGCTGCTGGGGGTCCTGACACCCACCGCCGCCCGAGGTGAGTCCCAGTGCCCCCCCCGCGACCCCACACGCGGGCAGCCCCTCCTGGCACCCCCACCCAGGGCCACCCTCACCCGCAGCACCCTGTCCTGGCACCTTTTCTGGCGGACACCTTCCCCCGCGGGCACCCTACAGGCACCTTCCCTGGAGGCCACCTTCACTTGTGGGCACCCTGTCCGGCACCTTCCCTGGCGGGCACCCTTGCCCAAAGGCATCATCACCCAAAGCACCCAGTCCTGGCACCCTCACCCAGTGGGCACCCTCACCCACAGGCACTTTGACCCAGCAGGCAACCCGTCAGGCCCTTACCCAACAGGGACCCGTACTCAGGGCACTCTGTCGCTGGCACAGGCACCCAATGGCACTGTCACACTGCACATGCCCTCAACTAGGACACCTTAAACCAAAAATACCCTAGTCCACAGGACACCCCTAAACCATAGAGCACCCACCCAAACCAGGGGACACACACTCACCGACAGGAGACTCCTAACACAAAGGGCACCCTTCACCACAGGACACCCCTCACCACAGGCCACTCCTCACCCACAGGGCACCCTCACCACAGGGCACCCCTAACAAACACACAGGCCACTCCTCACCCACAGGGCACCCTCACCACAGGGCACCCCTAACACACAGGCCACACCTCACCCACAGGGCACCCTCACCACAGGGCACCCCTAACAAACACACAGGCCGCTCCTCACCCACAGGGCACCCTCACCACAGGGCACCCCTAACAAACACACAGGCCACTCCTCACCCACAGGGCACCCTCACCACAAGGCACCCCTAACACACAGGCCACACCTCACCCACAGGGCACCCTCACCACAGGGCACCCTTAACACACAGGCCACTCCTCACCCACAGGGCACCCTCACCACAGGGCACCCCTAACAAACACACAGGCCACTCCTCACCCACAGGGCACCCTTCACCACAGGGCACCCCTAACACACAGGTCACTCCTCACCCACAGGACATCCCTCACCACAGGGCACCCCTCACCACAGGCCACTCCTCACCCACAGGGCACCCTCACCACAGGACACCCCTAACACACAGGCCACTCCTCACCACAGGACATCCCTCACCACAGGGCACCCTTAACACACAGGCCACTCCTCACCCACAGGACATCCCTCACCACAGGGCACCCCTAACACACAAGCCACTCCTCACCCACAGGGCACCCCTAACACACAGGCCACTCCTCACCACAGGACATCTCTCACCACAGGGCACCCCTAACACACAAGCCACTCCTCACCCACAGGGCACCCCTAACACACAGGCCACTCCTCACCCACAGGACATCCCTCACCCATAGGACACTGCTAACAACAGGGCAGCTGGAACCCACAAGACACCCCTCAACATAGGACACCACAAACCAAAAGAGTAACCTTCACCACAGGAAACACCTCACCAGGACACCCCTCACCACAGGACACCCTCTACACAGGACCACAGGACACCCCTCACCACAGGACAAACCTAACCCACAGGAGACCCCCAATCCCACAGGGCACCCCTCACCATAGGACACCCTTAACCACAGGACACCCCTCACAAGAGGGCACCCCAAACCACAGGACAATAACCAACAGGGCACCCATCAACACAGAACACCTTTTTTTTTTTTTTTTGCCTCCAGGGTTATCGCTGGGCTCAGTGCCTGCACCATGAATCCACCGCTCCTGGAGGCCATTTTCCCCCCCTTTTTGTTGCCCTTGCTGTTGTAGCCTTGTTGTGGTTATTATTGTTATTGTTGATGTCGTTCGTTGTTGGATAGGACAGAGAGAAAGGAGACAGAGAGGGGGAGAGAAAGACAGACACCTGCAGACCTGCTTCACCACCTGTGAAGTGACTCCACTGCAGGTGGGGAGCCGGGGGCTCAAACAGGGATCCTTACACCCATCCCTGTGCTTAGCAGCACATGCGCTTAACTCACTGCGATACCGCTCGAACCCACACAGGACACCCTTAACTGACAGGACACCCTCAAAACAGGCACCCAAAACCACAGAACACCCTTAAAGCACAAGACAGCACTCAGAATAGGGAACCCCTAAGAGACACCCCTAACCACAGGACACACATCGTCGGGACACCCATAACCTACAGGATAGCCCTAACCAATAGGGTACTCCTAACCACTGGACACCATTAACCCACAAGACATCACTGAAAATAGGGCACATCTAACCACAGGACACCCCTAACCAACAGCAGACCCCTAACCCAAGACAACCCTAACCCACAGAAAACCCCTCACCACAGGACACCTCTCACCAAAGGACACCCCTCACTACGGGACTCCCTAACCAACGGGGCAACCTCACAACAGGACAGCCTTAACCCACAAGACACCCCTTACAACAGAACACCCCTCACCAAGGGCACCCCTAACCCACAAGTCACCCCTAACCACAGGACACCCCTCACCACAGGTCACCCCTCACCACAGGACACCAGTCACCATAGGACACCTGTCACCACAGGGCATAACTAATCCACAGAGCACCCTTAACTCACAGGTATCCCTCACCACAGAGTACACCTCACCACAGGACACCCCTCACCACAGTACACCCCTCACCACAGAGTACACCTCACCACAGGACACCCCTCACCACAGTACACCCCTCACCACAGAGTACACCTCACCACAGGACACCCCTCACCACAGGACACCCCTCACCACAGGTCACCCCTCACCACAGGACACCAGTCACCATAGGACACCTGTCACCACAGGGCATAACTAATCCACAGAGCACCCTTAACTCACAGGTATCCCTCACCACAGAGTACACCTCACCACAGGACACCCCTCACCACAGTACACCCCTCACCACAGAGTACACCTCACCACAGGACACCCCTCACCACAGGACACCCCTCACCACAGAGTACACCTCACCACAGGACACCCCTTACCACAGGACACCCCTCACCACAGGTCACCCCTCACCACAGGACACCAGTCACCATAGGACACCTGTCACCGCAGGGCATAACTAATCCACAGAGCACCCTTAACTCACAGGTATCCCTCACCACAGAGTACACCTCACCACAGGACACCCCTCACCACAGGACGCCCCTCACCACAGGACGCCCCTCACCACAGGACACCCCTCACCACAGGACGCCCCTCACCACAGGATGCCCCTCACCACAGGACACCAGTCACCACAGGACGCCCCTCACCACAGAGTACACCTCACCACAGGACACCCCTCACCACAGGACGCCCCTCACCACAGGACACCAGTCACCACAGGACGCCCCTCACCACAGAGTACACCTCACCACAGGACACCCCTCACCACAGGACGCCCCTCACCACAGGACACCAGTCACCACAGGACGCCCCTCACCACAGAGTACACCTCACCACAGGACACCCCTCACCACAGGACGCCCCTCACCACAGAGTACACCTCACCACAGGACACCCCTCACCACAGGACACCCCTCACCACAGGACGCCCCTCACCACAGGACAACCCTAACCCACAGGGCACCCTCACCTATAGGGAACCCTGTCTCTGAGTCACCCCTTTGACCCCTTGCCCAGGATTCCCCCTGACTGAGGTACCTTGTCCCCTTCTGGGGTGCCACACACCTGTAGGGCACCCTTCCCTGACCACTGTTTCCCCAGGGACCTCCCTGGATAAGCACCCCATGGGTGGGCTCTGACCCCAGCCCCCGGGTACTCTCACACACCTGGGGATCACTGGAGAGGGTGCTGGACCCCAGGAATCTTGGGGGCCTCCCCTGAGACCTGAGACCACCTGCTGCCCCTGCCCATTTGACACCCCAAGTCCCTGCCTCTGGGCACCGCGTCCCATGGGTGACATGTTCCACTGGGCCTGCGTCAGCCGCTCAGCGTGGCCTGTCCTGTGTCTGTCCTCTACACCAGGGCTGCCCTTATATGGCTGCACTCGGGCGGCGGGCAGAGGGCGGCGGGCAGAGGGCACCGGCCCAGGTGGGCCTGATGCCACTCTGCCCCCCCCCACCCCGCGGCCGCACAAGGGCTGCCCAGCCTGGCCCCGCCGTGCTGAGGACCCACGCCGCCTTGCCTTTCATGCCCCTTTGATCTCTGCCCCCACCCTGCACCTTCCCGGCCTCTGGCCTGGCTGCTCTGGACACTGTCGGCCATGGCCCCAACAGTGAGTGGCAGGGGGGGTGGCCTCGCCAAGGCAGGGGTGCCACACCTTCGCCCATCCCCCACACGCCTGGGTACCCCGGGGAACCCCACAGGCTGGGCAGGGTGCCCCTCTGAGCGCCTCCCTGGGCCTGGCTCTGGGGACGCCTGAAGACCCCCCTGCTCCAGGGGCAGGCGGCTGGACGTGCCTGTGGGCACCATGCCGGGGCGTCGGCCTCTCAGACCCAGCACTCACGGCAGTTCCCGACTTCCTCGTCCACCAGTCTGGGTGCCGGGATGGGAAGGGCCTGAGCACACAGACCTGCCGGCCAGAGGGGCCAAGGAAACTGAGACCACCCCCTGAACTCTGGGGGGCCTCTTGGACCCCCCCGGGAGGCGGTAGGAGGCCGGGCACAGGGAGCCCACATGGTGGACAGAAAACAAACGCTGGCCGTGGAGGAGGGTAGACAGAGTGGCCTTTGCCTCCTCTTGGCCACTCCTCCCCCCTCCCCGCCCCTGATGCCCCCCTGCCCCTGCCCCTGGTCCCCTTGCCCACCCCTCCCCCACCGTCTCCCCGCCCCTGCCCCCACTGCCCGCGGATGTGTTGGTTTTCCCCAGCCCGGCCTCTCACCAGGCCTGACCCGGATGGCGGGGCGGCTGGCTGGTGGTGGCTGGTGGGCGCCCTGTGGGTGAGGCGTGCCCTTGCCCCTGCCCCTGGGCCTGCTGCCTCAGCCTGCTTCAGCCTGGAAGCTGGGGGGCTTCAGAGTGGCAGGTGAGCGTTCAGCCCATGGTGGAGCATGGGCAGGCAGGAGTGCAGACGGTGAGGCGTCAGGGCTGGCTGGTACCCCCGGGTGCTGCCTGTTGGTCTGGGGGCCCTGGGACTCGGGAAGGGGCAGCTGGGCAACGGCTGGGGGAGGGGCTACCGCGAGGCCATTCAGGAACTCTGCATGAGGTGGGGTGGTCGCACAGGGTGTAGGGGGTCTGGGGGGCCCTGGCCCACCGTGGGGACTAGTGGGGGTCCCTTACTAATGATAACTCCTGTGACAGCTGGGGTGGTGGGGAGGGGGCCCTGAAAGCCCACCCGAGGGTGAGGGTTCCGTGGCCCACAGATGCCCCCCACTCTGTCTGGCCTGTCCCCTGACTCAATGCAGTGCAGCCACCTGTCTATTCTCCAAGCCTCACCCTGGACACACACACGTGTCTGCGTGTGGACGCCGGACCACCCCCCACACACTGTGGCCACAGCAGCAGCTGCCTGGCCCCGAGCCCTCTCCACCTGGCCCCCCTTCACCCTGCCGTCCAGCTCCTGGTGGCCAGCAGCTGGGGTGTAGGGGTACCCTGCCTCCCTGGACATGGCCCCCAGCCCATGTTCACAGCCCTCCTGCCCGGCCCACAGCTCCCTGGGGTCTGTGTAGGGGTCCTGCAGTGTCTGGGTGCAGGAACCCCAGAGCCCCCCAGGCTCCACAGCTCTGTCTGATGCACAGGGCAAAAGGGGGTTGGCTTCCCTAGCTGACTGTGGGGCTCATCCAGGCAGTCTGGGGGTACTGGCCTAGAGGGTTAGCTTTGGGGGACAGTGGGGGCTGCTGCTTTATTAAGCCTGCACTGGCCTCACTACCCACTCCTGGGCCTTTCTCAGCTGCTGGAACTCCTGGGGGGTCCCCTCACTGGGGGCAGGTGCCCAGGTGTCTGTTGGGGGGATCCTCTCACTGGGGGCAGGTCCCAGGTGTCTGATGGGGGGTCCTCTCACTGGGGGTAGGTCCCAGGTGTCTGTTGGGGGGGTCCCCTTACTGGGGGCAGGTGCCCAGGTGTCTGATGGAGGGGTCCCCTCACTGGGGGCAGGTCCCAGGTGTCTGCCTGGAGAGGTCCCCTCACTGGGAGCAGGTGCCCAGGTGTCTGCTGGGGGGTCCTCTCACTGGGGGCAGGTCCCAGGTGTCTGTTGGGGGGGTCCCCTCACTGGGGGCAGGTGCTCAGGTGTCTGATGGGGGGTCCCCTCACTGGGGGCAGGTGCCCAGGTGTCTGTTGGGGGTCCCCTCACTGGGGGCAGGTCCCAGGTGTCTGTTGGGGGTCCCCTCACTGGGGGCAGGTCTCAGGTGTCTGATGGGGGTCCCCTCACTGGGGGCAGGTCCCAGGTGTCTGTTGGGGGTCCCCTCACTGGGGGCAGGTCCCAGGTGTCGGGGGTCCCCTCACTGGGGGCAGGTCCCAGGTGTCTGTTGAGGGGGTCCTCTCACTGGGGGCAGGTCCCAGGTGTCTGTTGAGGGGGTCCTCTCACTGGGGGCAGGTCCCAGGTGTCTTTTGAGGGGTCCCCTCACTGGGGGCAGGTCCCAGGTGTCTGTTGGGGGGGTCCTCTCACTGGGGGCAGGTCCCAGGTGTCTTTTGGGGGGTCCCCTCACTGGGGGCAGGTCCCAGGTGTCTGCTGGGGGTCCCCTCACTGGGGGCAGGTCCCAGGTGTCTGTTGGGGGGGCTCTCTCACTGGGGGCAGGTCCCAGGTGTCTGTTGGGGGTCCCCTCACTGGGGGCAGGTGCCCAGGTGTCTTTTGAGGGGTTCTCTCACTGGGGCAGGTGCCCAGGTGTCTGCCTGGCCCAGTCTCCCAGAGGTGAGGGAGTGTCCTCTTTGTCCTGGGCCGGGCCCCTGGGAGTGGTGGAATTTCAGGCAGTGACAGGTGGCTGGCGGGTCTGCTGGGAACCAGTCTTTTGGCTGTCCCCTCCCCTTCCCCTAGCACTGATGGGTCCCTGGAGGGCCCAGGACCAAGCAGCGCTCCACCTGCTTCTCTCCTGTCTCCTCAGGACTGGCTGGGGCCGAGGGGCTGAGAGCCAAGGTCTGAGGACATTCTGGACATAGCCCCCACGTCAGGCCAGAGATGGAGACACCCATGGCTGTGTCCTCCAGTGGGCAGTGACACTGGCTGTGAGACATAGTGTGCCCCCCCACAGCAGCTGGCCGTGTGTGGGCTGGGGGCTGAGGGCACAGGGCAGGTGTGGGGGCTGCTCTGGAGGGGTGCTTCCAGGTGGCCTGTCCACCACATCTTGCACCACACAACCCCTGGGCTGAGAGGTGTGAGAGGTGGCCCCAGGCCAAAGCCACCTCCATGCACTCCCCCAACCCTGCCTTGCGGAGTCTCTCCTGCACTTGACCCCAGACCCACAGTTGTGTGGGCTGGCCTGGGGTTAGGTGGGGGTCAGGTCATGGTCTGGAGTTAAGTGGGGGTCAGACTCTGGCCTGGTGCTGGCTTGCCCTGGCACTAGTGGGGCTGGCCATGGTCTGGTCCTAGTGGGTGCTATTCGTGGCCTGATCTTGGTGGGTCCTGGCGCTGGTGAGGCTGATGTAGCCTAGCACAGTGGTTGGGTAAGGCCTGGCGCTGGTAGGTGCCATTTGCGGCCTGGCTGTGGTGGACATGGCCTGGCCTGGTACTGTGGCTGGGTGAGGCCCAGTGTGAGGTGTGCCTGGAGTCTAGCCTGCTGGGAGACCATGTGGTTAGTGCTGGGGGTACCAGACTTGGTTCCCCTGACCCAGGTCTCTAACCCATAGGCCCCCCGAGGATGGCTGACAAGGTCGTTCCGCGCCAGGTGGCCCGGCTCGGCCGTACCCTGCGGCTGCAGTGCCCAGTGGAGGGGGACCCGCCACCACTGACCATGTGGACCAAGGATGGCCGCACCATCCATGGTGGCTGGAGCCGCTTCCGCGTGCTGCCCCAGGGCCTGAAGGTGAAGGAGGTGGAGCGTGAGGACGCAGGTGCCTACGTCTGCAAGGCCACCAATGGCTTCGGCAGCCTGAGTGTCAACTACACCCTCATCGTGATGGGTCAGTGCAGGGCCTTGCCCTCCCAGGACAGGATTTCCGGGGGACAGGAGCCTCGGGGGGGTAGGAGCCTCCAGGGGACAGGAACCCTCAGCTGGACAGGACCCCACTCTTGGGGACAGGACCCCCACACCTGGGACAACACTTCCACTCCTGGTGACAGCACCCCTACACCTGGAATAGCGCCTAGGGCAAAATGGCCACACTAGGGTAGGACCCTCCCTGCCTCCTCCCTGACCTGGGGGCCTGAGCTCACCCCCATCCCCCACCCCTGGGCAGGAAGCCAGCAGAAGTGGATGCAGGAGTCCTGGGGGCTCCCAAGGGTGCTGGCTTCAGGGTTGGCCTTTCAGAGGCTGAAGGCCTTGTTCTGCCTGGGCCCCAGGGGAGGGGGTTACCCCAGACACAGCCTTGTACTGCCACTAGGTGTGCCAGTTGCCCACCCTGGAGGGTTCCTGGGCTGAGTCATGTGGGCTCCCAGAGTGAGATTAAGGATTACTGGGGTGGCAGTTTGGGGGGTCCTGCAGTGTGGTTGTGGGGGCTCCTGGGGGTGGGGTTATGGTGGGCTCTGGAGTGGGCTTGTGGGGCCTCCTAGGGCAGGCTTGTAAGACTCCTGGGTTGGTCTTGTGTGGGGAAGCTACTCTCTCTGGAGACGTTTGTCCCCGGAGGCTCCTGACCGCCAGAGGCTCCTGTCCCCGGAGGCTCCTGACCGCCAGAGGCTCCTGTCCCTGGAGGCTCCTGACCACCAGAGGCTCCTGTCCCCGGAGGCTTCTGTCCCCCAGGGGCTCCTGTCCCCGAAGGCTCCTGACCGCCAGAGGCTCCTGTCCCCGGAGGCTTCTGTCCCCCAGGGGCTCCTGTCCCCGGAGGCTTCTGTCCCCCAGGGGCTCCTGTCCCCAGAGGCTCCTTCTGGGTGGTAGTTTGGGGGTTGCAGGGGCTCCTGGGGCAAGGTTTGGGGACTTCCTGATGGTCACACTGCCACTCTGCTATGTCTGGACTGAGCCTGGCCTAGTTTGTCTCTCTCTCTCTCTCGAGGGCATTCCTTGGCTTGGCCACACCACACGGCCCTCACCCAGCCCCCGGCCGGGAATGGGAACCCTGTGTCCCCCAGCAGGGAGGGTGCTGGGAGGAATGCCACTCCACAGCTCGGCCTTGATGTGGACTAGGGTTACCGCAGCTGCCATGGCCCAGCCCCCTGGCCGCAGACCCCTGGAGCCAGGGTGGGGGGGCTGTCCTGCTGTTGGGGCACCTGTACCCAGGGCCTGGGTGGGAGGCTCCCAGCTGTTCTGGGCTTGGGGTGTGTGGGGCTGTGGGACTCCCAGCCAGGCTACCGGGCCTGGGGCAGCCTGCACCAGGATGGGGGTATGGGGCTCCTCTGAGCAGTGTCCACTCTGCAGATGACACCAGCCCAAGTCGGGGGAGTCTGGGGCCCGCCAGCCCCCCTGGCGGCCAGGAGGACCCTGCCGGCATGCAGTGGGGTGAGCACGGGCCTTGAGGGGTCCCCAGCCAGGTGGGGGGCTCCTGACTGCTGACCTCTGTCTCCCACAGCAAGGTCGGGCCAGGTGGGGGCCCCTGACCTCTACAACTTGGCTGGGCCAGGTGGGGGCCCCTGGGCAGGAAGGTGGGGAGGCCTGGTTGCTGACCTGTGCCCCCCACAGAGAGGTTAGACCGGGTGGGGGTCCCTGTCTGGGCTGGGTGGGGGCCCCTGACCTCTGACCTCCCAGCCTGGCTGGGCCGGTGGGAGTCCCTGGGTGGGGGGCCGGGGGAGGCCTGGCAGCTGACTTCTGTCCCCACAGCGCAGCCCCGCTTCACGCAGCCCTCCAAGATGCGGCGCCGGGTGATCGCCCGGCCCGTGGGCAGCTCCGTGCGGCTCAAGTGTGTGGCCAGTGGACACCCTCGGCCTGACATCACGTGGATGAAGGATGACCAAGCCCTGACTCGGCTGGAGGCTGGAGAACCCCGCAAGAAAAAGTGGACTCTGAGCCTCAAGAACCTGCGCCCGGAGGACAGTGGCAGGTACACCTGCAGGGTGTCCAACCGCGCGGGAGCCATCAACGCCACCTACAAGGTGGACGTGATCCGTGAGTGCAGGGAGGGAGGCTATGACGGGAGGGACTGAGGGGGGCGAGTGGCGGAGCAGGTGGGACCTGGGAGAGGGACAAGGCCTTTCGTGTGTGGGCAGTGGCGGGTGGGCGTGGTCCCGGGAGTGACACGGATGTGTGGCCTTGCAGGGTGGCCAAGGTGAGGCCTGTGTGGTGGTGGGCGTGGCCTTGGGATAGCTGGGTAGCCCTAACGGCTGTGGGCGTGGTCTGAGAAGCGGTGGGCGTGGCCCGGGTGAGAGCTGACCGTGGGGTGGGTGTGGCACTAGCCTGGTGGGTGTGGCCGTGTGTGCCAGGGTGGGTGTGATCTAATTGGTAATGGGCGTGGCCCTGGGTGGAGGGGGTAGGTTGTGTGTTGGGGTGAGCGTGGCCTGGGCAGTAGTGGGCGTGGTCCTTGTGGCAGTGGACATGGTCCTGAGGGACTGGGTGGGGAACTGGTGGGTGGAGTGGGTGTCGCCTGTGGAAGCCTGGGCGTGGCCCAGAGGGAGAGCGTGGGCGGGGTCCGGAGGGACAGGGTGGGCGTGGCCCAGAGGGACAGGGTGGGCGTGGTCCGGAGGGACAGTGGGCGTGGCCCGGAGGGACTGGGTGGGGAACTGGTGGGTGGGGTGGGCGTGGCCTGTGGAAGCCTGGGCGTGGTCCGGAGGGAAAGCGTGGGCGGGGTCCGGAGGGACAGGGTGGGCGTGGTCCAGAGGGAGAGCGTGGGCGTGGTCCGGAGGGACAGGGTGGGGAACTGGTGGGTGGGGGTGGGCGTGGCCTGTGGAAGCCTGGGCGTGGTCCAGAGGGAAAGCGTGGGCGAGGTCCGGAGGGACAGGGTGGGCGTGGTCCGGAGGGACAGAGTGGGCGTGGTCAGGAGGGACAGGGTGGGCGTGGTCCTGAGGGACAGGGTGGGCGTGGTCCGGAGGGAGAGCGTGGGCGTGGTCCGGAGGGACAGGGTGGGCGTGGTCCTGAGGGACAGGGTGGGCGTGGTCTGGAGGGAGAGCGTGGGCGTGGTCCGGAGGGGCAGTGGGCGTGGTCCGGAGGGACAGGGTGGGCGTGGCCCGTGGTGCCACTCTGAGCCCACATGCCGCCTCTGCAGAGCGGACCCGCTCCAAGCCGGTGCTGACAGGCGCGCACCCTGTGAACACCACGGTGGACTTCGGGGGCAGCACATCCTTCCAGTGCAAGGTGCGCAGCGACGTGAAGCCCGTGATCCAGTGGCTGAAACGCGTGGAGTACGGTGCTGAGGGCCGCTACAACTCCACCATCGACGTGGGCGGCCAGAAGTTTGTGGTGCTGCCCACTGGGGACGTGTGGTCGCGGCCGGACGGCTCCTACCTCAACAAGCTGCTCATAGCCCGTGCCCGGCCCGACGACGCCGGCATGTACATCTGCCTGGGTGCCAACACCATGGGCTACAGCTTCCGCAGTGCCTTCCTCACCGTGCTGCCAGGTGCGGCCCCCACGAGCCCCCACCCGGCCACTCAGTATCTGGCCCCCCCCCCCGCCCCCACCCAACCCCCACCCGACCCTGCACCCAGCACCCAGCACCCACCTGGCCACTCGGCCCCCAGCACCCCACCCAACACCCACCGCCTGTCTCCCGCAGACCCCAAGCCGCCAGGGCCACACGTGGCACCCTCGCCCGCCGCCAGCAGCCTGCCCTGGCCCGTGGTCATCGGCATCCCGGCCGGGGCGGTCTTCATCCTGGGCACTGTGCTGCTGTGGCTCTGCCAGGTGAGGAAGCCGTGTGCGCCTGCCCTGCCCACGCACCGTCCGCCAGCCACCAGCCGAGCCCGCCCCGGGGACAAAGACCTGCCTGCGCCCGCCCTGGGCCCCAGCCCGGCCGCAGGGCTGTGTGAGGAGCTGGGGCCCCCCACCGCCCCCCTGCACAAGCTGTACCCTAAGCTCTACACAGACGTGCACACGCACACACACTCACATACGCACACGCACACACACTCACACGTGGACGGCAAGACCCACCACCAGCACGTCCACTACCAATGCTGAGACACGTGGTGCCACACGGTGGGCGGGGGCACGGAGCATGTGACCTGTGCCCCACACTGACGCGCCTGCAGACAGAGCTGGACGTGCCCGCACAACTGGGCACACAGCAACAAGGCATGAGTGGGCTGTCACAGATGCTGCGCACACCAGGCCGGCAACACACATGGCTCACACCAGCACACACTGCTCGTGCCAACACATATACAACCAGACCAGCTGCATGTAGCACACAGTTCACACCAGCACACACACACAGGGTAGGCCAGCTGCACGTAGCACACACACATAGTAGGCCAGCTGCATACACACACACACAGTGGAACAGCTACACACACACAGCAGGCCAGCTACACACACACACACACACACACAGGGTAGGCCAGCTGCACGTAGCACACACACACAGTAGGCCAGTTGCATACACACACACAGTGGGACAGCTACACACACACAGCAGGCCAGCTACACACACACACACACACACAGCAGGCCAGCTCATACCAACACACACACAACCAGACCAGCTGCACGCAGCACATGTAGCTCACACCAGAACACATGCAAACAGCAGGCCAGCTGTAAACACACATGGCACACACCAAAACACAGCAGGCCAGCTGTGCTCACGACTCACATACCACACACACACACACCAGAGGAGCCCCAGGCTGTGCACAGGCATACACAGCTCACAGTGCACCCCCTCGCACTCCTTCTGACAGACCCTCTCTTTTGCAGGGCTGTTGTGTGATTTGCAGTGCGTGTAGTTGGTTAGTCATGAAGGAATCTTGGGCCCCCTCAGCTCAAGGGGCGCTCGGCCCCCATCAGCCTCCCACCCCTGCCCGATGGCCTCGGGTCGAGGCCCTGTCCTGGGAGGCTGCTGTGGCCAAGGGTGGCCTCCAGCCTTGTGTGGACCCTGGGCCCTAGTATTTCTATTTAAGACATGAAGAGAATAATACTGAGAAGGGCTTGCAGGGCCAGGATCCACCCAGCCCCAGCCCCTCGCTGACAGAGACTTTGAGCTGAAGCTTCAGATATTTAATTTATTTTGTTAAATAAGAAACTTGTGCAACCTTTTCTTCTAAGCTGCTGTCTCTGCCCGTGTCTGCGTGTGCCTGCCATGTGCAGGTACGTGTGCTGTGTGCAGACCAAGTGCAGCTGGGTACATGTGTGTATGTGTGTGCTCTCACACAGGCTGGGGCCCAGACCGGGAAGGGGCAAGTGGGCACCAGGCTCCGGTGGCCCTGGAGGTTGCCAGCTGACGGGGGTCATGTCTCGGGAGCCCCCGCCGGGGACCTGTGGTCTCGTCTAGGCTGTTGGTCAGTGGGCAGCCTGACCCCAGACCTGGGTGATGCCACGGCCCTCCCTGCCAGCTCCCTGACCTCAATACCATCTTGTCACTCCCAAATAGGGGGCAGCTGGGGTGAGTGTGGGGCTGGGCCAGGAGGTGGGCAGGGTAGTGGGCACAGCTGCCATCATCAGGGGGTAGGTAGTCGGGGCAACAGGGCCCTGGGGGTGGGTCCTAGGTGACCCCAGATGAGACTGACCTCTCGTGGGGGTCACTGTCTCCTTGCAGGACCTGGGGACAACAATAACTGAGGGGCTGGGGGCATATTAATCGAATGGGGGTGGGGCACAGGGCAGGTGGGTAGGGGGCAGAGTGGGCAGGAGGCTGGGGCAGAGGGGGTGCGGCAGAGAAGGTGGGGGGCAGGGGCAGAGTGGGCAGGGGCTGAGGCAGAGAGGGGCATAGGGTGGGCAGGGGCTGGGGCAGAGAGGGACTGAGTCAGAGGGGGCAGGGGCAGAGGGTGGGCAGGGACTGAGGCAGAGGGGGGCAGGGGGCAGAGGGTGGGCAGGGACTGAGGCAGAGGGGGCAGGGGCAGAGGGTGGGCAGGGACTGAGGCAGAGGGGGGCAGGGGGCAGAGGGTGGGCAGGGACTGAGGCAGAGGGGGCAGGGGCAGAGAGTGGGCAGGGGGCTGGGCCAGAGGGGCAGGGGCAGAGGGGGGGCAGGGGCAGAGAGGGGCAGTGGCAGAGAGTGGGCAGGGGGCAGAGAGGGGCAGGGGCAGAGAGTGGGCAGGGGCTGAGGCGGGGGCAGGGGCAGAGAGTGGGCAGGGGCAGAGAGGGGGCAGGGGCAGAGAGGGGGTAGGGGCTGAGAGTGGGCGGGGGGCAGGTGCAGAGAGGGGGCAGGGGACAGGGGCAGAGAGTGGGCAGGGGGCAGAGAGGGGGCAGGGGCAGAGAGGGGCAGGGGCAGAGAGGGGCAGGGGCAGAGAGGGGCAGGGGCAGAGAGTGGGCAGGGGCTGGGGCTGAGAGGGGCAGGGGCAGAGAGTGGGCAGGGGCAGAGAGTGGGCAGGGGCAGAGAGGGGCAGGGGCAGAGAGTGGGCAGGGGCAGGGGCAGAGAGTGGGCAGGGGCTGGGGCTGAGAGGGGCAGGGGCAGAGAGTGGGCAGGGGCAGAGAGTGGGCAGGGGCAGGGGCAGAGAGGGGCAGGGGCAGAGAGTGGGCAGGGGCTGGGGCTGAGAGGGGCAGGGGCAGAGAGTGGGCAGGGGCAGAGGGTTGGGAGGGCTGAGGCATGGTGGGGTAGGGGCAGGGGGTGGGTAGTGAGGGTGCCAGGCAGTGAGGGTGCTGGGCAGGTGAGCAGGTGCCGGGCAGGTGAGTGGGAGCTCTCTGACCCACAATGAATGCTGACAGTCTCCTCACCGGGAGCTCGGGAGCTCAGGATGGCTCTGACACCCTGGCATGACCCACCCGCCCTCCCAGCTTCAAAGGGTGCCCGCGGGCTGTGCAGCTGTCCTAGCCAAGAGGCTGGCTGAGCACCCCCCACGTCCGTGGAGGGCTGGCAAGAGATCAGAGCCTGTCCCAGGCCGGGACAGACCTGGACAAGAATGTGGACAGAGGACATAGGGACGGGGACAACAGCTGTACAGCCGGGGCCCAGCGGCACCTGACAGCCACACGGCCTCGCCAGGACCTGGGGGGGGGGGACAACAGGTGTGGGGCAGGACTGGGCTGCTGATGGGCGTGGGGGTCACTGCAGCTCCAGGGGGACACAACAGCCTGAGACTGACCCTGACCCTGGACAGGTGGCATCCCCATGGGGGGCTTGGGGGTACAGCTGGGTAGGGTGTGAGCCTGGGGGGTGTGACCCTGGGGGTGTGATCCTGTGGGGTGTGAGCCTGGGGTGTGTGAGCCTGTGGGGGTGTGAGCCTGGGGTGTGTGAGCCTGTGGGGGTGTGAGCCTGTGGGGGTGTGAGCCTGGGGTGTGTGAGCCTGTGGGGGTGTGAGCCTGGGGTGTGTGAGCCTGTGGGGGTGTGAGCCTGGGGTGTGTGAGCCTGTGGGGGTGTGAGCCTGTGGGGGTGTGAGCCTGGGGTGTGTGAGCCTGTGGGGGTGTGAGCCTGTGGGGGTGTGAGCCTGGGGTGTGTGAGCCTGTGGGGGTGTGAGCCTGGGGTGTGTGAGCCTGTGGGGGTGTGAGCCTGTGTGTGTGTGAGCCTGGGGGGGTGACCCTGGGGGGTGTGAGCCTGGGGGTGTGATCCTGTGGTGTGTGATCCTGGGGGTGTGAGCCTGGTTGTGTGAGCCTGGGGGTGTGATCCTGGGTGTGTGAGCCTGGGTGTGTGATCCTGGGGGGTGTGAGCCTGGGGTTGTGATCCTGGGGGGTGTGAGCCTGGGGGGTGTGATCCTGTGGTGTGTGATCCTGGGGGGTGTGATCCTGGGGGTGTGAGCCTGGTTGTGTGAGCCTGGGTGTGTGATCCTGGTTGTGTGAGCCTGGGTGTGTGATCCTGTGGTGTGTGATCCTGTGGTGTGTGATCCTGGGGGTGTGAGCCTGGTTGTGTGAGCCTGGGGGTGTGATCCTGGTTGTGTGAGCCTGGGTGTATGAGCCTGGGGGTGTGATCCTGGGGGGTGTGATCCTGGGGGGTGTGAGCCTGGGGTTGTGAGCCTGGGGGTGTGAGCCTGGGGGGTGTGAGCCTGGGGGTGTGAGCCTGGGGGTGTGATCCTGGGGGGTGTGATCCTGTGGTGTGTGATCCTGGGGGGTGTGATCCTGGTTGTGTGAGCCTGGGTGTGTGATCCTGGGTGTGTGATCCTGGTTGTGTGAGCCTGGGTGTGTGAGCCTGGGGGTGTGATCCTGGGTGTGTGATCCTGGTTGTGTGAGCCTGGGTGTGTGAGCCTGGGGGTGTGATCCTGGGGGGTGTGAGCCTGGGGTTGTGATCCTGGGGGGTGTGAGCCTGGGTGTGTGAGCCTGGGGGTGTGAGCCTGGGGGGTGTGAACCTGGGGGATGAGCCTGGGGGCTGTGATCCTGGGTTTGTGAGCCTGTGGTTGTGAGCCTGGGGTGTGTGTGAGCCTGGGGTTGTGGCTCTGGGGTTGTGTGAGCCTGGGAGGAGTATGATCCCAGGGGTTGTGTGAGCCTGTGGGGGTGTGAACCTGGAGGGTGTGATTCTAGGGGTTGTGTGAGCCTGGGGTGTATGTGAGCCTGGGGGTGTGGCTCTGGGGTTGTGAGCCTTGTGGGAATGGCCTGGGGTGTGTGAGCCTGGCGGCGTGTGAGCCTAGGGTATGTGTAAGCCTGGTGGTGTGAGCCTGTGGTTGTGAGCCTGGGGTGTGAGCCTGTGGTTGTGAGCCTGGTGGGTGTTAGCCTGGGAGTTTGTGAGCTTGGTTTAGTGCTGAGCCTTGGTGGGGGGATATGGGCCCAGCTGCAGGCAGGTGGTCTCTCCAGGTGAGTTGTGGCCCAGCTGCAGGTGAGGCACCTGCTCCCAGTCCCCTGGTGACCCTCGCCCTGCGGCCAGTGAAGCAGGTGGTGGCAGTTCCCGTAACTAGAAGAAAGCTTTCCAGTGTCCTGGGTACAGGGTATGGAGGTCCAGAGTCCAAGTCCCCAGGCCAAGGCCTGAGGCCAGCCGCCCTGGGGGTGTGCAGAGGGGGTCCTGGAGGCCACCCAAGGTCTCTGTGGCTGAGGCTGGTGTCTCAACTCTGTCCTCACCACAGCCCCAGCCTGCCCTATCGCCCAGCATGTCAGCAGAGCCCATGGCAGGCACCCTCCCCTGTGGGCCGCGCTAACCCTCAGACTCCTCCTTCAGAACCGCAGTCCCTGAGGCTCAGCCTGGAGCTGCTGTGTGGCCCTGGGCTGGGGTGGGGGCAGGACACTCAGAGGCCTAAGCGCTTCTGCAGAGCCACCTCCTCCCCAGCCACTTCTTCCTTCCTTTTCTCCACCCTCCCCTCCTCCCCCTGCTCACCTCTGCCCCTCCCCTCTTCACCTCTCCCCATCCTCCCTCCCCTCTCCCTCCTCCCTGCTCCTGGTGCCCCTCCAACCCCTACAGCTCAGCCACAAAGCACCTTTGATGGGAGGGGCTGGGCCCCAAACCACATGGTGGGTGCCAGGGACAGGCCGGGCAGAAGGCACTGTTGGGAGGGGCACAAGTGGATGTGGGGCACCGAAGTGGGGTTCAGGGGCTAGGATTGGGGGTGCAGGGCTGGGAGCACAGGACTGGGGTTCAAGAGGCACAGGATTGGGGCTACGGGGGCACCAGGGCACAGGACTGGCAGGTACACAAGATGCCAGCCCTGTCTGCTCCCTCTGGGGGCAGACCACTGCAGGAACCCAGCGGCCTTCTAATGACTGATGTCACCAGGTCCCTGGGCAAGGCTGTGCCCTCAGGTGGGGCTGACAGAGGGGGGAGGGGGCAGAAAGTGAGAAAGGTGCGGACACAGGGAGGTGACGTGGGCTTGGCTGAGTCCCAAGGGTGGCTGGGAGCCACTACGCCCCAGCCAGGCAGGAGCTGGCCCAAAGAAGCACAATTCACCCTTTGTTCCCAGCGCCAGCCCTGGGAGAGAGGAAGTGAGGGGAGAAAGCCAACAGCCCACAGCAGAGCTGGCCCCGGCTAGACACACAGACAGAGGACACACAGACACAGGACACAAACACAGGCACTGGACGCACAGACACCAGGGCCACAGACACTGGACCAGAAGACACTGGACATTCCCCAGGGATTACTGTCTGGGATGTAGAGCATAGGGCAGGGGTGCAGGGCATGGGGCCCAGGAAGGGTTCAGGGCCTAGGGCAGGGTGTAGAGGCCAGGGCAGGGGTTCAGGGTGTGGGGCCCAGGGCATGGGTGCAGGGTTCAGGGTGCAGGGCCCTCTTGGGCAGGGGGAGTGGGGGCTGAGCAAGTATGGACTCCTCCTGCTGAAGTCACTGAGGGGATGGGGGCAGATGGCCTGGCAGCATCTCCTGGCTCAGAGTCCCCCCTGCAGCCACGGGGCAGCTCCTGGGAAGCTCTGGGCTCCACCTGAGAACCAGTCATGTCCCCAGGGTCTGCAGGGGCCCCAGAGCATGCTGGGACACAGACCTTGGGGAACCCCTAGGCTGGTTCACAGACCTTGGGGAACCCCTGGGCTGGGCCACGGACACTCAGAGGCCTAAGCTAACTCAGAGGCTTTGGGGAACCCTAGCTGGAGCCTCTGGGTTGTAAGCCTGCTCTAGAGGTTCCAGGCTCCACTCTGCGAAGCAAACAGCCTCTGGCTCCCTGTCTGCCAGGGGCCTGGTGGGAAAGCCTGCAGTCCACACCCTCCCTGTGGCTGACAGAGCCAAGAGCAGCACCAGGGCCTGGGGGCGGGCACAAGTGAGGGAGGCTGTAGAGGTGCCCTTGTCCCCTCTCTGCCCAGCAGTGATGCAAGAAGCCCCACTGGAGCCCATGTGCTGTGTGTGTGTGCACCCCTGTGCTGTGTGTGTGTGCACCCGTGTGTTGTGTGAGCGTGTGTGCACCCGTGTGCTGTGTGGGTGTGTGTGCACCCCTGTGCTGTGTGTGTGTGCACTCGTGTGTTCTGTGAGCGTGTGTGCACCCGTGTGCTGTGTGAGCATGTGTGCACCCGTGTGTTGTGTGAGCGTGTATGCACCCCTGTGTGCTGTGAGTGTGTGCACCCCTGTACTGTGTGAGCGTGTGTGCACCCGTGTGCTGTGTGAGCATGTGTGCACCCGTGTGCTGTGTGAGCATGTGTGCACCCGTGTGTTGTGTGAGCGTGTGTGCACCCCTGTGCTGTGTGAGCATGTGTGCACCTGTGTGTTGTGAGCGTGTGTGCACCCCTGTGCTGTGTGAGCATGTGTGCACCCCTGTGCTGTGTGAGCATGTGTGCACCCATGTGCTGTGTGAGTGTGTGCACCCGAGTGTTGTGTGAGCATGTGTGCACCTGTGTGCTGTGTGAGCATGTGTGCACCCGTGTGTTGTGTGAGCATGTGTGCACCCATGTGTTGTGAGCGTGTGTGCACCCCAGTGCTGTGTGAGCATGTGTGCACCCCTGTGCTGTGTGAGTGTGTGCACCCGTGTTGTGTGAGCGTGTGTGCACCCGTGTGTTGTGTGAGCCTGTGTGCACCCCTGTGCTGTGTGAGCACGTGTGCACCCGTGTGCTGTGTGTGTGCACCCATGTGCTGTGTGAGCATGTGTGCACCCCTGTGCTGTGTGAGTGTGCACCCGTGTGTTGTGTGAGTGTGTGTGCACCCCTGTGCTATGTGAGCGTGTGTGCACCCCTGTGCTGTGTGAGCATGTGTGCACCTCTGTGTTGTGTGAGCGTGTGTGCACCCGTGTGCTGTGTGAGCATGTGTGCACCCGTGTGTTGTGTGAGCATGTGTGCACCCGTGTGTTGTGTGAGCGTGTGTGCACCCGTGTGTTGTGTGAGTGTGTGTGCACCCCTGTGCTGTGTGAGCATGTGTGCACCCGTGTTGTGTGAGCATGTGTGCACCCGTATGTTGTGTGAGCATGTGTGCACCCCTGTGCTGTGTGAGCATGTGTGCACCCGTGTTGTGTGAGCGTGTGTGCACCCGTATGTTGTGTGAGGGTGTGTACCCTGTGCTGTGTGAGCCTGTGTGCACCTGTGTGCTGTGTGAGCGTGTGTGCACCCGTGTGTTGTGTGAGCATGTGTGCACCCATGTGCTGTGTGAGCGTGTGTGCACCTGTGTGTTGTGTGAGCATGTGTGCACCCGTGTGTTGTGTAAGCATGTGTGCACCTGTGTGTTGTGTGTGTGCACCCGTGTGCTGTGTGAGCGTGTGTGCACCCGTGTGCTGTGTGAGCATGTGTGCACCCATGTGCTGTATGAGCATATGTGCACCCGTGTGTTGTGTGAGCATGTGTGCACCCGTGTGTTGTGTGTGTGCACCCTTGTGCTGTGTGAGCATGTGTGCACCTGTGTGCTGTGTGAGCGTGTGTGCACCCGTGTGTTGTGTGAGCATGGGTGCACCCGTGTGCTGTGTGAGCGTGTGTGCACCCGTGTGTTGTGTGAGCGTGTGTGCACCCCTGTGCTGTGTGAGCGTGTGTGCACCCCTGTGCTGTGTGAGCGTGTGTGCACCCCTGTGCTGTGTGAGCATTGTGCACCCGTGTGTTGTGAGCATGTGATTCCAGATGTCTGAGTGTGAGCTGTGTGAGCATGTGTGCACCTGTGTGTTGTGAGCATGTGATTCCAGGTGTGTGTGCTCCTGTGTGCTGTGTGAGCGTGTGTGCACCCATGTGTTGTGTGAGCGTGTGTGCACCCCTGTGCTGTGAGCATGTGTGCACCCGTGTGTTGTGAGCATGTGATTCCAGATGTCTGTATGAGCTGTGTGCTGTGTGAGCGTGTGTGCACCCATGTGCTGTGTGTGAGCCCATGTGTTGTGTGAACATGTGTGCATCCATGTGCTGTGTGAGCATGTGATTCCAGGTGTGTGAGCATAAGCCTGTGTGCTGTGAGAGCATGTGTGCGCCCATGTACTGTGTGAACATGTGTGCACATGTGTTCTGTGAGCATGTGATCCTGTGTGATTCCATGTGCTGTGTGAGCCAGTGTGCTCTGTGAGCATGTGATCCTCTGTGTGTGAGCATGTGCACCCATGTGCTCTGTGATTGTGTGATCTGGTGTGTGTCTATGTGCTGTGTGAGCCTGTGGGCACCTGTGTGCTTTGTGAGCATGTGATCCTGTGTGCTATATGAGCATGAGTGCACCCGTGTGCTCTGCAAAAGTGTGATCCTGTGTGAGAGAGCATGTGTACACCCATGTGCTGTGAGCATGTGTGCACCCGCGTGATGTCAGCGTGTGATTCCATGTTCTGTGAGCATGTATGCACCCATGTTCTCTGTGAAAGTGTAATCCTGTGTGTGAGCATGTGTATACCCATGTGCTGTGTGAACATGTGATCCTATGATCTTGTATGCTGTGTGAGCTGTGATCTGTGTGTGTGAGCATGGTACACTTATGTGCTGAGCATATGATCCAGTGAACCCATGTGCTGTGTAAGCCTGTGGTCCATGTGTGTGAGCATGTGTGTGAGCATGTGTGTGAGCATGTGTGCACCCATGTGCTACATGATCATGTGATCCTGTGTGCTGTGTGAGCTGTGATTTGTGTGTGATCATGTGTGCACCCATGTGCTACGTGGGCCTGTGATCCTGTCAGCTCATGTGCTGTGAGCATGTGAGCCCGTGTACTGTGTGAGCATGTAAACCCATGTGCTGTGTGAGCTTGTGAGCCCATGTACTGTGTGAGCCTGTGAGCCCATGTGCTGTGTGAGCATGTGAGCCTGTGAGCCCATGTGCTGAGCGTGTGAGCCCGTGTGCTGTGTGAGCGTGTGAGCCCGTGTGCTGTGTGAGCCTGTGAGCCCGTGTGCTGTGTGAGCCTGTGAGCCCGTGTGCTGTGTGAGCCTGTGAGCCCGTGTGCTGTGTGAGCCTGTGAGCCCGTGTGCTGTGTGAGCCTGTGAGCCCGTGTGCTGTGTGAGCATGTGAGCCCGTGTGCTGTGTGAGCATGTGAGCCCGTGTGAGTCTGCGAGCCCGTGTGCTATTTGAGCCTGTGAGCCCATGTGCTATGTGAGCCCGTGTGCTGTGTGAGCATGTGACCCCGTGTGTTGTGTGAGCCTGTAAGCCCGTGTGCTATGTGAGCATGTGAGCCTGTGTGAGCAAGTGAGCCCGTGTGCTGTGTGAGCATGTGAGCCCGTATGCTGTGTGAGCCTGTGAACCCGTGTGCTGTGTGAGCCTGTGAACCCGTGTGCTGTGTCAGCATGTGAGCCTGTGTGCTGTGTGAGCCCGTGTGCTGTGTGAGCCTGTGAACCCGTGTGCTGTGTCAGCATGTGAGCCTGTGTGCTGTGTGAGCCCGTGTGCTGTGTGAGCATGGGAGTTTGGTGCATCAGAGGGAGAGGTCAAAGTTGTGAATGCCTCAAGCTCCCCGATGGTGAGGTGTCAATACTCCAGGTGAGAGAAGCCCACAGAAATGGGAGTGGGTTTGCCACCCAGGGGACAGCTGGCTGCAGAAGTGAGTCTGTGTGGCAGGAGTGAGTGGGGGGGCGCTGCCCATGGGTTGTCACTGGCCCATCCTGCTGTGGGCACCCAGAGGACCCCTGCACAGAGCCCCCACCCCCACCACAGAGACCCGCACTCCAGGGCTGGGCACCCCAGAGGACCCCCACCACAGAGCCCCCAACCCCACCACAGAGGCCCGCACTCCAGGGCTGGGCACCCCAGAGGACCCCCACCACAGAGCCCCCACCCCCACCACAGAGCCCCCCACTCCTGGGATGGGCACCCAGAGGAGCCCCCCACTCCAGGGGCTGGGCACCCCAGAGGACCCCCACCACAGAGCCCCCCACACCAGGGGCTGGGCACCCCAGAGGACCCCCACCACAGAGCCCACACTCCAGGGGCTGGGCACCCCAGAGGACCCCCACCACAGAGCCCACACTCCAGGGGCTGGGCACCCCAGAGGACCCCCACCACAGAGCCCACACTCCAGGGGCTGGGCACCCCAGAGGACCCCCACCACAGAGCCCACACTCCAGGGCTGGGCACCCCAGAGGACCCCCACCACAGAGCCCACACTCCAGGGGCTGGGCACCCCAGAGGACCCCCACCACAGAGCCCACACTCCAGGGCTGGGCACCCCAGAGGACCCCCACCACAGAGCCCCCACTCCAGGGCTGGGCACCCCAGAGGACCCCCACCACAGAGCCACTCTGAAATACATGTACTTGAAATCGGCTAAGTCTCCGACTTGCCACCCAAGAATCTGAGGAATTTCCCCCAGCCCCAGAAGCTGGCTCGGCTGAAAGGCCCTTTGTGCCGGCCCGCTGAATGGCCACAGGGGCTGGGCTGCCTGGCCAGGGCTCAGCCAGGGGCCTTGGTCCCTGTTCTGGGCCCAGCTGGCGGCCTTTGCCCAGTGTCCCGGCCCCTCCCTCCCAAACAGACCCAGACCCTGAAGGGGCCCGGAGGCCACCGGGTCTGGAGCTGAGCATCTTCTTGGGGCCGGGCCGGCCTGGGGCTCAGCAATTCCTGGTAGTCAGGGCCACTGCATCTGGGGTGGGCGCGGGGAGGTGGCAGGGTGCCTTCTGGAGGGCGAGCACTGTAGCCAGGTGCCGGGAAGACTGGCTGTGTCCCGGGGGCTCAGCAGGCCAGGCCTCTGGGCTCTGTGCTCGGGACTCAGCCTCCTGCCTGGCTCTTTAATTTAGACCAGAGAGAGAGAGGGAGAGAGGGCAGAGACGCAGAGACAGCGCAGTCCGCAGTCCGCAGAAGGGCCATCCCACCGGTCCCCACACACAGTACAGCTGACGGGTTGGAAACAGTTTATTTGACCTCCCCTCCCCATCCCACCCCTCCACGAGGTGGTCACTGCTCCAGCCTGGGGGCACCGTAGTCTGTGGACCCTGCAGAGATGGGGGGTGTCCTGTGAGCAGCCTTCCTGCCCAAGACTCTGGGGCTCCAGGTTCAATGCCCAGACCCACCACCAGCCAGAGCTCAGCTGGGAATTCGCACCCGGCTGACTGCACATACAGTCCCAGGCACAAGGACCTGGGTTCAAGCACTTACTCCCCACCCTCTCCTCTCTTGATTTCTCTCTGTCCTATCAAAAAACAGAAAAAAAAATGAAATGAAACAGAAGAAATATTTTTTAAAAAGAGGCTGAGTTCATGTGAGCAGAGGTGGGGTGGGCTGAGTCCACAGTGTGCAGGGGTGGGGTGGGCTGAGTCCACAGTGTGCAGGGGTGGGGGTGGGCTGAGTCCACAATGTGCAGGGGTGAGGGTGGGCTGAGTCTACAGTGTGCAGGGGTGGGGTGGACTGAGTCCACAGTGTGCAGGGGTGGGGTGCACTGAGTCCACAGTGTGCAGGGGTGGGGTGGACTGAGTCCACAATGTGCAGGGGTGAGGGTGGGCTGAGTTCATGTGAGCAGGGGTGGGGTGGACTGAGTCCACAGTGTGCAGGGGTGGGGTGCACTGAGTCCACAGTGTGCAGGGGTGGGGTGGGCTGAGTCCACAGTGTGCAGGGGTGAGGGTGGGCTGAGTTCATGTGAGCAGGGGTGGGGTAGACTGAGTCCATAGTGTGCAGGGGTGAGGGTGGGCTGAGTCCACAGTGCGCAGGGGTGGGGGTGGACTGAGTCCATAGTGTGCAGGGGTGGGGTGGGCTGAGTCCACAGTGTGCAGGGGTGGGATGGACTGAGTCCACAGTGTGCAAGGGTGAGGGTGGGCTGATTTCATGTGTGCAGGGGTGGGGTGGACTGAGTCCATAGTGTGCAGGGGTGGGGGTGGGCTGAGTCCACAGTGTGCAGGGGTGAGGGTGGGCTAAGTTCATGTGTGCAGGGGTGGGGTGGACTGAGTCCACAGTGTGCAGGGGTGGGGTGGGCTGAGTCCACAGTGTGCAAGGGTGAGGGTGGGCTGAGTTCATGTGAGCAGGGGTGGGGGTGGGCTGAGTCCACAGTGTGCAGGGGTGAGGGTGGGCTGAGTTCATGTGAGCAGGGGTGGGGTGGACTGAGTCCATACTGTGCAGGGGTAGGGTGGGTTGAGTCCACAGTGCGCAGGGGTGGGGGTGGACTGAGTCCACAGTGTGCAGGGGTGGGGTGGGCTAAGTTCATGTGTGCAGGGGTGGGGTGGGCTGAGTCCACAGTGTGCAGGGGTGGGGTGGGATGAGTCCACAGTGTGCAGGGGTGGGGTGGGCTAAGTTCATGTGTGCAGGGGTGGGGTGGACTGAGTCCACAGTGTGCAGGAGTGGGGTGGACTGAGTCCACAATGTGCAGGGGTGAGGGTGGGCTGAGTTCATGTGAGCAGGGGTGGGGTGGACTGAGTCCACAGTGTGCAGGGGTGGGGTGGGCTGAGTCCACAGTGTACAGGGGTGAGGGTGGGCTGAGTTCATGTGAGCAGGGGTGGGGTAGACTGAGTCCACAGTGTGCAGGGGTGGGGTGCACTGAGTCCACAGTGTGCAGGGGTGGGGGTGGGCTGAGTCCACAGTGTGCAGGGGTGAGGGTGGGCTAAGTTCATGTGAGTAGGGGTGGGGTAGACTGAGTCCATAGTGTGCAGGGGTGAGGGTGGGCTGAGTCCACAGTGCGCAGGGGTGGGTTGGACTGAGTTCATAGTGTGCAGGGGTGGGGTGGGCTGAGTCCACAGTGTGCAGGGGTGGGGTGGGCTAAGTTCATGTGTGCAGGGGTGGGGTGGGCTGAGTCCACAGTGTGCAGGGGTGGGGTGGGCTGAGTCCACAGTGTGCAGGGGTGAGGGTGGGCTAAGTTCATGTGTGCAGGGGTGGGGTGGGCTGAGTCCACAGTGTGCAAGGGTGAGGGTGGGCTGAGTTCATGTGTGCAGGGGTGAGGGTGGGCTGAGTCCACAGTGTGCAGTGGTGAGGGTGGGCTGAGTCCACAGTGTGCAGAGGTGGGGTGAGTCCACATAGGCAGGGACCTACCTCAGCAAACTAAGCACTAACCCCACCCCTGCACCACACACACTGACCCCCCCTCAGCCTCACCCCTGAACACCCTGTAATGACCCACAGTTCCACCCCTGCACACCATACACTGACCCCCAGCCCCTCCCCTGCTAACAGTGCACTGACCCCACACCCCACCCTGCACACTGTGCACTGACCCCCACACCCCACCCTGCACACTGAGCCTGACCCCCACACCTCACCCTGCACACTGTGCCTGACCGCCACACCCCACCCTGCACACTGAGCACTGACCCCCACACCCCACCCTGCACACTGTGCCTGACCGCCACACCCCACCCTGCACACTAAGCCTGACCCCACACCCCACCCTGCACACTGAGCACTGACCCCCACACCCATCCTACACACTGTGCCTGACCCCCACACCCCACCCTGCACACTGAGCACTGACCCCACACATCACCCTGCACACTGAGCCTGACCCCCACACCCCACCCTGCACACCGAGCACTGACCCCCACACCTCACCCTGCACACTGAGCCTGACCCCCACACCCCACCCTGCACACTGAGCACTGACCCCCACACCCCACCCTGCACACTGAGCCTGACCCCCACACCCCACCCTGCACACTGAGCCTGACCCCCACACTCCACCCTGCACACTGAGCACTGACCCCCACACCCCACCCTGCACACTGAGCCTGACCCCCACACCTCACCCTGCACACTGTGCACTGACCCACACACCCCACCCTGCACACTGTGCCTGACCGCCACACCCCACCCTGCACCTGAGTACTGACCCCCACACCCCACCCTGCACACTGAGCACTAACCCCCACACCACACCCTGCACACTTAGCACTGACCCCCACACTACACCCTGCACACTGTGCACTGACCCCCACACCTCACCCTGCACACTGAGCACAGACCCCCACACCCCACCCTGCACACTGTGCCTGACCCCCACACCCCACCCTGCACACTGTGCCTGACCCACACACCCCACCCTGCACACTGAGCACTGACCCACCGACCCCACCCTGTACATGGTGCCTGACCCCCACACCCCACCCTGCACACTGAGCCTGACCCCCACACCCCACCCTGCACACTGTGCACTGACCCCCACACCCCACCCTGCACACTGAGCACTGACCCCCACACCCCACCCTGCACACTGTGCCTGACCCCCACACTCCACCCTGCACACTGAGCACTGACCCCCACACCCCACCCTGCACACTGAGCCTGACCCCCACACTCCACCCTGCACACTGAGCACTGACCCCCACACCCCACCCTGCACACCGAGCACTGACCCCCACACCCCACCCTGCACACTGTGCCTGACACCCACACCCCACCCTGCACACGATGCCTGACCCCCACACCCCACCCTGCACACTGAGCACTGACCCCCACACCCCACCCTGCACACTGAGCACTGACCCCCACACCCCACCCTGCACACTGTGCCTGACCCCCACACCCCACCCTGCACACTGTGCACTGACCCCCACACCCCACCCTGCACACTGAGCACTGACCCCCACACCCCACCCTGCACACCGAGCACTGACCCCCACACCCCACCCTGCATACTGTGCCTGACCCCCACACCCCACCCTGCACACGATGCCTGACCCCCACACCCCACCCTGCACACTGAGCACTGACCCCCACACCCCACCCTGCACACTGAGCACTGACCCCCACACCCCACCCTGCACACTGTGCCTGACCCCCACACTCCACCCTGCACACTGTGCCTGACCCCACACCCCACCCTGCACACTGTGCCTGACCCCCACACCCCACCCTGCACACTGAGCCTGACCCCCACACCCCACCCTGCACACTGAGCCTGACCCCCACACCCCACCCTGCACACTGAGCCTGACCCCACACCACACCCTGCACACTGAGCACTGACCCCCACACCCCACCCTGCACACTGAGCACTGACCCCCACACCCCACCCTGCACACTGAGCACTGACCCCCACACCCCACCCTGCACACTTAGCACTGACCCCCACACCTCACCCTGCACACTGTGCACTGACCGCCGCACCCCACCCTGCACACTGAGCCTGACCCCCACACCCCACCCTGCACACTGAGCCTGACCCCACACCCCACCCTGCACACTGAGCACTGACCCCCACATCCACCCTGCACACTGTGCCTGACCCCCACACCCCACCCTGCACACTGCCTGACCCCCACACCCCACCCTGCACACTTAGCACTGACCCCCACACCCCACCCTGCACACTGTGCACTGACCCCCACACCCCACCCTGCACACGATGCCTGACCCCCACCCCAACTTGCCTGGTTGTCTCTTCTGCAGAAGCCCTGAGATGCTGATGGGGGCTCTGGGCTGGGCCTGGGCACTGGTCTGGCAGAGTGGACTAGGGGTGGGCATGTCCCCCCTGACCCCCCAGACTGGCATCTGCAGTGCAGGCGTGCGGGGCCGCCCCTGGCCGAGCAGCTGTGGTGTCAGCGGCCTGTGAAGTCACAGCCTCTCCTGAGGTCCAGGCTCCCTGCAGGTGCTACATGGCTGGGAGTCGGACCCCGGGGGCGGGTGGAGGGCTGCCAGTATGGGCCTCCATTCTTGAGCCAGGGGATCCTCACAGGTGCCAGCCGGAGCCACTGCTGGCAAAGCCCAGAGCAGGAGCCCCAAGGCCAGAGGCCGGAACCCCAGGATCAAAAAGCAGCCAAGAGCAGCCAAGGCCTAGCGAGGGGTGAGACTGCTGCAGGGGGGAGGGGTTGTGATGGGAAGGCTAGGGGCGGGAAGGTGAGGGGCGGTGGTGCAGACCCTGAGATGAACACACCCACACTACAGATTTCCATCTGCAGTGAGCCTTCACTCACCCCAGGACAGGTCCCCTCACCCCAGGACAGGGTCCCTCACCCCAGGACAGGGTCCCTCACCCCAGGACAGGGTCCCCTCACCCCAGGAGAGGGTCCCCTCACCCCAGGACAGGTCCCCTCACCCCAGGAAAGTGTCCCTCAGCCCCAACAGGGTCCCCTCACCCCAGGACAGGGTCCCCTCACCCCAGGACAGGGTCCCTCACCCCAGGACTGTGTCCCTCACTCCAGGACAGGGTCCCTCACCCCAGGACAGTGTCCCTCACCCCAGGACAGGGTCCCTCAACCCAGGACAGGGTCCCTCACTGCAGGACAGGGTCCCCTCACCCCAGGACAGGGTCCCTCAACCCATGACAGGGTCCCTCACCCCAGGACAGTGTCCCCTCACCCCAGGACAGTGTCCCCTCACCCCCAACAGGGTCCCCTCCAGGACAGGGTCCCCTCATCCCAGAACAGGGTCCCCTCACCCCAGGACAGGGTCCCCTCACCCCAGGACAGGGTCCCCTCATCACAGGACTGTGTCCCTTCACTCCAGGACAGTGTCCCCTCACCCCATGACAGAGTCCCTCACCCCAAGACAGTGTCCCCTCACCCCAGGACAGTGTCCCCTCACCCCAGGACAGGGTCCCCTCACTCCAGGACAGGGTCCCCTCACCCCAGGACAGTGTCCCTCACCCCAGGACAGGGTCCCCTCACCCAAGGACAGTGTCCCTCACCCCAGGACAGTGTCCCCTCACCCCAGGACAGGGTCCCTCACCCCAGGACAGGGTCCCCTCACCCCAGGACAGGGTCCCCTCACCCCAGGACAGGTCCCCTCACCCCAGGAAAGTGTCCCTCACCCCCAACAGGGTCCCCTCACCCCAGGACAGGGTCCCCTCACTCCAGGACAAGGTTCCTCACCCCCAACAGGGTCCCCTCACTCCAGGACAGGGTCCCCTCACCCCAGGACAGGGTCCCTCACCCCAGGACTGTGTCTGCTCACCCCAGGACAGGGTCCCCTCACCCCAGGACAGTGTCCCTCACCCCAGGACAGTGTCCCTCACCCCAGGACAGGGTCCCCTCACCCCAGGACAGGGTCCCCTCACCCCAGGACAGGGTCCCTCACCCCAGGACAGGGTCCCCTCACCCCAGGACAGGGTCCCTCACCCCAGGACAGGGTCCCTCACCCCAGGACAGGGTCCCCTCACCCCAGGACAGGGTCCCTCACCCCAGGACTGTGTCTGCTCACCCCAGGACAGGGTCCCCTCACCCCAGGACAGTGTCCCTCACCCCAGGACAGTGTCCCTCACCCCAGGACAGGGTCCCCTCACCCCAGGACAGGGTCCCCTCACCCCAGGATTGTGTCCCCTCACCGCAGGACAGGGTCCCCTCACCCCAGGACTGTGTCCCCTCACCCTAGGACAGTGTCCCCTCACCCCAGGACAGGGTCCCTTCACTCCATGACAGGGTCCCCTCACCCCATGACAGGGTCCCCTCACTCCAGGACAGGGTCCCTCACCCCATGACAGTTTCCCTCACCCCAGGACAGGGTCCCTTCACCCCAGGACAGGGTCCCCTCACCCCAGGACAGGGTCCCTCACCCCAGGACAAGGTCCCCTCACTCCATGGCTTTCTGGGACTCTGGCTGCAGCCTTTTGGTCAGGTGTCTGCAGACATCGAGGGGCAGAGACCAGAACCAGTGTCTGCAGGCTGTGACCTCCCAGGACTCACCTGAGGAGCTGGGGCAGGCCGGCGTAGGCAGGTGTCAGGTGGGGGCCCGGTGTGCAGTGGTGGGACACACTGCCTGCAGACAGACAAGTGTGGGCTGCAGGGGCCAGGCCCACCTCATCCTGACTGTGTGCTATGGGTGTTTTCACTGTGCTGACTGTGCACTGGGGGTCCACACTGTTATCTGTGTCATTGCCCCACTGTGGCCTGTGTTGTGGGTGGGTTCACTGAGGCCTGGCTGTGCTACGGGCAGGCTCACTGTGGCCTGACTGTGCGCTGTGGGTGGGCCCACTGGGGTCTGGCTGTGGGAGGGGGATACTGCAGTCTGACTGTGGAGTGAGCCTGTGACCTGACTGTGCGCAGGGCTACGTGGGACCTGGCTGACAGGTCCTCAGGCTCAGGGGCCTCGCGTGAGGAGTGGGAGTTCTGGCCCAGGGCCCAACTCACCCATGCGTCCGTCCTGGGGAGGGCTGATGAGGGAGATCCTGGCAGGCCCGGTGGCCACCTCAGGCTGCAGACAAACAGAGCAGGTCCAGCTGCCCGCGGGCCACTGACCACCTCACGTCCTCCAGTGTCCCCACCCCAGGCCCCCGGTCCCTGCCTGTGTCCTGCAGGGGTCCCACCTCCTCCTGCCCTGGCCCCCAACCCACTGAGGTCCCAGAGCCATAGCAGCAGAGCCCTGGGCCGGCTGTCACTGTCACTCACCTGCATTCAGTCCCCCCCTCAGTTGCTGTGACCTCAGCCTGACCCCCCCCCACACACACAAAATTCTCAGCCACAGATGAGACTCGCCTGAGGACCGGCCCTTGGCACTGGGCCCCCCAAGTCCCCATCTGGACACCTCCCTACCGGCGCCCCAGCACTGCAGGCTGAGGACCCCTATGCGGAGACCAGTCCTGAAGCAAGAACGTCACTTCCCACTACCGGAGATGGGGTGACCCTCCCAGGAACACTGCAGGGAGCCCCCAGGAGGGGTCCGGCCTCAGGCCCTGGAGTGCTGGGTGTCCCATCCCTGAGAGGCATGGACCCTGAGGGGCAGAGTCACTCAACTCTGGCAGTGCAGCCCATCTGCCCACCCTCCCCCAGCCACTGACCCAGTCGAGCTCCAGGGCAAGCCAGCCCAAAGCAGCAAGACGGACGGACAGACTCAGTGAGGCCCCTTCACAGATGTCCACAGGGAAGACGGGGGCACATAGAGGGGTGTGAGGGGTGGGGAGGGGCCAGGAGGGGCATGGGGAGGGGGACTCACCTTCCTGGGCAGGGGTGGGGCTGCCTCCACGTCCACGCGCCCCTCTTGGTCAGCAGGCCAGCGAGGCGCAGTGCCCAGGCCTGGGTGTGGCTGGGAGCCAGTGTGGTCTCTGCACCCAGGGTTCTTGCCTCAGTCGGCAGAGCTGGCTGCCTGCCCACACCCACCAGCAGGCCTGGGCAGCACCGCCTCAGGAGGAGTGTCCAGCACCCCACTCTGTCTCTCCCCACCTGTCTCTCCTCACCAGTCTCTCCTGCCTCTGCCTCTCCCAGTCTCTGTCTCTCCCTGCTCTCTCTCCTGCTTCTGTCTCTCCTGCCTCTATCTCTCCCAGTCTCTGTCTCTCCCTGCTATGCCTCTCCCCACCTACCTCTCCTGTCTCTGCCCTCCCCCACCTGTCTCTCCCTGCCTGTCTCTCCTGCCTCTATCTCTCCCAGTGTCTGTCTCTCCCTGCTATGCCTCTCCTGGTTTCTGTCTATTCCAGCTTCTGTCTCTCCCAGCCTCTGTCTCTCCCAGCCTCTGTCTCTCCCAGCCTCTGTCTCTTCCCATCTCTGTCTCCCCCAGTCTACATTTCTCCTTGTCTCTCCTCACCTCTGTCTCTCCCCACCTCCATCTCTCCCTGTCTCTGCCTTCCTGTCTGAGCTGGGTCTTCACCAAAACAGCCCAGAGGTGGAAGAGACAGTCACCCCAGGAAGTCCCTGAACCAGGACTGTCCAGACACTGAGGGCCTCTGTGAGGAGGGCTGGGAAGGAGGGGTGCAGCTAGGACCCTGGGCAGTGGGGGCAGGAGGGCCTGCCCCTGCTCCCTGCGGGGACCCCTCCTCCTCAGGGGACGCACCTGGAGGCCAAGTTTGGGGTCCGCAGGGGCAGGAGACGTGGCCCACTGGGCTCCGAGGAGGGCGCTGTGACAGAGGTTACAGGTCAGAGCGAGCCTGGGGCAAGGGGCCTGGGGGGTGGGGGTCCCCTGCTTACCGGAGGCTGCACTCTTCACGCCGCCGAGAGCCCACAGCTGAGCCGACCTGGTGCTGAGGGAAGAGCCGGTCACCACGACCCTCAGAGCACCACTGTCACCCCAAGGTGGGCCGCCAAGGCCCAGGGACTGAGACTGGGAGCAGCTCAGACTGGGAGATGGCAGCAACTTCCAGAGTGAAGAAAGCACCAGAGAAGAAGGGAGGAGGGAGGGGAGGGAGGAGAGGGGAGAGGAGGGGGAGGGGGAGGGGAGAGGAAAGGAGGAGGAGGAGGAGGGAGACCAGGAGGGAGAGAGGAGGGGAGGGCAGACAGTGCCCCAGGAGGCACTGAGACGCTGCCCACTGTGTGAGCACTGGCCCAGGAGGGCACCCATCTGGCACAGGCCCTTCGCCTGCTCGGGGCCCTCAGGTGTGGCGTCCACCCCTCTGCCACATGGAGCGCCAGGCGAGCCTGCCCCACTCACCCCTGCATCCTCTGGATCTGCACAGTGACCGTCCTCAGCGAGTCCTCCAGCCTGCGGATCTGGGGGCAGCGTGGGCTGGGGACGCACCAGAGCACGGCGGCCTTGCCCGTCCTCACCTCCCCTGCACGCCTGGCTGCCCCCACTTCTGCCCGAGTCCCCAGACTCCACGCCCGGCCCCCCACCCCTCTGGGCTCTGACCCCACCTGCGGCGAGGGTACCTGGCGGCACCCTCACAGCGGCGAGGAGGAGGCCTCTGTCCACCTGGAGGCTGGGTCGGCGCTGCCTGGGTGGGGACCGAGCACCAGCCAGAGGAGGGGCCAGCCCCCCAGTGCTCACCGACTCCCGGTAGAAGGCCAGCAGCCTCTTGCGGTGCTTCTCCTGAAATCCCGAGATCTGAGGAGAGCAGGCCGTCAGCAAGCAGCTCTGAGTGCAGCCAGCACCCCCCCCCCGTGTCCCCAGCTGAGTGCAGCCAGCACCCCCCCATGTCCCCAGCTCTGAGTGTAGCCAGCAACCCCCCGTGTCCCCAGCTCTGAGTGCAGCCAGCACCCCCCCCGTGTCCCCAGCTCTGAGTGTAGCCAGCACCCCCCCGTGTCCCCAGCTCTGAGTGCAGCCAGCACCCCCCCACCGTGTCCCCAGCTCTGAGTGCAGCCAGCACCCCCCCCCGTGTCCCCAGCTGAGTGCAGCCAGCACCCCCCCATGTCCCCAGCTCTGAGTGTAGCCAGCACCCCCCCATGTCCCCAGCTCTGAGTGCAGCCAGCACCCCCCCCGTGTCCCCAGCTCTGAGTGCAGCCAGCACCCCCCCCGTGTCCCCAGCTCTGAGTGCAGCCAGCACCCCCCCATGTCCCCAGCTGAGTGCAGCCAGCACCCCCCCATGTCCCCAGCTCTGAGTGCAGCCAGCACCCCCCCATGTCCCCAGCTCTGAGTGTAGCCAGCACCCCCCCCCGTGTCCCCAGCTCTGAGTGCAGCCAGCACCCCCCCCGTGTCCCCAGCTCTGAGTGGAGCCAGCACCCCCCCATGTCCCCAACTCTGAGTGCAGCCAGCACCCCCCCGTGTCCCCAGCTCTGAGTGCAGCCAGCACCCCCCCGTGTCCCCAGCTCTGAGTGCAGCCAGCACCCCCCCATGTCCCCAGCTCTGAGTGCAGCCAGCACCCCCCCATGTCCCCAGCTCTGAGTGCAGCCAGCACCCCCCCCGTGTCCCCAGCTCTGAGTGCAGCCAGCACCCCCCCATGTCCCCAGCTCTGAGTGCAGCCAGCACCCCCCCCGTGTCCCCAGCTGAGTGCAGCCAGCACCCCCCCATGTCCCCAGCTCTGAGTGTAGCCAGCACCCCCCCCGTGTCCCCAGCTCTGAGTGCAGCCAGCACCCCCCCCCCGTGTCCCCAGCTCTGAGTGCAGCCAGCACCCCCCCCGTGTCCCCAGCTCTGAGTGCAGCCAGCACCCCCCCCCCCGTGTCCCCAGCTCTGAGTGCAGCCAGCACCCCCCCATGTCCCCAGCTCTGAGTGCAGCCAGCACCCCCCCGTGTCCCCAGCTCTGAGTGCAGCCAGCACCCCCCCCGTGTCCCCAGCTCTGAGTGTAGCCAGCACCCCCCCCCTGTGTCCCCAGCTCTGAGTGCAGCCAGCACCCCCCCCGTGTCCCCAGCTCTGAGTGCAGCCAGCACCCCCCCCCGTGTCCCCAGCTCTGAGTGCAGCCAGCACCCCCCCATGTCCCCAACTCTGAGTGCAGCCAGCACCCCCCCATGTCCCCAGCTCTGAGTGCAGCCAGCACCCCCCCGTGTCCCCAGCTCTGAGTGCAGCCAGCACCCCCCCATGTCCCCAGCTCTGAGTGCAGCCAGCACCCCCTGTGTCCCCAGCTCTGAGTGCAGCCAGCACCCCCCCCCGTGTCCCCAGCTCTGAGTGCAGCCAGCACCCCCCCCCCGTGTCCCCAGCTCTGAGTGCAGCCAGCACCCCCCCCGTGTCCCCAGCTCTGAGTGTAGCCAGCACCCCCCCCCCGTGTCCCCAGCTCTGAGTGCAGCCAGCACCCGCCCCGTGTCCCCAGCTCTGAGTGCAGCCAGCACCCTTCATGTCCCCAGCTCTGAGTGCAGCCAGCACCCCCCGTGTCCCCAGCTCTGAGTGCAGCCAGCACCCCCCCATGTCCCCAGCTCTGAGTGCAGCCAGCACCCCCCGTGTCCCCAGCTCTGAGTGCAGCCAGCACCCCCCCCCCCCGTGTCCCCAAGCCCAGGGTCTGTGGGAGGTCGCTGGCAGCAGCCAGGGTGAGTGGGTGAGTGGGTGACGCCAGCCCACAAAGGCAGCTCTGGGTACAGGAGCCGCCAGGCAGACCCAGGATGAGCCCTGACGGCTGGGGGCAGAAGAGGCTAGGCAGAGACTGACCCTAACCCCCTCACACCTGGCCTGGGGAACACCCAGGCGGCTGGCACTCACCTGGGAGAGCTCGCGGGAGTACCTGGCGCACAGCCCGTCCACACGGGTGAACAGAGCCTGGATGTCCGAGCCCGTCTGCAGGAGATGGGACACTGCTTAGGTGTCCAGAACCACCCAGCCAGGGGCTCTGTGAGGCCACCCACGGGGTTGAGGACAGAGTGGGAAGAGCTGGGGGCCACAGGACAGGTGATGGGGGACCCCAACCTGGGCGGGGTGGTCACAGTGCCCTGGGGACACCATGGAGCCACCGTGGGCAGCTGTCCTCCTGCCCTGACCTCCCTGGCCACAGGACCTACAGTTGGCACATCTGGGGGCACAGAGCGGAGGGTGCACAGGCCCTGGAGGACACTACACACAGTCTGGGGAGGCAGCTCCACTTGCTAGAGCGGCTTTGGTTTGCCCTTGAGAGACAGTTGAAGTTTATTTATTCAGTTACTTAATCTCAGGACGTGATCAGGTCTCACTACTCTACCAACACAAGTGGAGGACCCCCCAAGGCTGGCTGCAGGCTAAGCCTCTGATGGGAGGCACAGTCACCCAGCACCTAGCACCCAGGTGGGTCCAGGAGGCACCAAGCACCCAGCAGTGCAGGTCAGGACTCACCTGCCTGGAGAGTAAGACCAAGTGACAGGGTGCCCTGCAGATCAAACACTCGTCCTTTCTCCCTGCAGGGGACAGTGAGGTCATTTAGACACGACGGCGGCGGAAGGGCAGGGCTGTGCTCTGTCCCCTCACCACCTGGGCAGGCAACATATATATCAACAACAATAATAGTAGTAATAATTATAAGGATAATAATAAATGCAGACCTACTTTAAAAAAAGGTAAAACACAGGTAAACACAGGGTTTGGGGCACAAATGCACAGAAGCTTAAAGACAACACCGCACGGTGGACGGGAAGTGGCGCAGTGGATAAGGCACTGGACTCTCAGGCATGAGGTCCTGAGTTTGGTCCCCGGAAGCACATGGACCAGAGTGATGTCTGGCTCTCTCTCTCTCTCCTCCTGTCTTCCTCATGAAGAAACAAAGTCAACACTACAGGAAGCTTCACGGTGGCTCGGGTCAGGGGTCCTCCCTCTGCACGTGCGACCTCTCTATTGGGGACCCTGAGGTCGAAGGTCAGCAGAGCCCTGCGGGGGAGTGTGTCCAGCTGTGGGCCTTGGGAATGCCATGCTGGGAAGCCAAAGGGTCCAGGAAGGGGAGAGACTCCTGTCTGACCTCCCTGAGCCCCTGATTCCTGGCCACAGGACCCACATCAGCACACGAGGGGGCTGCACACACCAAGGACACGCACTGGTCTGCTGCTCCCTGCAGGGACCGCAGGAGCCTGAAGAGCTCCCACCTCACCAGGTGAGGACTTGGGCTCCGCCCACCCACATGGAAGCCCCAGGCCAGGGGCACCACTGCACTGCTTCTCCCGCTCTCCCCACAGATACAGAAATAAAACAAACAAAACTGGGTTGGGGGAGCTGGGCGGTGTTGCACAAAGACCTGGGTTCAAGTCCCCAGGCTCCGGCTGTGGTGGGGGGGTGATTCATGCTGTCAGTGTTTCTCTCTCTTCCTACTTCTCTCTGTCAGAAACTCAAAGTCCACTGAGAGTTGAGGCTGATTCTGCCCAAGCACCACCCTCGCCAGCCCAAGGCTGGCCATGCCAGCAGGGCCCTGAGCACTGGGCCAGGCAAGGGCAGGGACTGGGCCCCAGCCCTGGCCAGTCACCAGACTCGTGGGCCTGGACCGGGTAGTGGCACCTGTGGTCCTGGGAGGTGGGCCCCTGGGCTTCTGGAAGCTACTCTGGTCTTGCATATAAAATGCTGCGGGGGCACGAGGGCCCTGGGCAAGGATCCAAGTTCCAGCCGCCACCTGCAGCGGGGGCACTTCACAAGGGTGAAACAGGTCGGCAGGTGTTTCTTTCCCTCTCTCTACCTCCCCTCCTCTTTAAATCGAAAGAATGGCCGCAGGAGATTTGCAGTGCAGGCCCTAAGCCCTGGTGATAACCCTGGAGGCAAAATAAATAAATTAGTTAATTAATGTAATTTAATGCTGGGGGAGCTGGGGACTGTGATGCAGCCAGGATGACCAGTCCATGCTGTACGGGGCTGCCCTCCCCCGGGCCGTCCACACCCACCTCCACCAGGAATGTTCCCCCATCCTTGCCAACATTCCTGCTCCTGTGACCTCTGTATCTCTGTGACCTTCACCCCTGCCAGTGACCCCCACCCGCCCTGAGTCCAGCATGGCAGGGGTGGGCACCAGGAGATGCCTCCAGGCCTGCAGCACTGCACAGCTGCCCCCAGTTCACTGTGTCCCTCCCTGTGTGAGATGGCAGCCTGGACATGGGGTCTGGCCCCAGGATCCCGGGCCCTGAAGGCAACCCCACCTGTCCGCCCCCAGAAGCACCCTGACCCTCCCAGGAGGCTCCGCCCACCAAGACCCGGCCCCTCTGTGGATGCCCCGCCCACAGGGCTGAGGCCCCTAAGATGCGAACCATCGCAGACCACGCCCAAGTCCGGAGGCCACGCCCACACAACACAAGACACGCCTCACAAAGCCACGCCCAAGCCTGGAGGCCACGCCCACACAACATGAGACACGCCCTGCAAAGCCACGCCCACACGCGAGACACCCCGCAAAGCCACGCCCAAGCCCGGGGCCACGCCCACACATCACGAGACACGCCCCCACAAAGCCACGCCCAAGGCTGGGGCCACGCCCACACAACACGAGGCACGCCTCACAAAGCCACTCCCACACATGAGACACCCCGCAAAGCCACGCCTAAGCCTGGGGCCACGCCCACACAACACGAGACACGCCTCACAAAGCCACGCCCACACACGAGACACCCCGCAAAGCCACGCCCAAGCCTGGGGCCACGCCCACACAGCACGAGACACGCCTCACAAAGCCACGCAAGCCTGGAGGCCACGCCCACACAACATGAGATACCCCGCAAAGCCACGCCCACACATGAGACACACCCCGCAGAGCCACGCCCAAGCCTGGGGCCACGCCCACACAGCACGAGACACGCTCCACAGGCCGCGTCCAGCGCGAGTCTGGGGTCTGGCGCGAGGCCCCAGCCCATGACCTTTGCCCTGACCTTGACCCTTGCCCAGGCAGGTGTCGCAGAACACATGACCGCAGTTGGTCAGGCTGAAGCACGACGTGGTGCGCGGTGGCTGGAAGCAGCGGTTACAGAAGACCCAGCAGGCCATGCTGCTGCGCACGAGGCCACTGAGGCGCACTGCGCCTGCGCACAGTCAGAGCCTGGACTGCGCCTGCGCAAGGCGCCACGCGCCCGCCAAAAGCTGCTGGCGGGGCTGGGGGCGGAGGGTAGGCGAGCCGGTGGCTTTGGTCCTCACGTGAGGGGCGTGGTCCCGAGTGGGGCGTGTCTCCACGTGGGCGTGGCCCCGTGAGTGTTCCAGGCTGAGGGCGCGGCTTCTCTGAGGGGCGCGGCTTCTTTGGGGGCGTGGCCTCTTTTGGTGGGCGTGGCCGTGTGGGCGTGGCCTCGAGTGGGAGCCGTGGTCCCCCCCAGCTGAGTAGTGTCCCTGAGAGGAGGCAGGGTCTCTGTGAGGGCGGGGTCTCTGTGAGGGCGGGATCTCTGTGAGGGTGGGATCTCTGTGGGGACGGGATCTCTGTGGGGACGGGATCTCTGTGAGGGCGGGGTCTCTGTGAGGGCGGGGTCTCTGTGAGGGCGGGATCTCTGTGAGAGTGGGATCTCTGTGGGGACGGGATCTCTGTGGGGACGGGATGTCTGTGGGGACGGGATCTCTGTGAGGACGGGTCTCTGTGAGGGTGGTATCTCTGTGGGGACGGGATCTCTGTGAGGGCGGGGTCTCTGTGAGGACGGGGTCTCTGTCAGGGAGGGGTCTCTGTTAGGACGCGGTCTCTGACGGCGGGGTCTCTGTGAGGACGGGGTCTCTGTCAGGGAGGGGTCTCTGTTAGGACGCGGTCTCTGACGGCGGGGTCTCTGTGAGAGTGGGATCTCTATGAGGGTGGGATCTCTGTGGGGACGGGATCTGAGTACGGGGTCTCTGAGGGTGTGGTCTCTGTGAGGGTGGGATCTCTGTGTTGGCGGGATCTCTGTGGGGACGGGATCTCTGTGAGGGCAGGGTCTCTGTTAAGACGGGATCTCTGTGAGGGCAGGGTCTCTGTGAGGGCGGGGTCTCTGTGAGGATGGGGTCTCTGTGAGGGCGGAATCTCTGTGATGGCGGGATCTCTGTGGGGACGGGATCTCTGTGAGGGCTGGGTCTCTCTGAGGACGGGGTCTCTGTCAGGGAGGGGTCTCTGTTAGGACGCGGTCTCTGACGGCGGGGTCTCTGTGAGGACGGGGGTCTCTGTGAGAGTGGGATCTCTATGAGGGTGGGATCTCTGTGGCGACGGGATCTCTGTGAGTATGGGGTCTCTGAGGGCGGGGTCTCTGTGAGTATGGGGTCTCTGAGGGCGGGGTCTCTGTGAGGGCGGGATCTCTGTGGGGATGGGATCTCTGTGAGGGCAAGGTCTCTGTTAAGACGGGATCTCTGTGAGGACACGGTCTCTGTGAGGGCGGGGTCTCTTTGAGGGCGGGGTCTCTGTGAGGGTGGGGTCTGTGTGAGGGCGGGGTCTCTGTGAAGGGGTCTTTGTGAGGGTGGGGCCTGTGAGTTGCTCTCTGTGTAAGGGTGGGTCTCTGTGTGAGGGCGGGTGTCTGTGTGAGGGCAGGTCTCTAGTTGTGGGCAGGGTCTTTGGGCGATGTCTCTGTGAGGGTGGGATCTCTGTGAGGGCGGGGCCAGTAAGTTGCTCTCTGTGTGAGGGTGGGTCTCTGGGTGTGGGCAGCGTCTTGAAGGTGATGTCTCTGTGAGGGCGTTGTGTCTGTGAGGGCGGGTCTCTGAGTACAGGGTCTCTGTGAGGGCGGTGAGTCTGTGAGAGCGGGATCTCTGTGAGGGCAGGGCCTGTGAGTTGTTCTCTCTGTGACGGCGGGTCATCCTGAGGGTAGCCCCTGAGGGCGCGTGGACCAGGGAGGGTGAGGCACAGGTGGGCCGTGGTCCCTCCTCCCCTTCGGTTCTGCTCTTCTGCCTCTCGCCTGGCAACCTCCGTGCCCCTCAGCGCCCTGGGGCCCATGTCCACCCCGAGTCTGGCCTCTGGCCAGTCACCCACCGCGTGTGAGCCGCTGTCTGGTGCTGCTTAGGCTGCACCTCAGCAGGTGCTTGCTGGTCTTTCTTCTCTTATTTCCACTGGTTTTTATTTTGGATAGAGACAGAGATGGAAGGGAAGAGGGAGAGAGACACTGGCAGCCCTGCTCCACCGCTGGTGAAGCTTCCCTCTGCAGGTGGGGACGGGGGCTCGAACTTGCGCACTAACTGCTGCGGTGCCCTTTCTCATTATTTTAAACAAGCTTCTTGGCTATGAAAAAGTCCTTAAGGCGCTTCACTTGGAAAATCCCCACTGCGACCAAGAGCAGCGTCTGCATGAAAGCCCAGCACAGCACGTTGCTGTTGGTGTCTTCACTGGCCGTCCGGAACTGCTCCTCACGGTCCTGTATGGAAAAGAAATAGCAGGCCCTTGAGGCGTGGCTTTCGGAACCGCCGTCCTTCCTGTGACCTCACCGCCGCCCAGCCGAAGCCAGAGTCTGGTTTGTTGCGGAGACCAGAAGTGGACTCTGGCCAACAGAGCGTGTGGCTGCGCTGGGCGTTGGACACCCGGAACCGGAGCCTTTACTTTCTGCTCTGTTCCCACCTAAGTGACAGACTCTCACGGCCTGCGTCTTGCTTGGCTAGGCCTGGGCACCGTGCCAGCTGTGCCCCCCCCCCACTTCCCAGAGCAGGAAACCGGAGCCCCAAGTGAGTGCTGGACCTAGTCTGACCAGAATCCACCCAGCAGACACAAGAACAAAACCATGACTGAGAAAGTGGGCGTCTTTGAGTCTCCGGAGACAGGGAGTGTATGGGGAGCGTCCCACGAGTGCACCCACTGTGGGCGCCTCTTCTGGGTGAGCACCAAGCCCAGCAGGCGAGGAAGCCCCCACCCCACCCCCTTGGCACACAGCTCTGGCCCGGATGCAGCCTCCGCTCCTGGCGGCAAGCGCCCGCGGGCTGAGCAGGCTCACTGACCCGTTGGTAGTTCTGTTCCTTGACTATGTGCTGCACTTGTTCCAGCAGATGTTCCAGCTTGAAGCTGACTTCCTTGACCTTGTCCTTCGCCTGCATGATGGCTGCATCCAAGTCATGCTCTCCCACTCGGATGTCTAAATGGATCCGCTATGCAGAGAGCAAGAAGAGGACCGGGTTCAATCTTCCTTCCCGCACCTGTCCCCTTCCTGCTCCCGCCCCCAGAGAGGGGCACTGATTCACCCCACCACCCCACTTCCAGCTATAGTCACTGGTCTTTCTTTGTTGTAAAAGTGCTTCAAATGTAACCCGCTGGCCTGCAGGCTCAAACCTTCCTCAGCATCAAATTTACTGTTCGGCAAAAGCCTCTGGAGCTGAAGAAAGATGGTGACTCTCAGGGAAGCCTTCTTCACATAGAAATGTCTGAGGCTTAAGTGCAACTTCTCTCATCTGTCACAGCACAGTTAGAACAGGGCCCATCACCACCCACCGTGTGAGTTTTCTTTGTTAGAATTCCATTATTAATTCACCGTTCAGCCGGCACTTGCTTTCAAGCCTGAATAATCACAGTTCTTTTAACCTTCGCTCACAGTTCTTATTTCTCAAGCCCTTTAATCAACTTCACAGCTTTCCTTTGAACCCCTTCCAAGCTCTCCAGCACCCTGTTCAGTCTCTGTGCTGGGATCTGGGCGCAGAACTGTAATCATTCTCCCCAGGCCTGTGCAGCAGTGCACATACCAGTGCCATGCCTGAGCAGAGCCTGCCGGGCCAAGGCCAACTTACCAGCTGACTCCCACTGAACGACACCAGCCTGGTTGAATTTGATTCTAAACAAATGATGTGCTCACCAGGCAAGTGTGATGTAAAATAGAATGTTCCTTGTGGGCCATATAACTTTGACAGTAACACCTAGGATTGAGGACAGTCACGGTTAAAATTTATTATGCTGAATACATATGCCGACTCACAAGGACGTCCAATGGGTGATAAACGTGAAAAGGTCTAGCCTTTTCTAGTCACCAAAGACAAGTAAATTGTAGTAAGCTAGTCCTTATTTGCTGGGGACCCAGGGTATGGGTGTACAAGAATCTAAACTGAGGGCGGGGTAGATAACATAATGGATATGCAAACAGACCTCTCACCTGAGGCTCCAAAGTGATAAATACCACCATAAACCAGAGCTGAGCAGTGCTCTGGGAGAAAAAAATCAAAAATGAATCCCTAAGTTGGGGGGAAGAAAGAACCTAAGTTGGTGGAATCAAATAAATGAACAGATGCTTATCGTGAAGGATGAGAGATTGTATCTATGGGACAACTGTGCTATGAATCATGACTTCTGCAAAGCAATACAAAAAATGCTAAAATAAAAATACTTAATAAAGTATTCAGGAAGACCAGTGGTGGGGGGGGGGATATCCGTGATTTCGTAGCAGGTTGGCCAAGACTTAAAAATACCCAATGGGGGTCGGGCGGTAGTGCAGCAGGTTAAGCTCAGGTGGCGCAAAGCACAGGGACCTGCGTAAGGATCCCGGTTCGAGTCCCTGGCCCATCACCCATTACTCTCTTCTCCTCTCTCAATTTGTCCCTGTCTCTATACAACAAAAAAATAAGATTTTTTTTAAACCAGGATTATTGCTGGGACTCAGTGCCAGCACTATGAATCCACTGTTGTCGGTGACCATTTTTTCCTTTTTTTTTTTTCTTTTCTATTTTATTTGACAGGACAGAGAAAAATTGAGAGGGGAGAGGCAGACAGGAAGAGAGAAAGATGCCTGCAGTTGGTGGTGCACCTTGTTGAGCATACATATTCACTTATACAAGGACCCAGGTTCAAACCCCCATCCGCAGCTGTAGGGGAGAAGCTTCATGACCAGTGAAGCGGGGCTGAAAGTCTCTCTGTCTCCCTCTCCCTCCCCTCTCCTTTCAATTTCTCTCTGTCCTATCAACTAAAAAGAAAATATATTTAAGGGGGTCAGGTGGTAGCGCAGAGGATTAAGCGCACGTGGCACAAAGTGCAAGGACTGGTGTAAGGATCCCTGTTTGAGCCCCCAGCTCCCAACCTGCATGGGGGTCACTTCACAGGTGGTGATGCAGGTCTGCAGGTGTCTATTTTTCTCTCCCCCTCTATGTTTCTCCCCTTTCTCAATTTTTCTGTGTCCTATCCAACAACAATAACTGCAATGACAACAATAATAATAACAATAACAACAAGGGCAACAAAATGGGAAAAATGGCCTCCAGAAGCAGTGGATTCATAGTGCAGGGACTGAGCCCCAGCAATAACCCTGGAGCCAAAAAAAAAAAAAAAAAAAAAGAATGGGGGTCAGGCAGTAGCACAGCGGGTTAAGCGCACATGGGAAAGAAAACACGAGGACTGGCGTTAAGAATTCCAGTTCGAGCCCCCAGTTCCCCACCTGCAAGGAAGTCACTTGATAGGCAGTGAAACAGGTCTGCAGGTGTCTTTCTCCCCCACCTCTGTCTTCCCCTCCTCTCTCCATTCTTCTCTGTCCTATCCAGCAACAATGACATCAATAACAACAACAATAACTACAACAATAGGGAGTCGGGCAGTAACGCAGCGGGTTAAGTGCACGTGGCTCAAAGCGCAAGGACCCCATAAGGATCCTAGTTGGAGCCCCGGCTCCCCACTTGCAGGGGAGTCGCTTCACAGGCGGTGAAGCAGGTCTGCAGGTGTCTATCTTTCTCTCTCCCTGTCTTCCCCTCCTCTCCATTTCTCTCTGTCCTAACAACAATGATGATATCAATAACAACAATAACAACAACAATAAAAAATTACAAGGGCAACAAAAGGGAAAATAAATAAATAAAATAATATATTTAAGCAAAGTCAAAATAAAATAAAATGAAGCGTTGTGCCCAGGAGGTGCTGCCCAGTGGGTGAGTGGGGCTCCGAGCTGGAAGTCCTGAATCTGATCACCGGTATCACATAAGCCAGAGTGACGGTCTGGTGCTCCTGCGCTCTCTGTCTCTATCTCTCTCCTTTATGAATAAATATATCTTTAAGAAAAGAGGGTGCTCAGGCTGGGTGAGCTCAGGCCTTGCCATGTGCAAGGCCTGGGCTCCCTGAAGGGTGCTGTGGGGTCTCCTCTGTTTTTCTTTCTAAAAGGAGAATGCGGCCCCATGCAGCTGTGGACTCTGCGATGGCAATGCAGTAACCCAGCTTCTTCCTCTGTGACAGGTTGGGATGGGTGGGCAGCATGTGTGCAGTGCACATCAGGAGGACTAAGGGACTCTACTCTTCGCTGGATTTTTTGTGACCCTAAAATTGCTCTGAAATAAGATTTACTAAGGGGGAGCCAGGCTGTGGCACGGCACAGCTGGTTAAGCACACGCACTACAGTACGCTAGGGCCTGGGTTCAAACTCCTGGCCCCCACCTGCAGGAGGAAAGCTTCACGAGTGGTGAAGCAGGGCTGCAGGTGTCTCTATTTTTCTCTCTCTCTCTCTCTCTCTTTTTTTTTTGCCTCCAGGATTACTGCTGGGGTTCAGTGTCTGCACTATGAATCCACTGCTCCTGGAGGCCGTGTTTTTTTTCCCTTTGTTGTATAGAACAGAGAGAAATTGGGAGAGAAGGAAGACAGAGGGGGAGAGAGAGATAGACACCTGCAGACCTGTTTCACCACTTTGGAAGCAATCCCCCCCTCTGCCTGCACTGGGAAGCCAGGGGCTTGAACCAGGATCCTTACGCCAGTCCTTGGGCAGGATGCTATGTGCGCTTAACCCACTGCGCTACCACCCAGCCCCCTATTTCGCTCCCTCTCTGTCTCTTCTCCACCTCTCAGTTTCTCTTTGTCTCCATCCAATAATAAATAAGTAAAATTAAAAATAATAAGAAGATTTACTGAGTCATTTCAAAAGATACACTGCACTGATTAAGCGCACACATTACAGTGCACAAGGGCCCAGGTTTGAGCTACATGTGTCTCTCTGTCTCTCTCCCTCTTTATCTTCCTTTCCTTTCTTGATTTCTCTCCACCTTATGGAATAAAATTAAAAAGGAAAAAATGACCCCCCTCAGAGCCAACAGATTTACTGTGCCAGCAGCAAGCCCCAGAGATAACCCTGGAGAAAATAATAATATAATCTACTCTGAAATAAGATTTACTAAGTCATTTCAAAAGATACATTGCACAAGAAGAAAAAGGGAAAGAAAGATATATTGCACATAGAAAATACAGCGAAGTCTCTCTTTCCTTTTTTTTTTTTTTTTTTTTGCTTCTAGTTATCACTGGGGCTCGGTGCCCGCACTACAAATCCACTGCTCCTGCAGCCAGTGTGTGTGTGTGTGTGTGTGTGTGTGTGTGTGTGTGTGTGTGTGTGTGTGTGTGTGTGTGTGTGTGTGTATCAGAGAGAAATTGAAAGGAGGAGGGAAGATAGAGAGGGAGAGAGAGAGACGGACACCTGCAGACCTGCTTCACCATGTGTGGGCCAATCTCCCTGCAGGTGGGGAGCCGTGGGCTCTAACTGGGGTCCTTGTGCTTTGTACTATGTGCACTTAACCCAGTGTGCCACTGCCCAGCCCCTGAGTCTCATCTTTTTAAGTCAGTTTTGATTTGGAAACAAATAAGGGATCTCATTATTACTTGATTCCCTTTAGCAGACAGTTGACAAGAACACTTAGCTAAATACAAATATGTCTAAGGGCTAGATTTTACTTTACTTTTTGCCTCCAGGGTTATTGCTGGAGCTTGGTGTAGGTGTAGCTTGGTGGCGGCCACTGTTTCCATGTTATTGGACAGAGACGGAGAAATAGAGAGAAGAAGGGAAATAGAAGGAGGAGAGACAGAAAGGCACCTGCAAAACCGCCTCATTGCCTGTGAAGCTTGCTTTCTGCAGGTGTGGAGCCAGCAGCTCGGATCCTTGCACTCTGACTATGTGCCCTTAACCAGGTGTTTCACTGCCAGCCCCTGCAAGGTTTTACAATTTGCTGGGAAATTGTGCAGGTGCAGTCACATCTGCCATGTTTTCCCCTCAGGCTGCTAGTTCCCGTATCCCCGCGACATGATATCCGGAGTGCTTTGGTTACTCCTCCCCCCACCCATTCTCGTGAAAGCTGCTCCTATAAAAGCCCTTCTTCTTCCGCACCTCGTTCTCTTGCCAGCGCTTCACTTCGGTGTTCAGACGCAGGAAAGGTTACTGCGTGAGGCGGCCATTTTCGCTACCTCCACGTGGCCCAACCTGCCTCTCTAGCACCCAACTCTGAGGTGCCAGCGCAAATAAAGACTTGTGTTTCCTCTTCGCTCCGGACCTCCTCTCTCTCTTCTCCGCGGCCCGCGCACAACAACAAGAACTGGTTTCCAATTTTGTGTGAATGACAAAGAATTAGACCCTGAGAAGAAATATACTCAGGAGCACTGCCCAGGTAGTGGAGCAATGGACGAGGGCTGGACTCTCAGGCATCAGGTCCTGAGTTGGGGACCTGGCACTGCAGGTGCAGAACTGTGTTCTTCTCACTTTCCTGTTCCTTTCTTTCATAAACAAATAAAACTTTTAAGTTATTCAGAGCTAACCACTACCTACTCGGCTTCCTGTCAAGGTTTCATAGTCTACATCCAGTGAACGTTCGAGCTCACAGCCACATTTTGAATGCCTGTTAGCTGGGAAACACAAAGTGCAGTCTAAGGCTCAATGTTCATGCTGTCTGAGGTGTCGTCCTGCAGGGTGGCTCAGCCACAGCCCAGTCTGCTTCTCCACAAGTGGAGCGTGGCTGTGGGCTGCAGATCTGAGCACACCTGGGGCCCAGGGCTTTGAGTTCAAGTTGTGCCTCTTTCCTTCTGTCTTTCTCTTTATACCCGAGCCCTGCTCAGCTCTGGCTGATGGTGGTGGAAGACTGAACCTGGGACTTTGAAGCCTCAGGTAGGAGAGGCTCTCTGCATAACCACTATGCTGTCTCCACTGTCTATTCTCTGCTTTTATTAGAGGAACCCCAGTGTGACCCCCCACCCCATGTCTGTTGTGCTCACAGGGAACCAGCACGGAACCACACACTGAACCCACCTGGACACATTCAACCGTCCTCCCCTCTCCTCCCAGGAGCCTCCAGGGATCTTGGAATCTGAAAGCTAATTCATTTTTTGTCCCACTGCAGTCTGCTCCTCCATCAGACTCCAGTCACACAGGTACGGTCTTGACATCACTTGCACCTTGCACTTGTCCAGAGTTAACGGCCGGCGCAGTAAACTTGCTGATACAGAGATCGGCACGTGTGTACGTGGGGGCGGGGGGACGTGTGACAGTGGGCACTGTGCAAGTGGAAGCTATCAGCGAGAAAACGTGAAGGGATTCACCTCGTCATTGTAGGTTGTGACAGTCACGAACATGCCCAATCCGGGGGCCAAGTCCAGAAAATCATGTCTGCGTGTGTCCCACTGCTGCACCTTGAAAACACCTGTTTCAAACGTGGCAGGTAAGATGTTTACGGTGAAATACGTGTGAGAGGGCCAGGAGACTGCAGGTCAGGGCCAGACAGACAGAGCCTTATCACACACATGGGCGGGTGTGCGTGCGGTTGCACTGGGGCTGCTTGTCTGTCCTTCTGTCTCCATCTGAGTGGGGAAGCAGCCTTGAGCAGTCAGGTGACCCATGTGCCTGGCCCCGTCCATGGAAATGTGAGAAATCGCTACGTGGGATATGACAAGTGAGTCAGCCCTGTCCTTTCTTCCTTTTTTGCCTCCTGGGTTATCGCTGAGGCTCGGTGCCGGCACTGACTCCACTGCTCCCAGCAGCCATTTTTCAATTTTTTGGAGAGGACAGAGAGAAACTTAGAGAGGAGGGGAGATAGATAGAAGGAGAGAGAGAAAGACACCTGCAGACCTGCTTCACCACTTATGAAGCGTCCCCCTTGCAGGTGAGGAAAAGGGGCTTGAACCCAGGTCCTTGCGCTTAGTAAGCACTGTGTGCACTTACCTTGGTGAACCACCGCCCACCCACTCATATATATATATATATATCTATGATTTTTCTTGGTTTGCTTGTTTGTTTAAGAGGGTAAGAGGGAGAGAGGAAGGGAGAGCAGCAGCATCTGCAGCCTGCTCCTCCGCTGAAGCTCCTCCCTGTGGTGAGAGCTGAGCTGGACCCACAACGGTTCTGGAAAGGGTCCCGGCTGATCTTCCCCTCACCACCCAGAGTGTGAGAAGTGCCCACCTGCAAATGGGGGGGTGTGAGAACCTGAGCAGGGGTGAGGCCACTATTGGGGACACGCACCGGGACCCACAGCCCTTCTAGAACCCCCAGCCATAGAGCTCAAGGTGCATGGAGGGGGGAGCCCCGCAGGCATCAGAGGACACGGGTCTGGACACCGGACACCGGGGCAGGAACCAGGTGGGCACCCACACCTTCCCACCTGGCAGAGACCATCTGAGGAGGAAGGCCTCCCTGTCTGCCACCCCCACCACCCTCCATTTCCTGGCCAGTTCTAGAAGGCCTGCCAGCTTGGGTCCTGGGGCTTCCCCTGCCTGGCTGGAGACAGACTGGGCGGTGGGGGTGGGCCTCAGGGAGCAGGGTGGAGTGCGATGCCTCCTCACCACCACCAGGTGGCAGAAGAGAAGCACCGCAGGCCTGGCAGGTGGGGGCATCGACGTCGCCCCCAGAGCAGAGGGCCACCAGCGGCCGGCTCAGTGCAGTGCCTCAGTTTCCCCAGCGAGGCCAAGACAGAGCGGGCTGTCTGGGCCCGAGAGCTGACCGTGGGCAGAGCATGGGGCTGAGGGAGGAGCTCTGGGATGCCTCTACTCCTGCCCGGCGGAAACCCAGCTTCACCTTGGCCCCACCAGGGAAGGGGGGACTTAGCTCAGATCCAGGGCTCACCCCACAGCCCAGGACTCTGCCTTCACCCCCAGGAGTGAGACTCCAGCTCGAGTCCGCCCTCCTTGGGGCGTTCAGTGAGCGGGCTGCAGGCTGGTGACCCTGAAGGACGGTCAGAGCCCTCCGTGTGTGCCAGATGTGCCGGGGCTGAGGACTCCTCTCCCTGCCACGGAGAGCTTGCTGTTAGACAGTGTCCAGGCCGCGGCCCTACTGGCCCCCTCCCAGCCTCTGGGAAAGCAGCCCTGTCCCTCTGCAGGAACTGGGGGACGCGGCGCCATGCGGCCAGCCAGCTTGTGGCCGGGTTAACCCTGTGTTGGGCACTGAGTTGTGAGCACTGCCCAGTCCCTCTCCTCTGCTCTGGCTGGTCTGCACCTGGTCTCAGGCTCATCCTGGGGGACGGGGTGCAGGGGAGAGGTCCTGAGAGGAAGAGGGTCAGGGCGGAGGCCGGAGTCAGGCCTCTGGGGACCCACTCACTATGCGTGGCCAAGTCCAGGTCCCTACCTGTGATCAGCGTGTCCCCTGGGATATCCTCGATCAGGCACCGCTCCTCCCGCTCGCCTGCGTGGAAGTAAAAAGCCACCGAGAGGCTGACCCAGGCGCTGAGGAGACCCCACGTCCGCATCCTGGTTGCCGTCCTGCCAGCTTGTGTCTGTGCACAGAGTGCCGGCCGTCACTTGACGCCCGTGGGAAGGGGCACCTGGCGCCTGTGCTGGGTGACAGCTGCCACCCCCACCCCTGCTGGCCTGGCCATGTTCCAGGGCAGAGGCAGGGGACAGGCCCCCTCCCGCCACTGTTGTCTAGAGGTGGGGAGACCAGGTGACCTGGGGGCGCAGGGAGGGGCCCCAGCACGTGGCCCCTCCTAGGAGCAGGGCTGCCGGTCTCACTGGCCAGCAAGTCCCAGGGGAGCTAGACTTGCCCGGAGACCTCTGTGGAGAGACCCATCCCGTGGCCCCAGCCTGGGCCCTGCTGGCCGAGCCTCTCAGGGAGCCCTCAGGCTCAGAGTGGCTCGGGTGCAAGAGGGTGCGTGTCTGCAGCTGTGCCCGGCCCGCCCGGTGTGTGTGAGCAGAGGCAGGTGCCACACTGCCACTGGACACTGAGTCTAGAGTCTGGTCCTCCTGGCTTCCAGGCGAGGCCTGCATTCCCTGCTGACCACGTGAGCCTCGGCGGGCCCGTGACCATGAGCACCTCTTCTCGAGTGACATCACTCTCCCAGACGGCTGGGGGCCGGGCGTTGGGGTGATACAGCCCCACGTGGTGGTCCCAGGTTCTAGGGAGAACCCGCTTTGGTTCTGTGGGCCACTGGGGGGCCCGCCTGGCGGTGGGGAGCCGGTGTGTGGCCGGCCGGTATGGTCCAGTGTGGCCCTCTCCTCACAGGCTGGGTGCAGACGGAGGCTGGGCACTCGCAGGGTAGCTTGTGGGTACCCTCACACTCCCCTGGGTCCCGCAGTCACACCAGACCACCCACCGGCACCCACCGGCACCACCACCCGCAGCAGCACACCCACCAGGCTCCAGCAGGCAGCTGAGGTGGGGCTGGTGGTGACACCCTGAACCCCGACTTCACACCAGCACCTGCTCCCTGGCCTGGGGTCCCTGCCCACAGGAAGAGCTTGAGGCTGGTCACGGAGGGCATTTATTCATACAGGTGGTCCACGCCCTCCACCGACCCCACCAGTCACCTGCTGGACGAGCCTCCCAGCGCCCCCAGGTGTCCGTATCCCTGAGGCCAGGGCTCGGGCACAAGCATGCAGGCTTCTGTGGGCTCACCCTGCGTGGGTAATAAATATGGAGGCAGGCAGCCAAGGTCACACGCAGTTGTCAGGAGTGCACTGGGCCTCCTCCTGCAGCTCAGGGCAGGGAGCCCCCCGGTTGGCCGGCTGCACTCGCACGAAGCGGGTCCTGCTCTTGGAGCCCAGTTGCCCACAGGGACCTCCACACAGCCCCCAGGATGACCAGAGGGACACCTCACAGTCCAGCGGCGTCTCTGCAGGGAGACAAAGCACAGGGGCAGTGACAAGAGGCCCCTGGCACTGAGCTCCCACCCGGCCTCCCCACAGGGCCAGGGTCTCTGAGCACCCTGGTCTTCTGGGGCACCCTCAGAAGTCCTCACGTTCAGATCCACCGGGAGGGGCCACCAGGAGGTGATGCCCTGGGCCCTGTCCCACATCCTACAGTGACCCATGGAGCTCAGTCCCTCTCCATGTCCTGAAGTGACCCCACAGGGCCCAGTCCCTAATCCTGCAGTGACCTCCCTAGGCCCTGTTCCCACTTCCTGCAGTGACCCAGGGGGCCCTGTTCTCACATCCTGTAGTGACCCATGGGGCCCTGCCCCCAATCCTGCAGTGACCCCACAGGGCCCTGTCCCCACATCCTGCAGTGACCCCACAGGGCCCAGTCCCCAATCCTGCAGTGACCCCACAGGGCCCAGTCCCTAATCTTGCAGTGACTTCCCTGGGCCCTGTTCCCACTTCCTGCAGTGACCCCACAGGGCCCTGTCCCCACATCCTGCAGTGACCCCACAGGGCCCAGTCCCTAATCCTGCAGTGACCTCCCTGGGCCCTGTTCCCACTTCCTGCAGTGACCCAGGGGGCCCTGATCTCACTTCCTGTAGTGACCCATGGGGCCCTGTCCCCAATCCTGCAGTGACCCCACAGGGCCCTGTCCCCACATCCTGCAGTGACCCACCTGGTCACTGTCCCATATCCTACAGTGACCCCCCCTGAACCCTGTCCCCAGGTCCAGCACTGACACCCTGAGTCGTGTCTCCAAATTCTGCAATGATCCCTCTGGGCCCTGTCCCCACATTCTGCAGTGACCCCTATGGCCCTTGTCCCCACATTCAATAGTGGCAGTCATGGGCCCTGTCCCTTTATCTTGCAATGAACCCCCTGGACCCTATCCCCACATCCTGCAGTGACCACCCAGGGCCCTATCACCACATCCTGCAGTGACCACCCAGGGCCCTATCCCCACATCCTGCAGTGAACCCCCTGGACCCTATCCCCACATCCTGCAGTGACCACCCAGGGCCCTATCCCCACATCCTGCAGTGACCACCCAGGGCCCTATCCCCACATCCTGCAGTGATCTCCTGCTGGGCTATGTCTCCACATCCTGCAGTAATCCCTCTAGCCCCTGACCCACACCTGCAGTGACCACCATGGACCCTGTCACCAGTCTTGCACTGACCCTCATGGGCCCGGTCCTCACATCCTGCAGCCTGCAGTGACCCTCATGGGCCCTGACCCCATATCATGCAGTAAACCCACCCCCGTCCTAACTCCTCATCCTACGATGACCACCCTCAGTCCTGTCCCCACATGCTGCAGTGACCCCCCTATGTCCTGTCAACATGTCCTGCAGTGATCCCCCTAGGTCCTGTGCTCATGTCCTGCAGTGAACCCCTAGGTCCTGTCCTCATGTCCTGCAGTGACCCCTCTAGGTCCTGTCACCATATCCTGCAGTGACCCCCCTAGGTCCTGTCCCCATGTCCTGCAGAGACCCCTCTAGGTCCAGTCCCCATGTCCTGCAGTGACCCCTCTAGGTCCTGTACCCATGTCCTGCAGTGACCCCTCTAGGTCCTGTCCCCACGTCCTGCAGTGACCCCTCTAGGTCCTGTCCCCACGTCCTGCAGTGACCCCTCTAGGCCCTGTCCCCACGTCCTGCAGTGACCCCTCTAGGCCCTGTACCCACGTCCTGCAGTGACCCCTCTAGGCCCTGTCCCCACATCCTGCAGTGACCCCTCTAGGTCCTGTCCCCACGTCCTGCAGTGACCCCTCTGGGTCCTGTCCCCACGTCCTGCAGTGACCCCGCTGGGTCCTGTCCCCACGTCCTGCAGTGACCCCTCTAAGTCCTGTCCCCACGTCCTGCAGTGACCCCTCTGGGTCCTGTCCCCACGTCCTGCAGTGACCCCTCTAGGTCCTGTCCCCACGTCCTGCAGTGACCCCTCTAGGCCCTGTCCCCACGTCCTGCAGTGACCCCTCTAGGCCCTGTCCCCACGTCCTGCAGTGACCCCTCTAGGCCCTGTCCCCACGTCCTGCAGAGACCCCTCTAGGCCCTGTCCCCACGTCCTGCAGAGACCCCTCTAGGTCCTGTCCCCACGTCCTGCAGTGACCCCTCTAGTTCCTGTCCTCACGTCCTACAGTGACCCCTCTAGGTCCTGTCCCCACGTCCTGCAGTGACCCCTCTAGGCCCTGTCCCCACGTCCTGCAGTGACCCCTCTACGTCCTGTCCCCACGTCCTGCAGTGACCCCTCTAGGTCCTGTCCCCACGTCCTGCAGTGACCCCTCTAGGACCTGTCCCCATGTCCTGCAGTGACCCCTCTACGTCCTGTCCCCACGTCCTGCAGTGACCCCTCTAGGTCCTGTCCCCACGTCCTGCAGTGACCCCTCTAGGTCCTGTCCCCACGTCCTGCAGTGACCCCTCTAGGCCCTGTCCCCACGTCCTGCAGTGACCCCTCTAGGCCCTGTCCCCACGTCCTGAGGTGACCCCTCTAGGCCCTGTCCCCACGTCCTGCGGTGACCCCTCTAGGTCCTGTCCCCACGTCCTGCAGTGACCCCGCTGGGTCCTGTCCCCACGTCCTGCAGTGACCCCTCTAAGTCCTGTCCCCACGTCCTGCAGTGACCCCTCTAGGTCCTGTCCCCACGTCCTGCAGTAACCCCTCTAGGCCCTGTCCCCACGTCCTGCAGTGACCCCTCTAGGCCCTGTCCCCACGTCCTGAGGTGACCCCTCTAGGCCCTGTCCCCACGTCCTGCGGTGACCCCTCTAGGTCCTGTCCCCACGTCCTGCAGTGACCCCTCTAGGTCCTGTCCCCACGTCCTGCAGTGACCCCTCTAGGTCCTGTCCCCACGTCCTGCAGTGACCCCTCTAGGTCCTGTCCCCACGTCCTGCAGTGACCCCTCTAGGTCCTGTCCCCACGTCCTGCAGTGACCCCTCTAGGTCCTGTCCCCACGTCCTGCAGTGACCCCTCTAGGTCCTGTTCCCATGTCCTGCAGTGACCCCTCTAGGTCCTGTCCCCACGTCCTGCAGTGACCCCGCTGGGTCCTGTCCCCACGTCCTGCAGTGACCCCTCTAGGTCCTGTCCCCACGTCCTGCAGTGACCCCTCTAGGTCCTGTCTCCACTTCCTGCAGTGACCCCGCTGGGTCATGTCCCCACATCCTGCAGTGACCCCGCTGGCCCCTGGGCCCTGTCCCCACGTCCTGCAGTGACACCCCCCCACTGTATCCTGCATTTACAGGGTGGAGCTGACCCTGGGGCTATTCTGGTTCTGGGGTCTTATCTGTGGGGACTGTCCCGGGGCTGGCGGCTCTCCCTTTTCTGGGGGCTGTCCTGGGGCTGGGGACTCACCCGGGGCATTGTCCCCGATCTCATTGTCTCCCCCCAGTAGCTGGGGTGTGGGTGGCGGGAAGGCCTGGGCGCGGTGGCGCATGCGCACCAGGGTGACCTTGGCAATGGGCGGCAGGGCCTTGAGACGCGGGTAGAAGAATGAGTTGGCCGGGTGGCTGGGCGATGATGCTGTTATCTGCAGGGACAACTCGATGGTGGATGCCGGCCAGGGACAGGGGTCAAGGTTCAGGGGGTGGGGTCGGGAGACAGGGGGCAAGGGTTGGGGTTCAGGGCACCAGGTCAGGAGACAGGGGTCAGGGGTCAGGAGTAGGGGCGAAGAGCAGAGGTCAGGTCAGCCACCTCGGTCACTGTGTCCTGTGGGACGGTGGCAAAGTTGGGCGACGAGAAGGTGAAGCCGCTGTCGGTGCCCGCGTCATAGGGGCGAAGGTCCAGCGCCACCTGCTCCCTCCAGCGACTGCCCTCGCACAGCGCCAGGCTGTCCACACCCACGAACCAGTCGGGGCTCGGCACGATGCGCACCACGAATGACACCTGGGGCGGGCGGCCGGTCAGGGAGCAGCCACCGGATCCCCCTGCCCGCAGGAACATCCTCGCCCCCAGGACCCCCCAATCTCGCCCCCAAGGACGCCCAGTCCTCGCCCCCAGGGACCCCCTGTCCTCGCCCCCAGAACACCTAGTCCTCGCCCCCAGGGACCCCCAGTCCTCGCCCCCAGGGACCCCCAGTCCTGTCCCCAGGGAGCCCCAGTCCTCGCACCCAGGGACCCCCAGTCCTCACCCCCAGGGACCCCCAGTCCTCACCCCCAGGGACCCCGAGTCCTCGCCCCCACGGACCCTCAGTCCTCGGCCCCAGGACCCACAGTCCAGTCCACCAGGGACCCCCAGTACTCGCCCCCAGGGACCCCCAGTCCTCGCCCCCAGGGACCCCCAGTCCTCGACCCCAGGGAACCCCAATCCTCGCCCCCAGGGACTCCCAGTCCTCGCCCCCAGGGACCCCCAGTCCTCGCCCCCAGGGACCCCCAGTCCTCGCCCCCAGGGACCCCCAGTCCTCGCCCAAACGGACCCCCAGTCCTCGCACCCAGGACCCCCAGTCCTGTCCACCAGGGACCCCCAGTCCTCACCCCCAGGGACCCCAGTCCTCACTCCCAGGGACCCCCAGTCCTCGCCCTCAGGGACCCCCAGTCCTCGCCCTCAGGGACCACCAGTCCTCGCCCCCAGGACCCCCAGTCCTCGCCCCCAGGACCCCCAGTTCTCGCACCCAGGACTCCCAGTCCTCGCCCCCAGGGACCCCCAGTCCTCGCCCCCAGGCCCCCCGTCCTCGCCCCCAGGGACCCCCAGTCCACAACCCCAGGGACCCCCAGTCCTCGCCCCCAGGGACCCCCAGTCCTCGCCCCCAGGACCCCCAGTCCTCGCCCCCAGGGAACCCCAGTCCTCGCCCCCAGGGACCCCCAGTCCTTGCCCCCAGGGACCCCCAGTCCTCGCCCCCAGGACCCCCAGTCCTCGCCCCCAGGACCCCCAGTACTGTCCACCAGGGACCCCCAGTCCTCAACCCCAGGACCCCCAGTCATCACCCCCAGGGACCCCCAGTCCTCGCTCCCAGGGACCCCCAGTCCTCGCCCCCAGGGACCCCCAGTCCTCAAACCCCAGGACCCCCAGTCCTCGCTCCCAGGGACCCCCAGTCCTCGCCCCCAGGACCCCCAGTCCTCGCCCCCAGGACCCCCAGTCCTCGCCCCCAGGACTCCCAGTCCTCGCCCCCAGGGACCCCCAGTCCTCGCCCCCAGGACTCCCAGTCCTCGCCCCCAGGACTCCCAGTCCTCGCCCCCAGGGACCCCCAGTCCTCGCCCCCAGGGACCCCCAGTCCTCGCCCCCAGGGACCCCGAGTCCTCGCCCCCAAGGACCCCCTGTCCTCGCCCCTAGGACCCCCAGTCCTCGCCCCCAGGGACCCCCAGTACTGTCCACCAGGGACCCCCAGTCCTTGCCCCCAGGAAACCCCAGTCCTCGACCCCAAGGACCCCCAGGGACCCCCAGTCCTCGCCCCCAGGAACCCCCAGTCCTCGACCCCAGGGACGCCCAGTCCTCGCTCCCAGGGACCCCCAGTCCTCGCCGCCAGGACCCCTAGTCCTGTCCACCAGGGACCCCCAGTCCTCACCCCCAGGGACCCGCAGTCCTCGCCCCCAGGGACCCCCAGTCCTCGCCCCCAGGACCCCCAGTCATCGCCCCCAGGGACCCCCAGTCCTCGCCCCCAGGGACCCCCAGTCCTCGCCCCCAGGGACCCCCAGTCCTCGCCCCCAGGGACCCCCAGTCCTCGGCCCCAGGGACCCCCAGGACCCCCAGTCCTCACCCCCAGGACCCCCAGTCCTCGGACCCCAGGGACCCCCAGGGACCCCCAGTCCTCGCCCACAGGAACCCCCAGTCCTCGACCCCAGGGACCCCCAGTCCTAGCCCCCAGGGACCCCCAGTCCTCGCCCCCAGGACCCCTAGTCCTGTCCACCAGGGACCCCCAGTCCTCGCCCCCAGGACCCCCAGTCCTGTCCACCAGGGACCCCCAGTCCTCGCCCCCAGGGACCCCCAGTCCTCGCCCCCAGAGACCCCCAGTGCTCGCCCCCAGGTACCCCCAGTCCTCGCCCCCACGGACCCCTAGTCCTCGCCCCCAGGACCCCCAGTCCTGTCCACCAGGGACCCCCAGTCCTCGCCCCCAGGGACCCCCAGTCCTCACCCCCAGGGACCCCCAGTCCTCGCCCCCAGGGACCCCCAGTCCTCGCCCCCAGGACCCCCAGTCCTCGCCCCCAGGGACCCCCAGTCCTCGCCCCCAGAGACCCCCAGTCCTCACCCCCAGGGACCCCCAGTCCTCGCCCCCAGGGACCCCCAACACCCCCAGTCCTCGCCCCCAGGGACCCCCAGTCCTCGCCCCCAGGGACCCCCAGTCCTCACCCCCAGGGACCCCCAGTCCTTGCCCCCAGGACCCCCAGTCCTGTCCACCAGGGACCCCCAGTCCTCGCCCCCAGGGACCTCCAGTCCTCGCCCGCACGGACCCCCAGTCCTCGCCCCCAGGGACCCCCAATCCTCGCCCCCAGGGACCCCCAGTCCTCGCCCCCAGGACCCCCAGTCCTCGCCCCCAGGGACCCCCAGTCCTCGCCCCCAGGGACCCCCAGTCCTCGCCCCCACGGACCCCCAGTCCTCGCCCACAGGACCCCCAGTCCTGACAACCAGGGACCCCCAGTCCTCGCCCCATTGTGCCCCCTGGCCCCGCCCCCGGACCCCCCCACCCCCCCCCCCGTCCGTCCTCACCAGCGAATGGCGCGGGTGCACCTCCAGCTCGGTGGCCGAGCGCCCGGTGCCGCTGGGCAGGGCGGGCGCGGAGAAGACGGTGCGCACACTCTGCAGCGCCTCGCCCGCCGCCTCCATCTCCCGCATCAGCGTCCAGGCCTCGCCGCGCTCCGCGAACTCCCGCAGCCCCGCGCTCACGTAGGCGCCGCGCCGCCACAGGCTGTAGTCGGAGCTGTGCGCGGCCCCTGGGACGCGGGAGATGCGGGATGGAGTGGGCGAGGTGCGGGTCGTGGGGGTGAGGTGCGGGGACTCGGGAGGTGCGGGACTCGGGAGGTGCGGGGGACTCGGGAGGTGCGGGTCGTGGGGGTGAGGTGCGGGGACTCGGGAGGTGCGGGTGGGGGTGAGGGGAGGTGGAGGGGAGGTGCAGGTCGGGGTGAGCAGGGCAAGGTGGAGGCTGGTGCAAGCACAGCACAGGGAGCACCTGGACTGGACGGGAGGACCATGTGGCGGGGCTGGAGGAAGGGGAGGAGGTGGCCTCTGGGGGAGCCCTGCCACCTACCCAGCAACTCCGACCACTGCGCGGGCGGCCTGAACAGCGGGTACTGCTTGGGGAAGGCGGCCTGGCTCCACTGGCCGATGAAGGTGAGGCTGTAGCGGGCAGGGCCCGAGCACGCCGGCCCGCCGAGCGCCTGGCCCAGGAGCAGCGCCCAGAGCGCGGGGCGGGGGTCCATGCCTGCGAGAGCCAAGCTGGATGGCCGACCCACCCTCCCTGGAAGTCCATCTCGTGCCCGGCCCGGCTCATCCCGTCCAGTCCCGGCTGGTCCCCACCCCCGTCTCTGTGCCAGGGTGCCCCCACGTCAGCTGGGGCAGGGAGCTGTCTGGCGACTCCATCTGGGCCGACACTCACCAGTGGGAGAGGCCTGGCTGGAGCCTGGAGCTGGGGCGTCTGAGGGGCTGGACGTGAAGTGCGGGACCCGAGCAGCACCTGAGGGACGGGGCTGGGGAGGGGCTCGGGGACGGGCAGGGCCCAGACACGGCCTCCCAGCCTGGGCAGATGCGACTCTGCACTGAGGTCATCCTCGGGTGGCCGCACCCCTTTCTTTGTCTTCCTTCTGCCCAACCCTCCCTTCCTCTCCCCTGCCTGCCCCTCCCCGCCCCTTCCCTTGAGCCTCTCCCCTCCCAGGACTGGCGGCCTGCACTCTGGCCAAGAGTCCTGGTTTCAGCCCAGTGCAGACCCCACCCATGCCGCTGACCACTGAGCTGCCGTCTACACTGCTGTGTCTGTCCACACCAGTGACCCTCTGTCCACCCATACCGCTGACCACTGACCCACCGTCTACACTGCTGACCCTGTCCACACCAGTGACCCTCTGTCCACCCATACCGCTGACCACTGACCCACCGTCTACACTGCTGACCCTGTCCACACCAGTGACCCTCTGTCCACCCATACCGCTGACCACTGACCCACCATCTACACTGCTGACTCTGTCCACCCATGCCGACAGCCTGAGCCACAGTCTACACTGCTGACTCTGTCCACCCATGCCGCTGACCACTGACCCACCGTCTACACTGATGACCCTGTCCACACCAGTGACCCTCTGTCCACCCATGCCGCTGACCACTGACCCACCGTCTACACTGCTGACTCTGTCCACCCATGCCGCTGACCACTGACGCACCGACTACACTGCTGTCTCTATCCATGACGACAGCCTGAGCCACCGTCTACACTGCTGGCCCTGTCCAAACCGCTAACCTTCCCTCCACACTGCTAACCCTCTAGATTACACTCAACACTGCTGTGAGGCCCAGAGTCTCCAGGTGGCCCAGGGGAGGGGTGGCCATGCTGCAGTGGTGTGGCCTCCAGCCCTTAGGCCGAAGCCACAGTGGCCGCCTCAGCTGGAAATCCTGCAGAAACATACACTGGGCAGGCGGGCAGGCTGTGTGAGGGCGCTTTGTGAACTGTCACCCCAGAGACAGTCTCCACCTGTCAGGACAGCAGGACAGCTGAGGACACGATGACCACAGCCATAAAGTACTCAAGATGTAGTGCTCCCTCCCTGTCCCCCTGCTCCCTCCCTGTCCCCTGCTCCCTCCCTGTCCTCCTGCTCCCTCCCTGTCCCCCTGCTCCCTCCCTGTTTCCCCTGCTCCCTCCCTGACCCCTGCTCCCTCCCTGTCCCCCCTGCTCCCTCCCTGTCCCCCCTGCTCCCTCCCTGTCCCCCTGCTCCCTCCCTGTCCCCCTGCTCCCTCCCTGTCCCCCTGCTCCCTCCCTGTCCCCCTGCTCCCTCCCTGTCCCCCTGCTCCCTCCCTGTCCCCCCTGCTCCCTCCCTGTCCCCCCTGCTCCCTCCCTGTCCCCCCTGCTCCCTCCCTGTCCCCCCTGCTCCCTCCCTGTCCCCCCTGCTCCCTCCCTGTCCCCCTGCTCCCTCCCTGTCCCCCTGCTCCCTCCCTGTCCCCCTGCTCCCTCCCTGTCCCCCTGCTCCCTCCCTGTCCCCCTGCTCCCTCCCTGTCCCCCTGCTCCCTCCCTCTCCCCCCTGCCCCCTCCCTGTCCCCTGCTCCCTCCTTGTCCCCCTGCTCCCTTCCTGTCCCCCTGCTCCCTCCCTGTCCCCCTGCTCCCTCCCTGTCCCCCTGTTCCCTCCCTGTCCCCTTGCTCCCTCCCTGTCCCCCTGCTCCCTCCCTCTCCCCCTGCTCCCTCCTTGTCCCCCTGTTCCCTCCCTGTCCCCCCTGCTCCCTCCCTGTCCCCCCTGCTCCCTCCTTGTCCCCCTGTTCCCTCCCTGTCCCCCTGCTTCCTCTTGCTCCCTTGTCTCCTGCCCCTCCCTTCATACCACAGAGGAGCCATCCTCCTACCCCCAGATAAGCTGACCCCCTTTCTGGTCAGTAACAGTGACATGGTCACACCCCCAACCAAGGCAGGGAGGACTTACAGGCAAGCCAAACAATTTAGCCCTGAAGACATTGGAGGGGGCAAGGGGCAGGGGTGTGGCCTGGGGGCCAGGACCAGCTGGACAGGGATAGCCAGGAAGCCCCCACCCTCCCAGAGCACATGACCAGGGGGCCTGCAGCACCCCCAAATACACAAACTTTCTCACAGCCCATGTCCCCCACACCCATGTCCCCCACACCCGTATCCCTCACACCCGTGTCCCCCACACCCGTGTCCCCCACATCCGTATCCCCCACAGCCATGTCCCCCACACCCGTGTCCCCACACCCGTGTCCCCCACACGCGTGTCCCCCACACCTTGTGTCCCCCACACCCGTGTCCCCACGCCCGTGTCCCCCACACCCTGTGTCCCCCACACCCCATATCCCCCACACCCCATATCCCCCACACCCGTGTCCCCCACACTGTGTCCCCCACACCCCATATCCCCCACACCCATGTCCCCCACACCCCATGCCCCCCACACCCGTGTCTCCCCAGCACCCCCGTCCACTAACCCAGACCCCTACACCCCTCTCCTCCACCCCGCACTAACCCAGGCCCCCCCATACACCACTGGTCCACGTGCCCACAGCACTGCACAGGGCACACAACAGTGGTCAGGCAGGAAGCCTCCCGCCCCATGTCCCTTGGGCACTTGGCCTCCGTCTGTCCAGAGGGGACAGGTCAGCTAGCTTTCCCGTGGGCCCTGCTGGGTGGCCCCTGATGGTCCCCAAACCACAGAGTGGGTCCTGGCGGAGGGCTGCGGGGGGAGGGTTGCTGGGGCGCAGCCCAGCAGCTTCCTCCCGCAGGGCTCCAGGGAAGCCCCTGCCAGCCCGGAAAGTCTGACAGCCTCCTGTGTCCTGGCCACACCCTACCCAGAGGGAGGCAATGTGGGTCAGCCTGAGCTCATCTGAACACCCCACCCAGCCCTCCAGCCTGGGCCGCACCCAGGCCACACTGCCAGCAGCACCTTCCCCCAGCAGCACCACTGCCTTGGAATACACACCCACCACCCTGGGGCTCCCCCTGCACCCACCTCCTGTGCCCACCACCCAGAGGCCTCCCCTCTGCACCCACCTCCTCTGCCCACCACCCTGGGGCTCCTCCTGCACCCACCTCCTGTGCCCACCACCCTGGGGCTCCTCCAGCACCCACCTCCTGTGCCCACCACCCTGGGGCTCCTCCAGCACCCACCTCCTGTGCCCACAACCCTGGGGCTCCTCCAGCACCCACCTCCTGTGCCCACCACCCAGAGGCCTCCCCTCTGCACCCACCTCCTCTGCTCACCACCCCGGGGCTCCCCCTGCACCCACCTCCTGCGCCCACCACCCAGGCCTCACAGGGGCTCCTCCCCAGTGTGGGGGCAGGCTGCTCATCTGTGCTCCCACCCTGCCAGAGTGCTCCTCAGTCTTTCCAGGGCTCAGAGGTCGAGGGGAGACACCTAACGGTCCTGCCTGAGACTCTAGCTCCCAGGGTCAGTCCTGCACCATCAGCCAGAGCGGAGCAGCTGCTGGATAAACGAATGACCCAGAGGCTCTGCTAGGCTGCCCTGCCTGAGGCTCTGAGTTCCCAGGTTCAATCCCTCACACCACTATCTACCACAGCTCTTCAGGGGACTCAGGGAGAGAAGCACGCCTCACCCCAAGCCTAGGTGGTGGGAGGGGCGACCCAGGGCCCTGACCCCAGCTCAGGCTGACACCAGAGTGAAGGAGTGTGGATGTGGCCTGGGGGTGAGAAGGGGGCTTCCTGCAGGCTGGGGCAGGGCAGGGGGCTGGGGGTCTCTGTCTGAGAATCCAGGGCCTCCCTCATATGGCTCCCATTTGGGGCGCACCCTCCTCGTCTGCCCGCTCAGTGTCACCCAGCCTGTCCAGCCACACAGAAGCCAGCAGCCTAGCCCCCTCCCCCACTTCTGGGGACTTGGCAGGGGTGGGGCTGGCCTTGAACAAGGAGTGCAAAGGTGGTGAGGGTCCTGGTGGATGCAGGGGTGCAGGGGCCACAGGGGTGGAGGTGAGGGTCCTGGTGGGTGCAGATGAAAGAGCAGCAAGTGTGGGGTTTGGCTCCACTGGGGCTTGCTAGGCAGTGGCTGTGGACACCCCGGCAAACACCCATGGGACCAGCTCCTCACCCACTAGGTCTCTCTGGCAGCTTCCAGAACCTTCCCTCTGTGGAAACACTCCTGGGGACGGCTGGGAACTGGGCTCTGCCCACTGGGCTCTACTGGTCAATAGCTGGGACTCGGGCTGCAGGGGGGCGGGGGGTGGAGAAGGCCCGGGCAGGGGGGCACTCACCCCTAGCTGCCGGCTCTGTGCCCAGCCCAGCCCACAGGGAAGGCTGCCCTGTGGGTGAGGGGCCCAGGGGTGCGGCCCAGCGGGAGGCAGGGGAAGGGGCGGGCACGCAGGACCCAGGCCGCTCTTTCTGGGACTTTTATTTTTTTTAAAATAATTCATACAAATGGTTACAGTCACAAACATGATTTTAACCAAAATATTGCTAGCCTAGCAGGGAGCGGGGGCGGACCTGGCCCCCGGCGGCTGCTGAAGGGGTCATGCCGACGGACGGGACAGCCTCTGTTGTTTTCTCTACGTCACTCTAGAATAAGACAAGCAGGTAGACGGCGCCCTGCCCTGTGGGGAGGCCGGCGCCGGGAACGGACACGGACACGGACATTCACGGAGGGCGGCTGAGGCTCTGCCAGGCCGGGGACACGGCCCCTCAGTCTCTGCAGTGCCCCGGCTACAACTGGTCACTCGCGTGGTCTCGGTCCGCCTCGGGCTTGACGGTCTGGCCGGGGGATGGGGCGTGGGGGGGGTGGGACACGGGGGGCAGCCCGTGCGACAGGGACATGGCACTGGGCACGATGCCCTCCACGGCCGCTGGGAGGCCCGTGGGCGCCACGCCAACTACACCCGGCGGGTACCTGCTGGGGAGACGCAGCGTCAGGCCCGGCCCGGAGGGACCCCACGGCTCCCACTCCGACGGCTGCCCCCGGAACCCTCCCCTGGGGCTCCCCCACCTGTAGGCTGCCCCATTGAGCTCAGGGTGCACCACACCGGGGTCCATGCTGGCCCAGTGGGTAGCGGCTGTCAGGTGGTCCTTGTTGACGCAGTTCTTCAGACTATCGGGGATGCGGCCTACAGGGCAGAGGCAGGTCAGGGGGCAGCAGGGCCTAAGGGTGCCCAGAGCAGCTGTGACAGGACGCTGCACCCCCCATGGCAGTCCTCCATCCCTGTGCCCACATGATGGCTCCTGAACCCAACAGTCCCGTGTACCCACTCTCCCTTGGAAGCCCCTTAGGCAGTCCTATCCCTTCACCCTCATGACTGTTAGTGACCTTGTGATAATGCCCATGCCCCAGCCCACCTGCGACAGCCTCTGTCCCTGTGACCCCAGCTCACCTGTGACAGCCTGTCCCTGTGGCCCCAGCCCACCTGTGACGACCTGTCCCTGTGACCCCAGCTCACCTGTGATGGACCCTGTCCCTGTGGCACCAGAGCTCACCTGTGACGGCCCCTGTCCCTGTGGCCCCAACCCACCTGTGACAGCCTCTTTCCCTGTGGCCCCAGCCCACCTGTGACAGCCCCTGTCCCTCTGGCCCCAGCCCACCTGTGTCGGCCTGTCCTCTCTGGCCCCAGTCCACCTGTGACAGCCTGTCCCTCTGGCCCCAGTCCCTGTGGACGCAGCCCACCTGTGATGGCCCTCCGGATCTCCCGGGCCGCTTCCTCGCGCATCTCGATGGAGGCCTGCTCACTGTACCAGGCGGCGTGTGGGGTACAGATCAGGTTGGGGGCGTCCTTCAGAGGGCCCTGACTGAAACTGCAGCCACAGAGGTCAGGGGTCAGAGAGCGGTGGCCACCCTGGCACCCCCCCCCCAGCCACCAGGGGGCGCACCTGAAGGGCTCCGACTCATGCACGTCCAGGGCTGCCCCACGGATGCGTCCCTCCTTGAGCGCCTGGGCCAGCGCCTTCTCGTCCACCAGGCCGCCCCGTGCTGTGTTCACCAGGAAGGCGCCCTGTCTCATCTGCAGGTGCAGGTGGTCAGCTCAGCCCACCGCCCCCCAGGCCTCAGCTGCTCCTGACACCCATGGGGAAGGGCTCCCAGGCAGGGGACCTCACCCTCAGGGCTGCCCAGCACGCAGACTTCACGCCCACTGGGACAGAGTGAGAGGGGCAGTGCTGCCCGGCCTCTAGCCCCGTGGGCGTGGCCAGTTCAGGGAACCCCACCGATAGCCACCCTGACCCCGCCATGGCCCCTCACGCCCATCCAGTCCCCCACGTCTGATGAGGCCCCGTGTCCCCCAACTGTCCTGTCACCCGGCCTTCTGGTTGCCCCGCGTCCCTGCCCACCTGCTTGACGGTGAAGTCGTTGACCAGGTGGTGGTTGTGTTCGTTGAGGCCGCAGTGCAGGCTCACGCAGTCGCTGTGGAAGAGGAGGTCCTGTAGCGTGCTGACCCGCTGCAGCCCCAGCGCGCGCTCCGTGCCATCCGCCAGGTAAGGGTCGTAGAACAGCACGTTGAAGCCGAACGCCTTGGCCCGAAGTGCCACTGCCTGGCCCACTCGGCCTGCAGACGCAGCACCGGTCAGCTGCTCGCGGAGGCCCCGGGCCTGGCAGCGGGGGGCTCCTCCCTGGGCCAGCCCCCACCCACGGGGAGCTCTGGCAGAAGGCCCCCGCCGACCCCTGCAGAGCCCGAGCCCACATGGCCCCAGGCAAGGGACTGTGGGGGCTGAGGGGGTTCTGGAGGTTCTGCCCTGGGCTCTGAGGGGCTCAGTCCACCAGAAGCGTGTGGAGCCTCACCCAGCCCGATGATGCCGAGCGTCTCCCCACGGATGCGAGCGGCACCCGAGGCCACCTCTCGGATCTGCTCCACGCTCTGCACGCGGGTGCCCTCCCGCAGCGCCTGGTGCAGCCACGTGGTCCTGCGGTACAGGTTGAGGATGTGGCAGAGCGTGGAGTCTGCCGTCTCCTCCACAGAGGCCGCCGGCACGTTGCAGACAGCGATGCCTAGGGATGGGTACGGGACATGGTCACCCAGGCGACCGCCCGCTGCTGGAGGGTGGCTCCCCTGAGCCCCCACCCATCTCCAGGATTCCCTCCGGTTCCCCCAGGCCCCTCCCATCGCCGTCCTCACAGCCCCCCAGGACGTGTGGAGGGAGGGCCCAATGGACCGTCACAGGCTCATGGCCAGACCAGAAGTGCGTGCCACGACCTCTGACCCTACCATGACCTCCCCGGACCCCGCTATGACCTGCCATGACCTCACCTGACCCGACGTGACCTCACGCACACCCACGCGCAGCGCGAAGAAGGGCCGGGTGATGGGGACATCTCGTGACCCTGTGGCCTGACCACCTCCAGCCCTGACAGCAGGAAGCCCCGAGTGGCGCCGGCAGGTCCCACAGGAACCAGTGGGATGGCCCACGGGGGCAGGGACACACAGGTGGCCCCGTGCTGAGGGGACAGGCCACCTACCCAGGTCGCCAGCAGACTTGATGTCGATGTTGTCGTAGCCGCTGCCGATGCGCACGATGATGCGCAGGGCCTTGAACTTCTCCAGGTCCTCGCGGGTCAGCGTGATGGTGTGGTACATGAGGGCGCCCACCGCCTCGTTCAGCACCTGGGGAGACCGTCGTGAGCGGGGCGGGCAGGCTGCATGTGACCACAGAGGGAGCGCCCCGCCCGCCCTGGGTGGACAGACTGCCCGCTGTGACCACCTGCAGGGGGAGGGGCGCTGGGACGACCCAACCAGGCCCTCGGGGAGAGCACCCGGCCAGGGCACACCACGGACAGCCAGGAGCCCTGCCCTGACGGCAGCACCACGCAGCGGCACACCCGGCCGCGGGCCCATGCGAGCCCTCCCCCACCGGGCCCCCCACCCTGGGCCTCCTCCACTGTGCTCACAGGCCCCTCAGATGCCAGGACCCCTCACAGACCAGGAGCCGCCCAGCCTGTGTGAGGCAGGACTAGTGCTGGGAGGGCCCATGCGGGCCGGCTCGTTGACCCTCAGCTCCGAGGGGATAAGCCTCTCTGGGACCCGGAGTTCTTCCTGGTCCCGGCAGTCCTGGAGCCTGCACTGCTGCAGGGTTCCTCCTAGTGGGACGGGGATGCTACAGCCTCTGTGACTTGGACCAGCTGAGTGGACACGTCCCCATGCCTGCAGACACGTGGCCCCACCACCTCAATGGCTTTGTCTACGTTCCATGGCTTACTCTGTGGTCCAGATGGTTGCCAGGCTTCTGCCACTGCAGCTGCTTTCCACCCTGTCTCAGCCTAGTTGGCAGCAGAGCTCGGGGCAGGAGAGCCAGTGGAGTCTGGGGGAACTGGGCTCAAGTCCTGTGGCACCTACCCATGGGGGCCCGGCCCCGGGGTCCCCTTGTGCCTCCCGCAGGCCTCCTGTGCCAGCCCCTCCCATGGCTCCCTTCCTCAGCCACCGAGTCTGTGCCCCACTGCTGCCGACATCAGTCCTGCACAAGCTCTCTAGCATCTGTCCCCAGTCACTCCCTGCCGTGCTCCTGTTCCCATGGGTCCTGTCCACCTTCCTTCCACCCCAGGGTCTAGACCCACTCTGGTACTCTGTTGGCATCTAGTGGTCCACTGCAGATCTGCTGAGAAAACACTCCACAACCTTTCCAAGAACCTGATAGTCCTCCCACACATGCTGGAGTCCAGTTTTCCCACTTTGTTGGGGTCCACTTCACTCTCTGTGGGAGTCCGGTTCACTCTGTGGGGGTCTAGTTCACTCTCTGTGAGGGTCCAGTTCACTCTCTGTCAGCGTCCAGTTTCTGCGAGGGTCCAGTTCACTCTGTGGGGATCTAGTTCACTCTGTGGGGATCTAGTTCACTCTCTGTGAGGGTCCAGTTCTCTCTGTGAGGGTCCAGTTCACTCTGTGGGGATCTAGTTCACTCTCTGTGAGGGTCCGGTTCACTCTGTGAGGGTCCAGTTCACTCTGTGGGGATCTAGTTCACTCTGTGAGGGTCCGGTTCACTCTGTGGGGGTCCAGTTCACTCTCTGTGAGCCTCCAGTTCACTCTCTGTGGGAGTCTGGTTCACTCTGCGGGGGGCCCAGTTCACTCTCTGTGAGCATCTAGTTCACTCTCTGTGAGGGTCCGGTTCACTCCATGGGGGGTCTAGTTCACTCTCTGTTGGGGTCTGGTCCTCCCCCCCCCCCTCTCTCCATATATATATATATTTGCTTCCAGCGTTATTGCTGGGGTTTGGTGCCTGCACTACAAACCCACTGTCCTGGAGGCCATTTTTTCCATGTTGTTGCCCTGTTGTTGTTGTTGGATAGGACAGAGAGAAATGGATAGAGGAGGGGAAGACAGACACCTACAAACCAGCTTCAACACTGGTGAAGTGACTCCCCTGCAGGTGGGTAGCCGGGGGCTCGAACCAGGATCCTTACACTGGCCCTTGTGCTTTGCGCCATGTGTGCTTAACCTGCTGTGCTACGACCCGACCCCCTCTGGTTCATTCTTTGTGTGGGGGGGTGGCAGTTCACTCTGTGGGGGGCTGATTCATTCTCTGTGGGGGTCCAGTTCACTCTGTCCAGTCCAGTTCACCCTATGTTAGGGTTCAGCTGCCCCATGTGGGGCTCAAGGCACTCTCCCCACGCACTGAGCTCTCCCCTGCAGGGGTCCAGGGAGCCTGTCCCAGTGAACTGAGCTGTCCTGCAGAGTCCTGGGACCACATGGCCGTCCAGAGCAGGACTGGCCCTCAGCCACCTGGAGATCAGCACCCTCGGCTCTAAGGGGCACACCCCACCCCCAGTGGACCCTAACTATGCCCTCCCACTAGACTCCTGCGGGTCGCCTATTGCCCCCTAACAGCTACCCAAATCTCCGTCCTCCCCCCCTCCCGCTGCCCCCACTGCCCCACTACTGGCGGAGTGGTGCCCTGACCCAGCGGCGACCGTGTAGCATTGAGCCTGTGTGAGAGTCTGGCTGCCGTGTCTTCAGGGCCAGGCGGCCACCCAGCAAGCACACGGGTCCGAGACGCCACAGCACAGCTAAGCTGCCCAAGCTGCTGGGGGCACTACAGCCTCTAGAGCTGGTCCCACTTTCTGTGACAGAAAGGGTTACTGGCAGCGACTCAGGAACCTCGGCCGCCAGTGTCCATCTACCCACAGTGTCAGACACGCTGCCGGGTCTCAGTGCGCCCGGAGGCCGCAGCCTGCTGGTGGGGTACGGCCTACTTAAGCAGGTGCTGCCTGACCTCTGGGGTGATCCCCAGGGGGGGCTGCCCACCTTAGGATGCTGTAAACTGACAAGAGTCCGCCGCCCTTCCCCCGGCAACTCCCCGCCTGCCGCACCTTCTCGTGGATCTCCTGAGTGGACTGGGCATCACAGAAGGCTACGGTGGCCACATCCTTGAGGATGGGCATCTCCACGGTGCAGTCGCGGCCATCCAGCAGAGCCACCAGGGGCCTGGGGTGCAGGGGCCCGTTCATGATCGGGGGTCGGACGCCTGCAAGGACCGGGCAGAGGCTCAGCCCCAAAGGGTCGCGACGTCACCACCCGGGACAGGGAGCATAAAGACGTCACCACTCCACTGAGGACAAGAACCATCATGGTGTCAGCATCCCAGCAAGGACAGACTGTGGGACCATCGCCCGCAGGGTCACTGCTACCACAGGGCTCTGTGGTGACACTGGGTCAGTCTCTTATAGTGTCTCCAAGCCCCGAGGGCCCCACCCCAGCACCTCTGCTCCCCACGGGCCTGGGGTGCAGCTGAGATACCAGAACCCCAGCCTGAACACAGACCAGACTGAGGCGCCTGCCTAGCACAGGGTGGCAGCCACAGCAGAAGGGGGAGGGTGCTGCCCACGCCTTTTTCAATAACTCTGCCCCCCTCACACAGGACCCCCTCTGTCTGTCCAACCCTCAGGACCCTGTCTGTCTCTCCCTCCCTCAGGACCCTGTCTGTCTCTCCTCAGGACCCTCTCTGTCTCTTGTCAGGATCCCCTCTGTCTCTCCTCAGGACACTCTTTGCCCCTCTTCAGGACCCTCATTGTCTCTCCTCAAGACCCTCTCTGACTCTCCTCAGGACCCTCTTTGTCTCACCCAGCGGAGGGGCAGGGATGGGATGGAGGCGGGGTGGGGTAGGGGCGGGACAGTGACAGTGATGGCACTGGCACCCAGGGCCAAGGCAGGCGTCCGGGGACAGGAGGCGGCACCCAAGAAGCGGGCTGCGCCGGGAGACAGGGGCCAGGAGCGCCCACCCTGCGCACCCAGCGTCCCGCCCCTACCTGCCATGTCCCGCCCGGCCTCCTGGACATGTGTCCTTGGGCGCCCAGCCTGGTCCCGGGTCAGAGCCGGACTAGAACCAAACACAGCACGGTGTTACCCGACCCGCAGGGCAGGGGCAGAGTGAGGGGCAGTCTGTGCTGGGGGCACTCGTCCACATGCGCCGAGGACTCGGGCGCCAGCCCACCTGCAGCAACGTCCCAGACCAGAGCCCGAGAAGCCCTGGGGGAGGGTGCACGGGGGACCCAACACAGAACCCCCTCCCTCACCCCAGGGACCCCCTTCCCTCACCCCAGGGACCCCCTTCCCTCACCCCAGGGACCCCCTTCCCTCAACCCAGGGACCCCCTTCCCCTCACCCCAGGGACCCCCTTCCCTCAACCCAGGGACCCCCTTCCCTCACCCCAGGGAACCCCTTCGCTCACCCCAGGGAACCCCTTCCTTCACCCCAGGGACCCCTTCCCTCACCCCAGGGACCCCATTCCCTTACCCCAGGGACCCTCTTCCCTCACCCCAGGGGCCCCATCCCTCACCCCAGGGACCCCATTCCCTTACCTCAGGGATCCCCTTCCCTCACCTCAGGAGCCCCTTCCCTCACCCCAAGGGACCCCCTTCCCTCACCCCAGGGACCCCCTTCCCTCACCTCAGGGTCCCCCTTCCTCACCTCAGGGTCCCCCTTCCTCACCTCAGGGTCCCCCTTCCCTCACCCCAGGGACCCCCTTCCCTCAACCCAGGGACCCCCTTCCCTCACCCCAGGGACCCCCTTCCCTCAACCCAGGGACCCCCTTCCCTTACCTCAGAGATCCCCTTCCCTCACCCCAGGGACCCCCTTCCCTTACCTCAGAGATCACCTTCCCTCACCTCAGGAGCCCCTTCCCTCACCCCAGGGGCCCCCTTCCCTCACCCCAGGGACCCCCTTCCCTCACCCCAGGGACCCCCTTCCCTCACCTCAGGGACCCCCTTCCCTCACCCCAGGGACCCCCTTCCCTCACCTCAGGGATCCCCTTCCCTTACCTCAGGGGCCCCATCCCTCACCCCAGGGACCTCCTTCCCTCACCCCAGGGACCCCCTTCCCTCACCCCAGGGACCCCCTTCCCTCACCCCAGGGACCCCCTCCCCTCACCCCAGGGACCCCCTTCCCTCACCCCAGGGACCCCCTTCCCTCACCCCAGGGACCCCATTCCCTCACCTCAGGGATCCCCTTCCCTCACCTCAGGAGCCCCTTCCCTCAACCCAAGGGACCCCCTTCCCTCACCCCAGGGACCCCCTTCCCTCACCTCAGGGTCCCCCTTCCTCACATCAGGGTCCCCCTTCCCTCACCCCAGGGACCCCTTCCCTCACCCCAGGGTCTCCGAGGTAGGGCTCCCTGGTCACCATCCCAGCAGTCCCCCTGCTCCCCTAGAACCACATCCTGAGGAATGGCCCCAGAGGGGGTCCTGTTGTCCCCAAAGGGGAGCGGGTGGGCGTGGCCAATACCGGATGGGGGCGTGTCGTGTGGGCGGAGCTAAACTCGGGCAGGGAGCAGCTTCCCCCAGGAGCAGCTTCCCCCACCCCTGCCTGTCACCAGGCCGCAGCCCAGTGGGCCCTGTGACAAAGGGTCCCTGAGGTGCTACCCCGCAATCACACTCACACTTGCTCTGCACACACCCCACCAAAGAACCTGCCCACAGCTGCACCCCACTTCTCAAGTTGCACCTAGAGCAGCACCCAGAACACAGTCACAGGGACGCCCAGTCACAGGGACGCCCAGTCAGTCACAGGGACGCCCAGTCAGTCACAGGGACGTCCAGTCACAGGGACGCCCAGGCTACAGTGACGTGACGTGCATGTGTGAGCACCCAGGCCTGCAGACGCCCACCTGTGCTGCATCAGGAAGCCCAGCACCCCCCAAACCCGTGTCACCTGGGGCAGAGGACGCCAGAGCTCTGGGCAGGGAGGGTCAGTCACCCGGCAACGGGGACATCAACCACAGGGACACCCAACTAGGGGGACACCAGGCCACAGGGACACCCAAATGTAAGGCCACCAGGCCCAGACACCCTGCTGATAGGTCACTTGGCCACAGGGACACCCAACTAGGGGACACCCAGTCACAGGGACACTCAACTGTAAGGACATCAACCGCAAGGACACCCAACTGCAGAACACCCTACTGAGAGGCCACCTGGCCACAAGGACACCCAACTAGGAAACGCCCAGTCACATGGACACCCAACTAGAAAACACCCAGTCACAGGGACATCCAACTAGGAGACACCCAGTCACAGGGACATCCAGTCACAGGGACATCCAACTAGGGGACACCCAGTCATAGGGACACCCAGTCACAGGGACACCCAGTCAGTTACAGGGACGCCCAGTCACAGGGACGCCCAGTCACAGGGACACCCAGTCACAGGGACGCCCAGTCACAGGGACACCCAGTCAGTCACAGGGACGCCCAGTCAGTCACAGGGACGCCCAGTCAGTCACAGGGACGCCCAGCCAGTCACAGGGACGCCCAGCCAGTCACAGGGACGCCCAGTCACAGGGACGCCCAGTCAGTCATAGGGACACCCAGTCACAGAGACGCCCAGTCAGTCACAGGGACACCCAGTCACAGAGACGCCCAGTCACAGGGACGCCCAGTCACAGGGACGCCCAGTCAGTCACAGGGACGCCCAGTCACAGGGACACCCAGTCAGTCACAGGGACGCCCAGTCACAGGGATGCCCAGTCACAGGGACGCCCAGTCACAGGGACACCCAGTCAGTCACAGGGACACCCAGTCACAGAGACGCCCAGTCACAGGGACACCCAGTCAGTCACAGGGACGCCCAGTCACAGGGACGTCCAACTAGGGGACACCCAGTCACAGGGACACCCAGTCACAGGGACACCCAGTCAGTCACAGGGATGCCCAGTCACAGGGACGTCCAACTAGGGGACACCCAGTCACAAGGACGCCCAACTAGGGGACACCCAGTCACAGGGACGCCCAGTCATAGGGACACCCAGTCAGTCACAGGGACGCCCAGTCACAGGGACACCCAGTCAGTCACAGGGACACCCAGTCAGTCACAGGGACGCCCAGTCACAGGGACACCCAGTCACAGGGACGCCCAGTCACAGGGACGCCCAGTCACAGGTACGCCCAGTCACAGGGACACCCAGTCACAGGGACGCCCAGTCACAGGGACGCCCAGTCAGTCACAGGGACGCCCAGTCAGTCACAGGGACGCCCAGTCAGTCACAGGGACGCCCAGTCACAGGGACACCCAGTCAGTCACAGGGACGCCCAGTCAGTCACAGGGACGCCCAGTCAGTCACAGGGACGCCCAGTCACAGGGACACCCAGTCACAGGGACCCCCAGTCAGTCACAGGGACGCCCAGTCACAGGGACACCCAGTCACAGGGACACCCAGTCAGTCACAGGGACGCCCAGTCAGTCACAGGGAAGCCCAGTCACAGGGACGCCCAGTCAGTCACAGGGACGCCCAGTCACAGGGACGCCCAGTCAGTCACAGGGACGCCCAGTCACAGGGACACCCAGTCAGTCACAGGGACGCCCAGTCACAGGGACGCCCAGTCACAGGGACACCCAGTCACAGGGACACCCAGTCACAGGGACGCCCAGTCACAGGGACGCCCAGTCAGTCACAGGGACGCCCAGTCAGTCACAGGGACACCCAGTCAGTCACAGGGACGCCCAGTCAGTCACAGGGACGCCCAGTCACAGGGACACCCAGTCACAGGGACACCCAGTCACAGGGACGCCCAGTCAGTCACAGGGACGCCCAGTCAGTCACAGGGACACCCAGTCAGTCACAGGGACGCCCAGTCAGTCACAGGGACGCCCAGTCACAGGGACACCCAGTCACAGGGACACCCAGTCACAGGGACACCCAGTCAGTCACAGGGACGCCCAGTCAGTCACAGGGAAGCCCAGTCACAGGGACGCCCAGTCACAGGGACGCCCAGTCACAGGGACACCCAGTCAGTCACAGGGACGCCCAGTCACAGGGACGCCCAGTCAGTCACAGGGACGCCCAGTCACAGGGACACCCAGTCAGTCACAGGGACGCCCAGTCACAGGGACGCCCAGTCACAGAGACACCCAGTCACAGGGACACCCAGTCACAGGGACGCCCAGTCACAGGGACGCCCAGTCAGTCACAGGGACGCCCAGTCAGTCACAGGGACACCCAGTCAGTCACAGGGACGCCCAGTCAGTCACAGGGACGCCCAGTCACAGGGACGCCCAGTCACAGGGACGCCCAGTCAGTCACAGGGACGCCCAGTCACAGGGACGCCCAGTCACAGGGACGCCCAGTCAGTCACAGGGATGCCCAGTCACAGGGACGCCCAGTCACAGGGACGCCCAATCACAGGGACGCCCAGTCACAGGGACGCCCAGTCAGTCACAGGGACGCCCAGTCACAGGGACACCCAGTCAGTCACAGGGACACCCAGTCAGTCACAGGGACGCCCAGTCACAGGGACGCCCAACTAGGGGACACCCAGTCACAGGGACGCCCAGTCACAGGGACGCCCAGTCACAGGGACACCCAGTCACAGGGACACCCAGTCAGTCACAGGGACACCCAGTCAGTCACAGGGACGCCCAGTCAGTCACAGGGACGCCCAGTCAGTCACAGGGACACCCAGTCAGTCACAGGGACGCCCAGTCCCAGGGACACCCAGTCAGTCACAGGGACGCCCAGTCACAGGGACACCCAGTCAGTCACAGGGACGCCCAGTCAGTCACAGGGACACCCAGTCAGTCACAGGGACGCCCAGTCCCAGGGACACCCAGTCAGTCCCAGGGACGCCCAGTCACAGGGACGCCCAGTCAGTCACAGGGACGCCCAGTCACAGGGACACCCAGTCAGTCACAGGGACGCCCAGTCAGTAACAGGGACGCCCAGTCACAGGGACGCCCAGTCACAGGGACGCCCAGTCACAGGGACACCCAGTCACAGGGACGCCCAGTCACAGGGACGCCCAGTCACAGGGACGCCCAGTCACAGGGACACCCAGTCACAGGGACGCCCAGTCACAGGGACACCCAGTCACAGGGACGCCCAGTCACAGGGACGCCCGGCCGTAGGCGCTGCCCGCACACGAGGACGCGGCGCCCACCCGGGTCCCCGACACCCCACGTGGGCCTGGGAGGCCGAGACTATGACACGCGTGGCCCGGGCTCGGACCCGGACCGCACCGTCGGGCAGGCTGCTGCCTCGGGGCCTCCAGCCCCCGGCGAGAAAAGGCGGAGCCTGTGCGCAGGCCGGTCCCGGGTCCGAGGTCGCCGCCGCCGCGCGACGCCCCTTTGTCACCTGCGCGCCGGGCCGGGCGGGCGGCGCACGCGCACTAGCTGGCCAGCCACGTACGCGCAGGATCGCGCGGCCCCGCCCCCGCCCCGCCCCCCGCCCCGCCCCCGGCGCGCGCGGCCCGGCGCGCACGCGCACTGACACAAAGCCGCGCCCCGCCCCGCTCCGCCCCGCCCCGCCCCGCCCCGCCGGCCGGAAATGCGCGCGCGCGGCCTTACCGAGCGGCAGGCCCTTGTCGAGCAAGTGCGCGCTGCCCATGGAGAGCGCGGCCGCCGCGGGCGCCCCCCGCTCCGCCGCGTCGCCGCGAGCCCGCCCCGGGCCGCCCGCCGCCGTCCGCCGCCGCGCCGCCCGCCTGCGCCCGCCCGCCGCCGAGCCGAGCCGCCGCGCCGCCAGCAGCCGCTCCCGGGCGGGACAGGCGCGCGCGCGGGCGGGGCTTCCGGCGCGTTGGTCTGCTGGTTCGCGGCGGCGGCGGCGGGCGCGCGGGCGGGCGGGCGGGCGGAGGGACGGACGGCGCAGGACGCGCCCGCCCGCACCGACGCCTGCAGCGCCGCACATGCGCACACGGGCTGCGGCGCCTGCCCCGCACCGGCTGCACCTGCCCTGCACTAGGCTGACCCCGCACGGGCTGCACCTGCCCCGCACTAGGCTGACCCCGCACGGGCTGCACCTGCCCGCACTAGGCTGACCCCGCACGGGCTGCACCTGCCCTGCACTAGGCTGACCCCGCACCGGCTGCACCTGCCCCGCACTAGGCTGACCCCGCACCGGCTGCACCTGCCCCGCACTAGGCTGACCCCGCACCGGCTGCACCTGCCCGCACTAGGCTGACCCCGCACTAGGCTGACCCCGCACGGGCTGCACCTGCCCTGCACTAGGCTGACCCCGCACCGGCTGCACCTGCCCTGCACTAGGCTGACCCCGCACCGGCTGCACCTGCCCGCACTAGGCTGACCCCGCACCGGCTGCACCTGCCCCGCACTAGGCTGACCCCGCACGGGCTGCACCTGCCCCGCACTAGGCTGACCCCGCACGGGCTGCACCTGCCCCGCACTAGGCTGACCCCGCACTAGGCTGACCCCGCACGGGCTGCACCTGCCCCGCTCTAGGCTGACCCCGCACGGGCTGCACCTGCCCCGCACTAGGCTGACCCCGCACGGGCTGCACCTGCCCCGCACTAGGCTGACCCCGCACGGGCTGCACCTGCCCTGCACTAGGCTGACCCCGCACCGGCTGCACCTGCCCCGCACTAGGCTGACCCCGCACTAGGCTGACCCCGCACGGGCTGCACCTGCCCGCACTAGGCTGGCCCTGCACGGGCTGCACCTGCCCCGCACTAGGCTGACCCCGCACTAGGCTGACCCCGCACGGGCTGCACCCGCACGGGCTGCACCTGCCCCGCACTAGGCTGACCCCGCACTAGGCTGACCCCGCACCGGCTGCACCTGCCCTGCACTAGGCTGACCCCGCACGGGCTGCACCTGCCCCGCACTAGGCTGACCCCGCACTAGGCTGACCCCGCACGGGCTGCACCTGCCCCGCACTAGGCTGACCCCGCACCGGCTGCACCTGCCCCGCACTAGGCTGACCCCGCACGGGCTGCACCTGCCCCGCACTAGGCTGACCCCGCACGGGCTGCACCTGCCCCGCACTAGGCTGACCCCGCACGGGCTGCACCTGCCCCGCACTAGGCTGACCCCGCACGGGCTGCACCTGCCCCGCACTAGGCTGACCCCGCACGGGCTGCACCTGCCCGCACTAGGCTGGCCCCGCACGGGCTGCACCTGCCCCGCACTAGGCTGACCCCGCACGGGCTGCACCTGCCCTGCACGAGGCTGACCCAGCACGGGCTGCACCTGCCCCTCACTAGGCGGACCCCGCACTAGACTGACCCCGCACGGGCTGCACCTGCCCGCACTAGGCTGGCCCTGCACGGGCTGCACCTGCCCGCACTAGGCTGACCCCGCACTACGCTGACCCCGCACGGGCTGCACCTGCCCCGCACTAGGCGGACCCCGCACGTGCTGCACGCACACCTGCCCCGCACACACACCTGCCCCGTACACCCATCCTCGCGAGAGTGCCCAGCACCCACAGACACCCCCAGAGCAAATCCAAATGATGTCGACATGAGATTTCAAAGTGTGGAGTGATCCCATTTGGAGACAGAAGCAAACCCATGAGGTGTACAAAGTGCGTGGCTGCACAGCCCAGGTTATCCGGAAGTGCGGGCTTACCTGCAATACATTCAACACGCTCACAAACAAACGTTCCTATCAAGTCACTGCACTTGAGACAAGAGACGGATTCCGAGCAGGTGTTGGTGGCGAAGTATCTTTCTGCCTCTTTTTTCTTTTTTTTCTTTTCTCCTCCAGGGTTTTATCACTGGGGCTCGGTACTGAAACTACGAATCCACTGCTTCTGGTGGCCACTTTTCTGGACAGAACAGAGAAATTGAGAGAGGAGAGGGAGATAGAAAGAGACACCTGCAGCCCTGCTTCACCGCTTGTGAAGCTTTCCCTCTGCAGTGTGGAGTGGGGGTTTCAACCTGGGTCCTTGCACATTGTGATATGAGCGCTTAACCAGGTGCACCATCGCCTGCCCCTAAATCTGAACTAAGGTAAAGTTGACATCATCTACAAGTTACCAGAGTGCCAGGTGGTGATGCACCCAGTTGAGTGCACATAGTACCACAAGCAAGGACCAGGGTTCAAACCCCGGCTCCCCATCTGCAGCAGGATCACTTCACAAATGGTGAGCAGGTCTGCAGGTGTCTTTCTTCCTCTCTCCCTGTCTATCTCCCCTCTCTCCATTTCTCTCTGTCCCATTGAATGGAAAGGGGGGAAATGGCCACCAGAAGCAGTGGATTTGTAGTGTAGACACCTAGACACCGAGCCCCAGCATTAACTCTGGAGGCCGAAATAATGAATGAATGAATGAATGAATGAATGAATGAATGAATAGATAGATAGATAGATAGATAAATGGGCAGTGGCCGGGTGGGTGCAGTGCTGGGCTCTTGTATAAGGTCTCAAGCCCACCCCCAGCACCAAGCATGCCAAAGTGAGGCTCTGCTTCTCTCCGCCCCCACAAATAAATATTTTGAAGAGTGTACCAGCCACAGGGCCAGGAGACAGCTTTCCTGGTAGGGCGCACACCACATCACAAAGGAGGACGGGGAGGAAGCCCAGCCGCCACGGGGGCTCCTCCGCCACGGAGGCACCACAGGGAAGGGAGGCTCCACAAATGCTGGGTGCTGAGTTCGTGTCCTTCTCTCTCTCATTTCTTTATTGATTTGGGTGGAGACAGAGAGAAAGCAAGGGGCAGGCAGTGGCACACCTAGTTAAGTGCTGGACCGCACAAGGATCCGGGTTCGAGCCCCTGGTCCCCACCTGCAGGGGGAAAGCTTCAAGAGTGGCGGAGCAGGGCTGCAGGGGTCTCTCTGTCTCTCTCTCTCTCTACCTCCCCCTCCCCTCTCAATTCCTCTGTGTGTGTGAGTGTCTCTGTGTGAATGTATATGTCTGTGCTTGTGTGTGTGTGTCTGTACGTGTGTGAGTGTGTCTGTGCTTGTGTGTGTCTCTGTGTGTGTCTGTTTCTGTCAGTGTTTGAGTGTCTGTGTGTGTCTCTCTGTGTGTGTGACTGTGTCTGTGAGTGTATCTGTGTGTGTGTGACTGTGTCTGTGTGTGTCTGTGAGTGTGTGTCTCTGTGTGTGTATGAATGTGTGTGTCTGTGTGTGTCTCTCTCTGTGTGTATGAATGTGTGTGTCTATGTGTGTGACTGTGTCTGTGTGTGTCTGTGAGTGTGTGTCTGTTCTTGTGTGTGTCTGTTTCTGTCAGTGTGTGAGTGTCTGTGTGTGTGTGTCTGTGTGTGTCTGTGAGTGTGTGAGTGTCTGTGTGTGTATGAATGTGTGTGTCTGTGTGTGAATGTGTCTGTGAGTGTGTGAGTGTCTGTGTGTATATGAATGTGTGTGTCTGTCTGTGTGTGTGTCTGTGAGTGTGTGTCTCTCTGTGTGTATGAATGTCTGTGTCTGTGTGTCTCTCTGTATGTGTCTGAGTGTGTCTGTGTGTGTGTCTGTGTGTGTGTCTCTCTGTGTGTGTATGAATGTGTGTGTCTGTGTGTGTGTCTGTGAGTGTCTGTGTGTGTCTGTGAGTGTGAATGTGTCTGTGTGTGTCTGTGAGTGTGTGTCTCTGTGTGTGTGTTTATGAGTGTGTGAGTGTCTCTGTGTATTTGTGAGTGTATCTCTGTGTGTATGAATGTGTGTGTCTGTGTATGTGTCTGAGTGTGTGTCTCTGTGTGTGTGTTTGTGAGTGTATGAGTGTCTGTGTGTGTGTGTCTGTGAGTGCCTGTGTGTGTCTGAGTATGTGTGCATGTGTGAGTGAGTGTCTGTGTGTGTATGAGTGTGTGTGTGCATGTGTGAGTGTGTGTGTCTGTCTGAGTGTGTGTCTATGAGTGTGTGTCTGTGAGTGTATGAGTGTCTGTGTGTGTCTATGAGTGTGTGTGAGCATGTGTGAGCATGTGTGTGTGTGTGTGTATGAGTGTGTCTGTGTCTATGAGTGTGTCTGTGTGTGTCTGTGCATTTGAGTGTGTGTGTGAGAGTGTCTTTGTGTGAGTGAGTGTGAGAGTGTGGATCCCACCAATCTGGCTCATGACTACATCAACAGGGGAGCCCAGGCGCTGAGCAGAGCCCCCCACAGTGGGTGTTCTCGCCGCCCCAGGAGCAGCTCCAGAGCCAGCTCCCAGCGGCCCTGCCCCTCCGTGCCCCCTTTTCCCTCAAGGGCTCATCTCCCCACCTGTGGACGGGGCATCTGATTTGACCCCTGAGCAGCCCCCTTGGAGGATGATGGCGTCCTGTGGCATGTGTCTCCTCCATGGGGCCAGCCATTGGGAGTCCCCTTCCTTCCATCCTGTCTCTGCGTGTCTCCGTCCCTCTGCCTGGGACGCCAGTGGTGTGAGGAGCCACCTGGTCAGGACCTCGCTTCTATCCTTTGCCAGCTGTTTCCTGATGCTCGGTCCCTCCATCGCTGGTCAGGTGTGTGATTCCGGGGTGGCGGGGCTGAATCGCCTGTGTTTCTAGCTGTTGCCTGTTGTGGGATGCCCTGCCTCGTCTGAGCCCACACAAATGTGTCTAGACGTGGTGTCACCCCTCCACATGCTCTGGCCACAGGTCACTTCTCTGCCCATCAGCATGTGTTCTGATCATCAATCACTCCATCTAACAGGTTTTTTAAAATATTTATTTATTTACTTCCTTTTATTGCCCTTGCTGTAGTTATTATTGTTCCTGTTATTGATGTCATTGTTGTTGATATCATTGTTGGATAGACGGAGAGACATGGAGAGAGGAGGGGAAGACAGAGAGGGGGAGAGAAAGACAGACACCTGCAGACCTGCTTCACCGCCTGTGAAGCGACTCCCCTGCAGGTGGGGAGCCGGGGGCTCGAACCGGGATCCTGACGCCGGTCCCTGCGCTTTGCGCCACCTGCGCTTAACCCGCTGCACCACCGCCCGACTTCCGTAACGTTTTTTTAATTGGTAGATAAAAGAAGATTTCCCTCAAGTGGCTGGGGCTCCTGCTGTGAGCCTGCCCCTCTGGGCTTGGTTCGCTCTCTGACCCCCTCCCACCTCAGGGCCCCACAGCGGCGGTGGGAAGGCAGCTCCACCAGTGACGGCCATGACGCCCCATGGTGCTCCCTGACGGCCCAAGCAGTCTGTTTATCGGAGTGCGTCTTGGCTCTAAGTCCAGCAGGATGTGGCCAGGGGAGGCCGCCCAGTGGAGCGCACGTCCCCACACCCCTACAGAAGAGGTGGGCTTCTTTCTGGCAGAGACAGCTGGGCTGGCCCCTCCCCACCCGCCACCCCGCCAGGTTCCTGGGGCTCCGACATGGAGGTGACACTTGTGACTGAGCCCGGCCCCGCCATGAGCCCCACCTCTGTGCCTAGCCCGTCGGCCAGGCCAGGCTCTCTGTCTGTCTGCTCGGCCTCCGGGGGGGGGGTGGGGGGTGGGGGTGTGTGGGGGGGGGCTACACCTTCGTCGCTCGTCAAGTTCTGTCTCCTGGTCCTTTCCGTGCCTTGGTTGCCTGTCTCAGTGCCAGACATCCTAGGACTTGTTATGTGACTTACCGAAGTTTCTTGTTGCCAGAAGTTATCCAAGCCCAGTCTACCAAAATAACACGATTATTGCCACTAATTTTCCCCAGAATACTTACTAGATGTTTTAGGTACTTCAAAACATTGATTTATTTATTCTAGATAGAGACAGAGAAAAATTGAGAGGAAAGGGAAGATAGAGAGGGGAAGAAAAAGCAGAGGGTAGACAGCATAATGTTTATGCAAAGAGATTCTCATGCCTGAGGTTCCAGAGTCCCAGGTTCAATCCCCAACACCACCAAAAGCTGGAGCTGAGCAGGGCTCCAGAAGATTAATTAATTAATTAATTATACAGGGGGAGCTAGACACATGCAGCCTTGATTCACCTGCTTGTAGTTTCCCCCTGCAGGTGGGGACCAGGGGCGTGAACCGGGGTTCTTGAGCACTGTGACGTGTGTGCTCAACCAAGTGCCCCACCACCCAGCCCCCTCAGTAGACATCTTCATGCTTGCTGTTATGAGGAGGGGGGGAGATGGAGATGGAGAGGGGGAGAGAGAGAGAGACAGCAGACCTAACCATCTCACTCACAAAGAGGTGTGACCTGCCTGGCTGAGGCCAGTCTCACTTAGCTTTGGAAAGGAAAACTTTCTCTTTGAAGCAGAAAAGCAAACATGGCTTGAAACACAGGCTATCAAACGTCTAACAGACATCAGTCATTTCCCTGGTCCTGTGCCCAGGCCTCGGCCTCCGTAGAAGTCTGTCACCGCCCACCCAGGGCCCCATGGGTGTGGAGTTATTTTCACTTTCATGTGTGTGTTGTGGAGCCAGCAAAGTTCCTTCCAGTGAATTCCTTTGAACACAAAGCATTTGATAGCTTCTTAAAGCAGCAAGGACTCAGGGGCCAGAGTGGCCTGGTGGCGCACTCCCTAAAACCACACTTTCCAGTGTCAAGGACCCAGGTTGAAACCCCCAGCCCAGCTTGCACCGGGGAAGCGTCATGAGTGGCGTCTGTCTTTGTCCCTCGCTACCGAGTCTCCCCTCTTGATTTCTTTGTCCCTGTTGAATATATAATATGTTAAGTTATAATACCTAATTATAAAATAATAAATATTGTCGGGGTCCTGACGAGGACCCCACCTCTCAATCCGACTGAGTCAGCGACCCACTCTGTTGTGCACCAGAGGAAGGGGCTGAAGGCTTTGGACCAAGGGCAGCAGGAGTGAGTACGAGCTGGGGGGTCTGTCCTGTGGGTGCCACAAGAGAGGAAGCCAAGGGGCACCCCAGGACGCTATTTGCCTATGAATAGTGCGTATATTGTATGGCAAGCAAGGGTTTTTAAAGGTTGGGGTAGGGGAAGCTATGGCCCAGCCTTATATATGGTCAGGAATGTTAAGGGAGGAGGGGGCCGCTGGGGGTCTTCAGAGACAGTTACTTGTCTACACCATATATGGTCGGGAGACTGGGAAACAGGAAGTGGCGAGGGTCTTTCCAGCAACCATTTGAGTGAATGGACCAACTGGTTTGAGAACAAGGAAATAAACGGTTGTGCTAACATAGAGAGGATATGGGGCCCACGTGGGCGGGGAAGACTGATTGGGGACTGAACCTGGATAGCCAAGGCCTCCCTGCTCGACCCCTGAGGTGGGGGAGACTGACAGGGGGACTGTACTTTCAGGCACCGTTTTTCCATAGTTGGTTCACACCATGCTCAGCCTCAGCCTCACAATTGCCCACAAATATGCCAAAAATGAAATAGTGGAGTCAGGCGGTTGCGCAGTGGCTTAAGCGCACGTGACACAAAGTGCAAGGACCGGGCTAAGGATCCTGGTTCGAGCCCCCGGCTCCCCACCTGTAGGAGAATCGCTTCATAGGTGAAGCAGGTCTGCAGGTGTCTGTCTTTCTCTCCCCCTCTCTGTTTCACCTCCTCTCTCCATTTCTCTCTTTCCTATCCAACAACGACGACATCAATCATAACTACAACAATAAAACAACAAGGGCAACAAAAGGGAATAAATAATAATAAATAAATAAATAAAAATAAAATAGTGGGGCTCAGGCGGTGGTGCACCCAGTTAAGTGCACATAGTACTAAGTGCAAGGACCTGCACAAGTATCTGGCCCAGGTTCAAGCCCCCACTCCCCACCTGCAGGGTGGAAATCTTCACAAGTAGTGAAGCGGGTCGGCAAGTGTCTCTCTTTCTCTCTCTCTCATTGTCTCTCCCTCCTCTCTCAATTTCTCTGTTTTTTTTTTTTTTCCTCCAGGGTTATTGCTGGGCTCGGTGCCTGCACCATGAATCCACCGCTCCTGGAGGTCATTTTTTTCCACCTTTTGTTGCCCTTGTTGTAGCTTCATTGTGGTTATTATTATTGCCCTTGTTGATGCAATTCGTTGTTGGATAGGACAGAGAGAAATGGAGAGAGGAGGGGAAGACAGAGAGGGGGAGAGAAAGACAGACACCTGCAGACCTGCTTCACCGCCTGTGAAGCGACTCCCCTGCAGGTGGGGAGCTGGGGGCTCGAACCGGGATCCTTACGCCGATTCCTGTGCTTTGCACCACATGCGCTTAACCCGCTGCGCCACCGCCCGACCCCCTCAATTTCTCTGTTTTAACCGATAAAATGGAAACAATGGCCATCAGGAGTAGTAGGTCTGCCGGCACCAAGCCCCAGAGGTAACCCCAGAGGCATAAAGGAATAAATAAATAAAATAGTAAGAACTTAAAGAAGCTGTGGTCGGGAGGTGGCACAGTGGATAAAGTACTGGACTCTCAAGCATGAGGTCCTGAGTTCAATCCCCGGCAGCACATGTACCAGAGTGATGTCTGGTTCTTTCTCTCTCTTATCTTTCTCATGAATAGAGTCTAAAAAAAAAAAAGAACTTCAAGCGGCTGTAACTAGAGTCTTTATTATCAGCTGAAAAGGAGGCTTCTGTTATTTGCTAAGTCAGGAGTGACCAGAACAGATGAGCTCTTTCAAAGAGTTCCCATGGTGGCAGGTCACACCACACGTGTGCAGGCCTGACACCTGCAGGTGGTGACGCTTGAGTCTCAGCATATCCTATAGCTTCTTTGCCTCCAGGGTCATCGCCGGGGCTCAGTGCTGCACCTTGAACCCACTGCTCCTGGAGGCTGTTTTTTTTTCCTCCCTATTGTTGCCCTTGTTATTGTTATTGCTGTTGTTGTTGGATAGGATAGAAAGAAATGGAGAGAGGAGAGGAAGACAAAGAAAGGGAGAGAAAGACAGACACCAGCAGACCTGCTTCACCTCCCGTGAAGCAACTCCCCGCCCCCCCCCACACACACACACAGGTGGGGAGCCAGGGCCTCGAACCAGGATCCTTACACCGGTCCCTGTGTCGGGCAGCCCCCCTGCTCCATTGCTGACACCATGGCCTATTTACATAATCATAGTTTTGCCCTGATCTATCTTCTTTCTACCTCAAGACCCGCCCTGCCTTCAGGGTATTAATTAATCCCACCAGTTAAAACCTTCGCAGCAACAGTTCTAAGGGAGCGTCTACCATTAGCCCGCTTGCTCCTTTTCTCTCCGCCTCCTTTCCTAGCCATTTCCTTTTCTGACCTGCCACTTCCGGTTTCTAAGATATAAAAGGCATTGTCTCTGATCCATAAAGCACTGTGTTCCCGCTCCGCCAGGAGTTTCTGGTCTCTCTCCCACGTCGCTGAGTAAGCAGCAGCCCAGGTTGGCTCCGGTCGCGTTCTCTCCAACCCAGAGAGCACGTGTTTGGGAAGAAACACCCTCACGCTGGCCCGGCAGCTGTGCCTCACGCCATGTGTGCTTAACCCACTGTGCCACCACCCGGCCCCCATATTTATTATTTTTTACAGTTAGGACAGGCAGCAACACATGTCATCATTGACAAGGCTCAGTTAGTCAGTGTTTTCTGCTCACCAGAGGTTTGAAGGGAAAAGACATGAAATATTTTATTTTTAAAATATTTTTATTTTTCCATGATGTAATGCTTAGCACTCTGGCTTTGAAATATTTTATTTTCAGATCATATAATTCACAATTAGCATTAACAGGTAATCCTGGTTCAGCAATACTTCTTTAAAAAGTTGTTTGTTGGGAGTCGGGTGGTAGTGTAGCAGGTTAAGCACACGTGGCTCAAAGCATAAGGACCGGAGTAAGGATCCCAGTTCGAGCCCCCGGCTCCCCACCTGCAGGGGAGTCGCTTCCCAGGCGGTGAAGCAGGTCTGCAGGTGTCTGTCTTTCTCTCCCCCTCTCCATCTTCCCCTCCTCTCTCCATGTCTCTCTGTCTTATCCAACAACGACGACATCAATAACCACAACAATAATAACTACAACAACAATAAGAAACAACAAGGGCAACAAAAAGGGGAAAATAAATCTTTTAAAATAATAATAATATCACTAAGGGAGTTGGGTGGTAGCACAGCAGGTTAAGCTCATGTAGCACAAAGTGCAAGGATCGGCATAAGGATCCCGGTTCAAGCCCCCAGCTCCCCACGTGCAGGTGAGTCGCTTCCCAGGCGGTGAAGCAGGTCTGCAGGTGTCTGTCTTTTTCTCCCCCTCTCTGTCTTCCCCTCCTCTCTCCATTTCTCTCTGTCCTATCCAACAACAACGACATCAATAACAACAACAACAACAAAAAAGTTGTTTGTTTATTATTTGATAGAGACAAAGAGAAATTGAGAAGGGGGAGACAGAGAGACAGAGACATCTGCAGCCCTGCTTCACTATTTGTGAAGCTTTCCCCCTGCAGGTGGGGACAGGCCTGAACCCGTGACCTTGTGCACTATAATGTGGGTGCTTAACCAGGTGCACCACTGCCTGCTCCTGACTCAAAAACACTTTTACCAAGGCTGGGATTCAGCACACCTGGCAGACTGCACAGGTTACCCCGCTGATGACTTGGGTTCAAGGCCCTGCCTGCAGTGGGGAGGCTTTCTAAACTAGGGAGCAGAGCTGTGGTCGTTTCTCCTCCTCTCTCCTAATCTCCCTTTCTCTCACTTTCCAACAGAAATGGGAAAAATGCTGCTAGGAGTGGTAGGATTGTGTAGTCACTGAATACCAACAATAACCCAGGAAGCAAACACACACACACATTTTAAAAAACTTTCTTTAAAATGTTTTAAATTATCTTTACTTATTTAATAGATACAGACAGCCAGAATTTGAGAGGAAGGGGGAGACAGAGAGGGAGAGAGACGCCTGCAGCCCTGCTTCACCACTGGCAAAGCTTTCCCCCTGCAGGCAGGGACCAGGGGCTCGAACCTGGGTCCTTTTGCACTTAACCCAGGTGTGCCACCACCCGGCCCCCACATCTCTCTTTGCTTTTTTCTCTTCCTTTCTCTCTCTCTCTCTCTCTTTCTTTCCCTTGCCACCAGAGTTATCCCTGGGGCTCAGTGACTGTAAATTAACTCCACCACTGCCAGCAGACATTTTTTTCCTTACTAATTTTTTAAGTGGAAAGGGGACCGGGAGATATGTATAGAGAAAGACACCGGCAGAACTACATCACCACTCAGGAAGCAGACCCCTGCGGTGAGAAGGGGGGGCTCAAACCCAGGGCGTCTGTTTAGTAATAGGTGCACCACTGCCTGGCCCCCACATTTTTTCTTAACCAAGAGAAAAATCGGGCTCCGTTCAAGCGCACCCTTGATAGTGACATCCGACTGTGAAAACTGTCATAAGGGCCCAGGTGGTGGTCCACCTGGCTGGGCGCTCATATTACAGCGCAGCACCGGGACCCTGGTCCCCACCTGCAGGGGGAAAGCTTTGCGAGTGGTGAAACTGGGCTGCAGGTGTCTCTCTGTCTCTCTCCCTCGCTCTCTGCCCCTTCCTTTCAGTTTCTGGCTGTCTTTATCCAATAAATAAGAAAGGAAGGGAGTCGGGCTGTAGCGCAGCGGGTTAAGCGCAGGTGGCACAAAGCCCAAGGATCGGCATAAGGATCCCGGTTCGAGCCCCCGGCTCCCCACCTGCAGGGGAGTCGCTTCACAGGCGGTGAAGCAGGTCTGCAGGTGTCTGTCTCTCTCTCCTCCTCTCTGTCTTCCCCTCCTCTCTCCATTTCTCTCTGTCCTATCCGACAACGACAACAACAATAATAACTACAACAATAAAACAACAAGGGCAACAAAAGGGAATAAATAAATAAAATAGATATTAAAAAAAAGAAAGGAAATAAAAATTTAAAAGCAGTGAGGCATCACAGTGACCTGATCATGCGCGTCCTGCCTCTAGGGCTTCTGCTTCTGAATGTGCGTTCCCACTGTCGCCAAGCTGTTATCACCGTCTCTCCAATCTGTGTTTTGACTTCCCAATTCATTCTGGATTATTTATCCTCCTATAAAAGAAACCACATTGGGTGGGTGTAGATAGCATAATGGTTATGCAAAGGGACTCTCCTGCCTGAGGCACTGCAGTCCCAAATTCAATCCTCCCCCCCACTATCAGCCAGAGCTGAGCAGTGCCCTGGGGAAACATAAAAATTAAATAGTAAAAAAATAAAAGAGGGAGTTGGGCGGTAGCGCAGCAGGTAAAGCACACCTGGCGTGAAGTGTAAGGACCTGCGTGAGGAGCCCGGTTCAAGCCCCGGGCTCCTCATCCGCAGGGGAGTCGCTTCACAGACGGTGAAGCAGGTTTGCAGGTGTCTTTCTCTCCCCCTCTCTCTCTCTCTCTGTCTTCTCCTCTCTCCATTTCTCTCTGTCCTATCCTATCAATTACAACAACAATACAATACAACAATGATAAAAAACAAGGGCAACAAAAGGGAAAATAAATAAATATTTAAAAAAGAAATGAAAGGAGGGTGGGGTATAGCATAATGGTTATGCAAAGAGACTTCCATGATTGAGGCTCTGAAGTCCCAGGTTCAATCCCCCACACCGCCATAAGCCAGAGCTGAGCAGGGCTCTGGTAAAAAATAAATAAATAAAAGGGGGAGTCGGGCGTTAGCGTGGGTTAAGCGCACATGGTGCAAAGTGCAAGGACCGGCATAAGGATCTGGGTTCCAGCCCCCAGCTCCCCACCTGCAGGGGAGTCGCTTCACAAGTGGTGAAGCAGGTCTGCAGGTGTCTGTCTTTCTCTCCCCTTCCTCTATTTCTCTGTCCTATCCAACAGTGACAACAGCAATGACAATAATAGTGACAACTACAAGGGCAACAAAATGGGAAAAGTGACCTCCAGGAGCAGTGGACTCATGGTGCAGGCAATGAGCCCCAGCGATAACCCTGGAGGCAAAAAGAGAGAGAGAGAGAGAGAGAGAGAGAGAGAGGAAGCAGCCACATCTATTGTGTCCTTTTCCTTCCTCGTCCAGAAGATACATTCTCAAGAGCACTGGTGGTGTAGTGAGCATAGCTGCCTCCAGAAGACACACTGTCTCTCATTGTTCCTTCCAGGCGTGACTCTGCAGCTTGGGGCTGGCGCGACCGACTCCTGCTCCTGTGGCCATTTTGTTCCCTTTATTGGTTAGGACAGAAAGCGACTGAGAGAGGATGAAGAGACGGAGAGGGAGAGGGAGAGAGAAGCAACATCAAGACTTCTTAAAAAATATTTATTTACTTATTCCCTTTCGTTGCCCTTGTTTTATTGTTGTAGTTATTGCTGTCGTCTTTGTTAGATAGGACAGAGAGAAATGGAGAGAGGCCCCCAATAAATATTTACAAAAATTTAAAAAAAAATAGAAAGAACCGGCCAGAGAACCTAAAGTCCCAGGGAAGACAGTATTTGTGGTCCCATCTGGGACTTTCTCAATCTGGACTGACCTCTTGAGAGAGAGAGAGAGAGAGAGAGAGAGAGAGAGGGGACAGATGCCACAGCACCAAGCTTCCCTCAGCACGGGCCGGCCACCGAGCCTGGGTCTCACATGGGGACGTGAGGTGCGGTGAGCGGCGCCCTCGGGCCCCCTGGCTGCTGTTCCCAGAAGGTTCTGCGCGAGGCGGACAAGGTGCCAGACACTCGTTTCCATCCACCCGTGTGAGGGTGAGGACAGACTGATGCCTCTGGTGCACCGCGGCCCTGGGCATGGAGTCCAGCTGCCCTTCCCGGGCTGTGAGCAAGGCTCCTGTGGGCGGTGGCCTGAGCCTGGAGCCGGAGAGGCTGCAGGTGCAGGGAGCCTCACAGGCCCTTGGAGAAGGTGCGGAGCTGCTGCGGTGCGGTGCGGTGCGGTGCGGTGCGGTGGGGAGGGTCCCAGGCCGCGGGCGCGTCCCACGTGGGCAGGCGGGAGGGTCTGGGGAGCGGGCAGCCAGAGTGGACCCGGCCGCACCCACCCACACACCTGGGCAGTTTCAGACAGAGGGCGAGAGGTGCCCGTGTGTCCGTCCGGGCTGCCGCTGCGGGGGCACAGGCCGGTCCCTCCCCTTGGCCGGGCTTCATCCAAGCGCTGAGGCAGGAGCAGGTGGCACTGCGGGTGCCCGGAGGGACAACGGGTGGGGGCATCTGGGGAGGGGGTCTGGAAGCCCTGCGAATCCCAGAGGGAGGTGGCTGCCTCCGTGTCCCGGGTCTGCATGTCCCGTGTTCCCCCCCCCCCCCCGTGTCCCGGGTCTGCATGTCCCGTGTCCCCCCCCCCCCGTGTCCCGGGTCTGCATGTCCCCGGGTCCCCCCCCCCCGTGTCCCGGGTCTGCATGTCCCCGTGTCCCCCCCCCGTGTCCCGGGTCTGCATGTCCCGTGTTCCCCCCCCCGTGTCCCGGGTCTGCATGTCCCCGTGTCCCCACACCCCCCCCGTGTCCCGGGTCTGCATGTCCCCGGGTCCCCCCCCCCCGTGTCCCGGGTCTGCATGTCCCCGTGTCCCCACACCCCCCCCCGTGTCCCGGGTCTGCATGTCCCCGGGTCCCCCCCCCCCCCCGTGTCCCGGGTCTGCATGTCCCCGGGTCCCCCCCCCCCCGTGTCCCGGGTCTGCATGTCCCCGTGTCCCCACACCCCCCCCGTGTCCCGGGTCTGCATGTCCCCGGGTCCCCCCCCCCCCCCGTGTCCCGGGTCTGCATGTCCCCGGGTCCCTCCCCATGGCGCCCCTGGCCGCACTGCCGGGTGGAAGCTGTTCCGCAGCCCGTGGGGACAGGGGGTCGCGCTCCCGCGGGGAGGTGCCGCACGGGGGCGGGTCCGTCGCCAAGGGGCTCAGGCGGGGCGCGGGGAGCGGGCGCCGGGCGCCGGAGCGGGCGGCCGACAGGAAGGCGCAGGCGCGAGACGAGACAAGCGCGCGCAGCCCGAGGGCGGGACGGGCGCTCACCTGGCGGCCCGGATGGCCCCGCCCACCGTCGCTCGCCGAGGATTGGCTGCCAGGCAGACACGTGGCCGGGGATTGGTCGTGCCCGCCGTCTGTCAGCACGCACGCGCGGCCCCGCCTTTTCCCGGCTCCTTGCCGGCGCGGGACGGGATTGGTGCCACGAGGCGGCCGTCCCGCCCCGCCGCGCCCGCGCGTGACGTCACCACCCGGCGTGCACTGCGCCGCGCTCGCCCCCGCCCGCTTGTGTTTTGGCGGATCCAAGATGGCGGTGCAGGAGTCGGCTGCCCAGCTGTCCATGACCCTGAAGGTGCAGGAGTACCCGACGCTCAAGGTGGGCCGGGCCGGGCCGGGCCGGGGCGCGGGCTCCCGGTTCTGGGGTTGGCGGCGGGCGCCCAGTGTGGACGGTGGGGAGTCGGGTGCCCTCGGCGGTGGAGGCGGCGTCCCCCCCACCCCCCGTGTGGGACCGGCCCCTCCCCCACTGCGCCGTGGGCGCCGCGTCCCCGCCGTGGGTGCCGCGTCCCCGCCGTGGGCGCCGAGTCCCCGCCGTGGGTGCCGAGTCCCGCCGTGGGCGCCGCGTCCCCGCCGTGGGTGCCGAGTCTGGGCGCCGAGTCCCGCCGTGGGCGCCGAGTCCCGCCGTGGGCGCCGAGTCCCCGCCGTGGGCGCCGAGTCTGGGCGCCGCGTCCCCGCCGTGGGCGCCGAGTCCCGCCGTGGGCGCCGAGTCCCCGCCGTGGGCGCCGAGTCCCCGCCGTGGGCGCCGAGTCCCGCCGTGGGCGCCGAGTCCCGCCGTGGGCGCCGCGTCCCGCCGTGGGTGCCGAGTCCCGAGTCCCCGCCGTGGGCGCCGCGTCCCGAGTCCCCGCCGTGGGCGCCGCGTCTCCGCCGTGGGCGCCGAGTCCCCGCCGTGGGCGCCGAGTCTGGGCGCCGAGTCCCCGCCGTGGGCGCCGAGTCCCGCCGTGGGCGCCGAGTCCCCGCCGGCTTGTCACCTGAACCGCAGCGTGGCGGCCTTGCCTGGGCTCCCGGGTCCCGTGGGGTGAGGGTCGCGGTCGGGGCGTTCTGGCTCCGAGACCCCGGGCCCCCCGGCCCCCCGAGCCCGAGCAGAGGAAGGAAGGAGGGCAGAGCGGCCGGAGCCCAGACCCGGCCCCGGCCCAGGACTCGGGACCCCGCTCCCCCCGCTGGCCGTCCCTGGAGAGTCGCCGCAGCCACAGGGGCAGCAGGGGAGGCGAGGGCCGGGCCCTGGGTCGTGGGCGCAGGTTCCCGTCCTGAGCCGCGCCGCGGGGAGAGCCCGGAAGCCCCTCTGCGCCCACCGGCGGGCGGACGGGACTTTGTTTGCTCTGGTGTGCCAGGGCTCCAACTGCTCCCTCCATCGGGGGCTCTGCCCCTTAATTTAAAAGCGACGGAGACAGACAGGACAGACCACAGCGCTGCCCCACCACTCAGGTGCCCCCGCGTCCGGGCGGTGCTGGACCCTGGGTCCCTGGGTCCCTGGGTCCCTGGGCTTGGTCAGGGTCGTTGGTCCTCCCGGCCCTTGGCTTGGCATCTTGAGCGCAAGTCCTTCGGGCGTTTTCTGATGAAAGATAAGTTTGTGTTTACAAAGTTTTTCTGTCTCAGAGAAATTTTTAACTTATTTATTTTTTCCCTTTTGTAGCCCTTGTAGTTTTTTTTTTGTTGTTGTAGTTATTGTTGTCATTGCTGTAGTCGTCGTTGGCTAGGACAGAGAGACATGGAGAGGGGAGCGGAAGACGGAGAGGGGGGAGAGACAGACAGACACCTGCAGACCTGCTTCACCGCCTGGGAAGCGACTCCCCTGCAGGTGGGGAGCCGGGGGCTCCAACCGGGATCCTGACGCCTGTGCTTGTGCTTGGCGGCACATTAGCACCCGACTCCCTTTAACCTTTTCTTCATAGCTACCAGAGCTGTCACTGGGCCTCTGTCTGCGTGACAAGTCCGTTGCTCTTGGCATGTCCCCCCCCCCTTTTTTTTCTTTTTCTTTTTTTGTATCGTGTGTAGGACAGAGAGAAACTGAGAGTGGAAGGGGAGATAGAGAGAAAGAGAGGGGGGCAGGTGGTGGTGCTCCTAGCTGAACACACGTTACAGAGCGCAGGAACCCGGGTTCAAGCCCCGGGTCCCCACCTGCAGGGGGAAAGCTCCACGGGTGGTGAAGCAGGGCTGCAGGTGTCTGTCCCTCCCTCTCTGTCACCACCTGCCCTCTCAATTTCTAGCTGTCTGTCCAATAAATAAAGAAAAACTTAAAAAATAAAAAGGAGAGAGCCACCCGCAGACCTGCCCCACCATTGGAGAAGCTTCTTCCCTGCAGGTGGGGTCGAGGGCTTGGACTGTATCATTGCGGCACAGTGGCGTTTGTGTTAACCGGGTGCACCTGGCCCCCCCACACACCTGAATGTGTTAGTTTCTATTTTTTCTCAGTAGTTGGAGTCCGTTGTTGCTCAGGGACCTTCCGGCTCTAAGCTGTGCTGTGGGTCTGCAGCCTGGGCCGCACTGTCAGGACTGGGGGCGCGACCGCCTGACTGGAGCGCCTGGGGGCCGGAGGGGCTTGCCGGCTGCCACGCTTGCAGGGGCGGCTGTGGGGGCTGTGACGTGGACTCTGTGCGCCCCCAGACAGGTTCAGAGCACTGTGGCTTGAGACTTGCCCCAAGCTGTGCTGTGAAGAGCAGGTGGGGAGCCCCCTCGTTAGGGCTGCGCCCGCCACAGCTCTCTACCCCCAAGATTCGCACAGAACCTGTCCCCACCCTCAGCCCCCGTGCAGGGCACGGCCCTGTGTTCTGGCATCTTCCGGACTCCAGGCTCTGCCTGGTTCAGGGTTCCAGCCCCATGTGCCCTAGCCGGGCTGCCCGTTCCCTCGCGCTCCTGCCCGGCCCACCCTGTGCTCGTCCCCCAGAGCGTGGCCGGGACCCCGGGCGTGTTCCTCCTCCCGAGGCCAAGCACGCACACCTAGCTGCCCCCAGCCCCCAGCCCCGCACAGGGCTCTCTGCTCAGCTCGCCGCCTCCTCTCTACAGCACAGACGGTGTCTTCAGTGCGACCCCGCTTCTGATGAGTCAGTCCCTTCCTTGTCCCCGCCCGTTGGACATATGGCCCTGGCCTCCTGGCCCTCGCCGCCCGCCACCTGTGGGGCCTGACCCTCCCCAGACATGCGTGCAGCAGTCTGCCCGAGTCCACCCCCCACGCAGCTTCCTGCGGCCCCGGCCTGTCTGCGCGAGCCTGTTTCTGACGGGAGAGGGTCTGTGGGTCTGTGTGCAGGCAGGCAGGTGCCCCTGTAGCCGCAGTCGCTAGGGTGGCAGCACTCAGGGTGGGCCGTGGGGCGGGATTCGGCGGGGCAGGTGGTGGGTGGCCACAGGGACTCAGGACGCCCAGCCCGTTTTTGCTGACCAGACTCCACAGTGCTGCTGACTCCGTCAGATGCGCACGTGCATGGTTGTACCCGCGGGCCGAGGCATCACGTCACCAGGGGCTCCCTGGTGCCGCCGTGTGGTGCTGGGGCTCAGACCTGGCTTGCAGTGCTCCCCACCCAGTGAGCTCTCTGCCTCCGAGCTCCAGTAGTTTTAATCTTTCTAGATTTATTTTTCCCCATTTTTTTGTTGCCCTTGTTCTTATTCTTGCCATTGACGATGTTGTTGTTGGTTAGGACAGAGAGAAATCAAGAGAGGAGGGGAAGAGACAGACACCTGCAGACCTGCTTCACCACTTGCAAAGCGACCCCCCCCCCTGCAGGTGGGGAACCAGGGGCTCGAACCAGAATCCTTACTCCAGTCTTTGCACTTTGCGCCACGTGCACTTAACCTGCTGTGCTACCGCCTGATCCCTCCCCATTCTTTTTTTTAACCAGAGCACTGCTCAGCTCTGGCTTATGGTGGGGTGGGGGATTGAACCTGAGACTTTGGAGCCTCAGGCATGAGAGTCTCTCTCTCTCTCTCTTTTTTTTTTTTTTTTTTTTTAAGATTTTCATTAGAGGTCTGAGCAGTGCTTGTGGGTGCCAGGGATTAAGCCTGGAGATCTGGCGCCCTGGGGGGGCTCCCTGGCTGCGGCGTGCTGGCTTTCAGATGTGTCCACTCAAACCGGCTAGGGTGGCTGTGGGCCCTGACGGGGTGTGACAGTGAGGGCTGTCTGTTGTCACCAGCATGGGAGGCATTTCCACACTGGGAGGCTCTTCACCTCTCACAGCTTAGAAGCCTCAGAAGGTGCTTCAGAACCTGCACCCAAAGCCACTGACATCTTCCTAGTGCAGGTCTGGGTCCTGCTGCCAGCCAGGGTCCCGCTCTGCTCTGCCGTGTGACTCGGAGCTGGGCACCCCAAGAACTGGAGACAGAGGCCCAGTCAGTCCTGTGTTTTCAGAGAGTGTTTCTGGCTAACTCCAGGGGGCTGTGAAGGACAGGTGTGCGACAGGGCAGGGGACAAGCAGCCAGCTCTCCCAGCTACACTGGCTCCGTCAGAATGGCTCACCTACGTGGTGTTCAGCAGGGCCACCCACACAAACCAGCATGGCAGGGAGCCCGGAGTCACTCTGCCCAGTGCCCTGTGCCTGGGTCAGCTCGTTGACCAAACAGCACAGGGAGCACAGTGTCTGCAGAAGCCACTCCCTCACTTTCAGACAGAACCCGGGGCCAGTGAGAGTGCCCACTGTGCCTGAGACTCCAGGGAACCTGGGGCCAGTGCCAGTGAGTACACGCTGTGCCTGAGACCCCAGGGAACCCGGAGCCAGTGAGAGTACCCGCTGTGCCTGAGACCCCAGGGAACCCGGAGCCAGTGAGAGTACCCGCTGTGCCTGAGACCCCAGGGAACCCGGAGCCAGTGAGAGTACCCGCTGTGCCTGAGACCCCAGGGAACCGGAGCCAGTGAGAGTACCCGCTGTGCCTGAGACCCCAGGGAACCCGGAGCCAGTGAGAGTACCCGCTGTGCCTGAGACCCCAGGGAACCCGGAGCCAGTGAGAGTACCCGCTGTGCCTGAGACCCCAGGGAACCGGAGCCAGTGAGAGTACCCGCTGTGCCTGAGACCCCAGGGAACCCGGAGCCAGTGAGAGTACCCGCTGTGCCTGAGACCCCAGGGAACCCGGAGCCAGTGAGAGTACCCGCTGTGCCTGAGACCCCAGGGAACCCGGAGCCAGTGAGAGTACCCGCTGTGCCTGAGACCCCAGGGAACCCGGAGCCAGTGAGAGTACCCGCTGTGCCTGAGACCCCAGGGAACCCGGAGCCAGTGAGAGTACCCGCTGTGCCTGAGACCCCAGGGAACCCGGAGCCAGTGAGAGTACCCGCTGTGCCTGAGACCCCAGGGAACCCGGAGCCAGTGAGAGTACCCGCTGTGCCTGAGACCCCAGGGAACCCGGAGCCAGTGAGAGTACCCGCTGTGCCTGAGACCCCAGGGAACCCGGAGCCAGTGAGAGTACCCGCTGTGCCTGAGACCCCAGGGAACCCGGAGCCAGTGAGAGTACCCGCTGTGCCTGAGACCCCAGGGAACCCGGAGCCAGTGAGAGTACCCGCTGTGCCTGAGACCCCAGGGAACCCGGAGCCAGTGAGAGTACCCGCTGTGCCTGAGACCCCAGGGAACCCGGAGCTGCTGGAGCTGGGGCCCTTTCCCAACAGGGAGCTTCAAGAGCTGTGAAAACAGGAAGGATGACTCCTTAGTCCCTGGAGGGGAGGAGGTGCTGGAGGTCCCGCCAGCAGGCTTTAGCCCTTGGTGTGACCAGAGAACTGAGGAGTGGGGTTGGCAACCCACCGGGCATCAGCCAGAGGGAAGAGAGTTGCGTCTGAGAGGCAAGGCCTCCTCATAGAGAGCTGGGCAGCAAGCACGGCCCTCACGCCACCACTTTTGAGGGAGGAGAGACGGCATGGTAGTTCTGCAGAAGCACTCTCATGCCGGAGGCACAAGGCCACCATGCCAGAGCTGAGCGGGACTCTGGGGAAAGTGAATAAGATGATGGCTGACGGGGACCCTAAGACACTGATAAGGAAGGCACGGGGTCAGACGGCGGTGTGGCGGATTCTGTGAAATGTTTAAGAAGAATCACCACTGACCCTTCGCGGGCTCCCAAAGGACAGTCCTGCTCCGGGACGCAGAGCCAGACACCGCAGGAAAAGCAGACGCACACGGTGACCGAGTCAGGCAAAAGCCGGCCCAGGGCGCTGCACGCAATGCTGTGACTCAGCCGGCCCCTCCTGGTCTCCGGGGACAGCTGCGGAGCCCTCGGTGCGCCTCGGGGGAGGGGCCCCAGCCTGAGGAGGCCCGACTCCACGGGACACAGCCACCTGAATCTGACAGCAGATGAAAAGGCTCACAGACCACAACGGAGGGGTTCCCAGGAATGTCGGCTCTCTGGCTCGTGGAAAAGTCTTAACGTGTTTTTTAGTTTCTCCATGGAGAAATGTGATAGTACTTTTCTGAGCTGGCGGCACAAAGCGCCAAGCCCTTCAGCTCTCCTGATGCAGAAACAAAGCGCTTGCGAGACACAGTACCCCTCGGGGGCTTACGAAAACGTCATCCAATTAGGGGCAGAACTTGCTCAAGCTGTGGAAATCCCACAGCCCTTCCTTAGTGGGCGGGGAAGCCCACCTGAGTGGAAGGGTTAGCAAGCCCACACACCCTGGTCTTGCAGCTCAGAAACAATAGGTGCTCTGTCTGCGAAGAAGCAGAACTGGACTTGCTTTCCTGTGACTTTCGGTGTGGAAGCTTCAGGAGACTCTGCCGGAGCTGGTGCTTTGGGTCCTGGCTTGTCAGCCCCCCGCCGCCGCCGGCACTCACTGGGCGCCACCTCCCACCACCGTCACGTGGGCGCCAAGTCTCCGCGCAGCGACCAGGAGAGGACTCCGGGCCCGCGGCTTATGGCCTCCAGACCCTGCTGACGGCAGAACTGAGGACCGGCCAGGGGCTGGGTGTGCGGTGTGGACGGGTGGGCTTGACAGCCGTGTCAGCCCAAACTTACTCTCAGCAGGGTGGGAAAGGGGGTGTCCAGCTGGTGGTCTGAAGCCAGTGGTAGTCAGCCTCTGGTAGGTTCCGCTTCACAGCCAGCGCTGGACAGGCCCCTCGTTAAGGCGGTCATCAAAACTCCCCCCCCCTTTTTTTTTTTTGCCTACAGGTTTGTCCCTGGGCCTTGGCCTGCACTACAAATCCACTGCTCCTGGAGGCCATCTTTTTTTTCTATTGTGTTATTGCTGTCGTTGTTGTTGGGTAGGACAGAGAACTTGAGAGATGGGGAACACGGGGTGGGGGGCAGAAAGACAGATACCTGCAAACCTGCTTCACCACTTCTGAAGCGACCCCCCTGCGGCCCAGGGCGCTGCACGCAATGCTGTGACTCAGCCGGCCCCTCCTGGTCTCGGGGACAGCTGCGGAGCCCTCGGTGCGGGTGCCAGGGGCTCAAACTGGGATCTTTGCACTTGGCACTATGTGTACTTAACCCGGTGTGCTACACCCATGCCTTCCTTTTTTTTTAAAAATATTTTCTTTTGTTGCCTTTTTGTTGTAGCTGTTGTTACTGATGTCGTCGTTGTTGGATAGGACAGAGAGACATGGAGAGAGGAGGGGAAGACAGAGAGGGGGAGAGAAAGACAGACACCTGCAGACCTGCTTCACCGCCTGGGAAGCGACTCCCCCGCAGGTGGGGAGCCGGGGGCTCAAACCGGGATCCTTCCTCCGGTCCTTGCGCTTTGTGCCACCTGCGCTTAACCCGCTGCGCTACCGCCGACTCCCTACGCCTTCCCTTTTTACCCTCGGTATCAGAGGGTACGCTCGTGCGTGCGTGCGTGCGTGCGTGCAGCAGGGGTCGACCTTGAGCCCAGTCAAGACTTGAGCCCGCCTGTCTCGTCTGTGGTTTTTGCAGCTTGAGGGGAGTGGGGCCCTGGGGTGGGGTGTGTGTTTGCACCTGCAGGCCCCCCAGGCAGGGTGCAGCTGTCAGGCCTGACCAGGCCCTGTCTTCTGTCCTCACCACCCCAGGTGCCCTACGAAACCCTGAACAAGCGCTTCCGGGCAGCTCAGAAGAGCATCGACCGGGAGACCAGCCACGTGACCATGGTGGTGGCCGAGCTGGAGAAGACCCTGGGCGGCTGCCCCGCGGTGGACTCGGTGGTCAGCCTGCTGGACGGCGTGGTGGAGAAGCTGAGCGTCCTCAAGAGGAAGGTCGGTGCAGGCCTCCGGGGACGGGGAGGTGCCTGCCAGACCCCAGACCGTCGCCCCACGTTAGCCGATGGGCTTCTGGGATGGCCGTGGAGGGTGTCCCTGTAGGACTCGAAGTCCCGCAGAGGGCCTGGGGCTCCCCTGGGTTCTGGGATCAGGTGGGAGGCGCTCTGGAGCCGCCCTGCACAGCCGCCCCCCTCCCCCGTGCTGAGTGCTGAAAGATGGGGCAGATATGCAGAACTTCCAGGTAGAAGCTGGGGCGAGTCAGAGCCGGGAGGGAGCTGCAGTGAGTGGAGGGGTCACGGCCAGCACAGGGGCCAGAGGAGGACAGGCTGGCAGGGGGCAGGAGCAGGGCCGAGCGGAGCAGGGCAGGGAGGGCGGTCTCACAGGCCACTCTCGGTGGCTGCTCCTGTGGCTCGGGCCTCGCACACACGATCCCGAGCTTCCGCCCGCCCGGGGAGGAGGTGGAAAGGGAAGGCTGTCAGGCACTCCCCCCCCCACCCCGTCTGCGGCTTCACCTGGGCTGTGATGCTCCTTCGCGGCGCCGGTCTCACCCCGGGACCTCACGTGGGGCAGCACGTTCCGAGCTCGGCGAGTGTCCCGGCCGCACCGACCAGGAGTCTTCACGGCCCCAGAGGCCGGGAGGCCGCACCGCCTCGGGGTGCCAAGCCTGGCCGTCCTCAGTGCAGGCCACTGGCGGAGGCAAGGCCACCGGCTGGCACTGCCGGGCAGTGAGGGTGTCGTCTGCACCCAGGCTGTGGAGTCCATCCAGGCTGAGGACGAGAGCGCCAAGTTGTGCAAGCGGCGCATCGAGCACCTCAAGGAGCACAGCAGCGACCAGCCAGCGGCCGCCAGCCTGTGGAAGCGGCAGCGCATGGACCGCATGATGGCAGAGCACCTGCTGCGCTGTGGGTATTACAACACGGCCGTGCGGCTGGCACGCCAGAGCGGCATCGAGGTGGGTGCAGTGCTGATCCCCGCTGGGTGGGCCTGTGGGCTGTGCTGTGACCCCAGGCTGGGAGGGGCCCTGTGGGCAGTGCTGTGACCCAGGCTGGGTGGGCCTGTGGGCTGTGCTGACCCCAGGCTGGGAGGGGCCCTGTGGGCTGTGCTGTGACCCAGGCTGGGTGGGCCTGTGGGCTGTGCTGACCCCAGGCTGGGAGGGGCCCTGTGGGCTGTGCTGTGACCCAGGCTGGGAGTGGCCCTGTGGGCTGTGCTGACCCCAGGCTGGGAGGGGCCCTGTGGGCTGTGCTGTGACCCAGGCTGGGTGGGCCTGTGGGCAGTGCTGACCCCAGGCTGGGAGGGTGGGCTGTGCTGACCCCAGGCTGGGAGGGGCCCTGTGGGCTGTGCTGTGACCCAGGCTGGAAGGGGCCCTGTGGGCTGTGCTGACCCCAGGCTGGGAGGGGCCCTGTGGGCAGTGCTGTGACCCAGGCTGGAAGGGGCCCTGTGGGCTGTGCTGTGACCCAGGCTGGGAGGGGCCCTGTGGGCTGTGCTGTGACCCAGGCTGGGTGGGCCTGTGGGCTGTGCTGTGACCCAGGCTGGGAGGGGCCCTGTGGGCAGTGCTGTGACCCAGGCTGGAAGGGGCCCTATGGGCTGTGCTGACCCCAGGCTGGAAGGGGCCCTGTGGGCTGTGCTGTGACCCAGGCTGGGAGGGGCCCTGTGGGCTGTGCTGACCCCAGGCTGGGAGGGGCCCTGTGGGCAGTGCTGTGACCCAGGCTGGAAGGGGCCCTGTGGGCTGTGCTGTGACCCAGGCTGGGAGGGGCCCTGTGGGCTGTGCTGACCCCAGGCTGGGAGGGGCCCTGTGGGCTGTGCTGACCCCAGGCTGGGAGGGGCCCTGTGGGCTGTGCTGTGACCCAGGCTGGGTGGGCCTGTGGGCTGTGCTGTGACCCAGGCTGGGAGGGGCCCTGTGGGCTGTGCTGACCCCAGGCTGGGAGGGGCCCTGTGGGCAGTGCTGTGACCCAGGCTGGAAGGGGCCCTGTGGGCTGTGCTGACCCCAGGCTGGGTGGGCCTGTGGGCTGTGCTGTGACCCAGGCTGGGAGGGGCCCTGTGGGCTGTGCTGACCCCAGGCTGGGTGGGCCTGTGGGCTGTGCTGTGACCCAGGCTGGGAGGGGCCCTGTGGGCTGTGCTGTGACCCAGGCTGGGAGGGGCCCTGTGGGCTGTGCTGTGACCCAGGCTGGGAGGGGCCCTGTGGGCTGTGCTGACCCCAGGCTGGAAGGGGCCCTGTGGGCTGTGCTGACCCCAGGCTGGGAGGGGCCCTGTGGGTAGTGCTGTGACCCAGGCTGGGAGGGGCCCTGTGGGCTGTGCTGTGACCCAGGCTGGGAGGGGCCCTGTGGGCAGTGCTGTGACCCAGGCTGGAAGGGGCCCTGTGGGTAGTGCTGTGACCCAGGCTGGGAGGGGCCCTGTGGGCTGTGCTGTGACCCAGGCTGGGAGGGGCCCTGTGGGCAGTGCTGTGACCCAGGCTGGAAGGGGCCCTGTGGGCAGTGCTGTGACCCAGGCTGGAAGGGGCCCTGTGGGCAGTGCTGTGACCCAGGCTGGGAGGGGCCCTGTGGGCTGTGCTGACCCCAGGCTGGAAGGGGCCCTGTGGGCTGTGCTGACCCCAGGCTGGGAGGGGCCCTGTGGGCAGTGCTGTGACCCAGGCTGGGAGGGGCCCTGTGGGCTGTGCTGTGACCCAGGCTGGGAGGGGCCCTGTGGGCTGTGCTGTGACCCAGGCTGGGAGGGGCCCTGTGGGCAGTGCTGTGACCCAGGCTGGAAGGGGCCCTGTGGGCTGTGCTGTGACCCAGGCTGGGAGGGGCCCTGTGGGCAGTGCTGTGACCCAGGCTGGAAGGGGCCCTGTGGGCAGTGCTGTGACCCAGGCTGGGAGGGGCCCTGTGGGCTGTGCTGACCCCAGGCTGGGTGGGCCTGTGGGCAGTGCTGTGACCCAGGCTGGAAGGGGCCCTGTGGGCTGTGCTGACCCAGGCTGGGCACAAGCCCTCCGTCTCTGCCTGCTAGCCTTCCCCACACACAGGCCACAGTGTCGCTTGGTTCCTGGACTCTGGGCATTGACCCTCACTCGGTTCACCTCTGGTCCAAGGCACAGCGTGCGTTTGGGGCGTGTGTCCACATCGGGCCGCCCTCCCCATGATGACACTGCTCCAGTCCCGCAGACACCTGCAGCTTGTGTCCTGGGGTCGGGGTCGGCGCCCACCCTCTCAAGGCTGCCTGGGCCGGCGCCCACGGCCTGAGCAGGCCCGCTCTCCCCCCAGGACCTGGTGAACATTGAGATGTTCCTGACGGCCAAGGAGGTGGAGGAGTCACTGGAGCGCCGGGAGACGGCCACGTGCCTGGCCTGGTGTCACGACAACAAGTCTCGGCTGCGCAAAATGAAGGTGGGCGCCCGGTGGGGCGGGGCGGGCGGGGGCAGAGGCGGGTCTGGGGCGCGGAGGCCGGGATCCCGCAAGGCCGGGCCGAGCCTGAGAGCGGACCCCGGGAAGGGCTGCAGGCGGAGGTGAGGTCTGCAGGAGCGTGGGCTGCGGCCCCCGGGCACCCTGCCCATGTGCTTGTAGTCGCCAGCCAAGGGAGACGCTCTCTGCCACTCAGGGCCGCCAGGGCGAGCAGGACCTGAAGACGGGACGCCGGGGCCGGGCGGCCAGCGGCTCCCCCAAAGAGAGCGAGGACCTTGGCCTGGAGCCCCTAAGAGGAAGGCCAGAATTGGTACGTAACGCGCCCGCTGTGACACGCCCGCCCCTGCTGCCCAGCACGGGGCAGCCCTGCGGTGGCCCGCAAGCACCAGCTCTGAGCGGCCCACCAGAGCGCACTTGGAAGGTGACAGAGTGGCATGCAGGCGGGTGTCAACATGGCTGGGCCGCATGTTCCAGTCTGCAGACTCGACCTAGTCTCCGTGCCCCGGGGCTCAGTGGCCGGGCACCCCCAGCCAGGAGAGCGGGTGGCATCAAGCCTGGGCCCGGGCTGCTGCCTCAAGGTCATTGAGTAGATTTGGGGTCCCTGGGGACCCCGAGCCCGTCGCCTTCTGGGGCAGAGTCTAGGCCGCCCTGGCACGTGGCCCGGGCTTCCTGGAGCTGGACGTGGGCTTTGTGACCGCAGCCTACCGCTGTCAAGTGGCTCCTCAGATGTGGTGTGTGGCTGGCCATATCCCATGGGTGGGTAGAGCGGGTCCTGGGGACTCCCGCTGCCAATAAGGGACCCTGCGTGGCAGGACGGCACAGTGGGGTGCAGGCGGCGGGGTGCCGGGTGTGTGTCCGCCACTCGGCCAGACCTGGGCAGTTACCGATTCATGCGCCCTCAGCATGTTACAGTGGCCGGTGCCCAGGAGCACTGGTGGCCTTGGCCACACGGGTGGCCCGAGGCACTGTCCTCCCCAAGCTGTCTGCAGCCTTGGCCTTTCTGAGCCGGGCGGCCCTGGGGGGCCCCTTGGCCTCTGCGCCGCCAGCAGCTGCTCAGGGTTCCAGGCTCCTGCCGCCCAGGCCCACTCTCTGCTCTCCCGGGCGTGGTCTCCAGAAGCTCCCACCTCGCCCCTGTAGACCCTCGTGTGGCGTCTCTCCTGGGCGTCTTCCGGCACTTTCACTCGGTGCCTGCGGTGTGAGGGTAAAGGCCGGCATGGCCGCTGCATCCGCCCAGGAGCTGTCCAGTTCGCCGGGTGCGGCGACCCCCCCTGCTCCTGGCCCTGGGGGCTCCCCAGCTTCGTGGGTAGCTCCTCAGGGTGCAGGCTGCTGGGGCGTCTCAGCCTCTGTCTGTCTCCCCGCAGAGCTGCCTGGAGTTCAGTCTGCGGATCCAGGAGTTCATTGAGCTCATCCGGCAGAACAAGAGGCTGGACGCTGTGAGGTGTGTGGCCACCACCCGGCCCAAGTCCCCACAGTCATTGGGAAAGGGTCACGGGGCTCCCCACGCACAGGACTTGGGTGTGAGCTCCGCTGCCCACCTGAAGCAGGGCTGCACGTGTCTGCCTTGGCCTCTCTGTTTCTCTGTCCTGTTAAACAACAAAAAAGCAAAGCGTGACAGGTGCAGATAGCAGCCTTGGTCTGTCCTGGGGTGAGCCCAGGGTTAGGGTTAGGGTTAGGGTTTGGTGCTCAGTCTCCAAGGCAAGAGACCTGTGTCACAGGTGTGCTGTGGCCTCCAGGCCTCCCAGCTGGATGGGTACCCTGGCCACTGCCCACCAAGGGCATCTGGGCCCTGAGCCTGGGCTCCCAGCTAGCTGCAGTGTGGGGCCCTGGAGGTCCACTGGGCCTGCTTCGGTCATCACGGGGTTGGGGTGGGCAGGTCGTGGTGACCGGGCCCCTGTCCGAGTCTGCTGGCCGTGCTTGGGGGCTCTGAATGCAGCGTCCACTTGTCTCGCAGACACGCGAGGAAACACTTCAGCCAAGCGGAGGGCAGCCAGCTGGACGAGGTACGGCAGGTCATGGGCATGCTGGCCTTCCCGCCCGACACCCACATCTCTCCCTACAAGGTGAGGCCCATGGCCGCAGGGGACTCAGCCTCCATGCCCAGGCCACGGGGGGACATTCCCGGGGGTGGGGGCTCGGGCTGCTCATGCCCCTTCCTGCCCGGCATTAACCCCTGTTACCTGCCTGCTGCCTTGTGGCCACTCCCCTGGGGTCAGGTGGCTCCCCCCAAGAGGCACTGGCCCCTAGACCTGCAGGGCTGGGGTCCTGGGGGCAGATAATCCGCTGAAATCACCGGGTCCACATCCTGCCCCCCACCAGGACCTGCTGGACCCCGCGCGGTGGCGGATGCTTATCCAGCAGTTCCGCTACGACAACTACCGCCTGCACCAGCTGGGAAACAACTCCGTGTTCACACTCACGCTGCAGGCCGGCCTGTCGGCCATCAAGACCCCGTATCCAGCCTCGGTCCTGGGCGGGGCCTGCCTGTGGGGACGAGCGGGGGACGGACCCACGGCACAGGGAAGAGCAGGGACGGCCTGAGGGCCACCCACCCAGGGACCATGGGGCTACGGCTCTCCTGCCTGGGGGAGAGGACGGGTCAGCTGATGGCCACCGGGTGTGCCGGGTGGACCTGAGGCACCTGGGGGTGGGCCATTTCCAGGTGTGGCCTCAGGTGGGCCAGCTACCCGCCCAGCGGTGCTTCCATTGCCTGGAGCCCCAGGGTGCCCCGGCCCCCGTGTCCCCCTGGCCCCGTGTAGCCCTGTGACGCCCTTAACGTCGCTCAGCCAGTGCTACAAGGAGGACGGCAGCTCCAGGAGCCCCGACTGCCCGGTGTGCAGCCGCTCGCTCAACAAGCTGGCACAGCCGCTGCCCATGGCCCACTGTGCCAACTCGAGGCTGGTCTGTAAGATCTCAGGGGACGTGATGAATGAGAACAACCCCCCCATGATGCTTCCCAACGGCTACGTCTACGGCTACAATGTGAGGCTGGGGGGACGGCTCCTCTGCATGTGTCCTGCCTCCAGGGTGGGGGTGGGGGTGGGGGGCTGCCGCCGGCGGGTCGCGTGACGGGCGGCCTCTGTCTTCTTCAGTCCCTGCTCTCCATCCGCCAAGACGATAAGGTCGTCTGCCCGAGAACCAAAGAAGTCTTCCACTTCTCGCAGGCGGAGAAGGTGTACATCATGTAAGGCCTCCTCCCCGCCGCCACCAAAGAGCCCCTGAGCGGAGCGGTGAGCCTCCCAGACCAGCACTGGCGGCGGTGCCCGGGGCGGGGTGAGCAGCACACGTGTCTCGGACCCTCGGGCCACCTCTGCCGAGGCCTCCCTGCGCCCGGAGCCACGGGGTCCAGGGACTGTGCCGTAGGGGTCTGTACCCAGAGCTCACTTGCATGCGTGTTGATCAGCTAATAAACTGTAAATGTAACATGTTAATAAAGGGCTTTCTATTTCTTCCTTCCGTGTGCAGCAGGACATGCTTGGGGGCTGGGCATGGATCTGCCCCAGCCCTGTGCTGAGCGTCCAACCTGAGCCCCTGCCCTGTGCCACCCTGACCCCCTCAGCCCCCAGCCCCGTGCTGCCCTCAGGCCTCAGCCCCTCAGGTCCCAGCCCTCAGATCCCAGCCCTGTGCTACCCAGAGTCTCTCAGCCCCCGGCCCCGTACCACCCTGACCCCCTCAGCCCCCAGCCCCGTGCTGCCCTCAGGCCTCAGCCCCTCAGGTCCCAGCCCTCAGGTCCCAGCCCTGTGCTACCCAGAGTCTCTCAGCCCCCAACCCCCAGCCCTGTGCTGCCCTCAGGCCTCAGCCCCTCAGCCCTGTGCTGCCCAGAGCCACAGTCCCCAGCCCTGTACCGTACTAAGCCCCCAGCTCTGTGCCGCCCTGAGCCCCCAGTCCCCAGCCCTGTGCAGCCCTGAGCCCCCAGCCCCCAGCCCTGTGTGCTGAGGGCCCCACAGCCTAGGATGCCCCTGACACCCTGGCTTGGCCCTGTATCATGGAGCTGCCCACCCACTGCTGACAGGGCTCTGAGCTGGTGTGTGGCCAGCCTGCCAGGGCCGTGTGCTGAGTGACTGTGGGCCCGGCTCCCTGTTCACTGTCCCAGTGGGCACAGCCAGGCACCGCTGTCCTGTTGCTGCCCAGGCCGTGCTCCCTGTACCTACTCCTGCCTCACCACCTTGAGGCCTCCCTCCCACATGGCCTCTTCTGCCCACAGCCTCACCTTGGGCCACGGGGCTGCCAGGACAGTTTGATGTGTCCACTACACCCCAGGTGCTGGTTTGGGGGCTCTGAGCAGGGCAGCCCCTGAATGCCACCTCCATTTTGCACCAAATAGGAGGTGCTGGAGACAGCATCACGGTGGCCAGACAGCCCAGTGTGGTGGTCCAGAAAGTGACGCTGCTGCTGCTGCCGCCGGTGTCTTCTTGTCACCCCTACCCTCTCAGTTTCTGGTTTCTATCCAATAATTTAACAATAATGAGGGGGCCAGGCAGTGGCGCACCAGGTTAAATGCACGTAGTACCAAGCGCAAGGATCTGGGTGCGAGCCCCAGCTCCCCACCTGCAGGGGGGTCGCCTCACAAGTGGTGAAGCAGGTCTGCAGGTGTCTGTCTTTCTCCCTCTCTATCTTCCCCTCCTCTCTCCATTTCTCTGTCCTGTCCAAAAAGATTTTTAAAAGATAGGGGGTCGGGTGGTAGCGCTGTGGTTAAGCGCACGTGGCGCAAAGCGTAAAGACTGGCATAAGGATCCCGGTTCGAGCCCCCGGCTCCCCACCTGCAGGGGAGTCGCTTCACAGGTGGTGAAACAGGTCTACAGGTGTCTGTCTTTCTCTCCCCCCCTCTGTCTTCCCCTCCTCTCTCCATTTCTCTCTGTCCTATATGACAATAACAACAATAAATAACAAGGACAACAAAAGGGGAAAAATGGCCTCCAGGAGCAGTGGACTCATAGTGCAGGCACCGAGCCCAGCAATAACCCTGGAGGCAAAAAAAAAAAAATGTGCAATGACCCAGGCTTGCTAAGGCCCTGTCTCCACCTGCAGAGAGAAAGCTTTCTGAGTGGTGAAACAGTGCTGCAGGTGTCTCTGTCTCTTTCCCTCTGATCACACCCTTGCCTCTCGATTTCTGGCTGTCTCTACCCAATGAATAAATATAAATCAAGACATCTGGGGGGGGGGGCAGGCGGTGGTGCACCTGGCTAAGTGCCTGTATTACTTATTTGCACAAGGACCCAGGTTTGAGCCCCCAATCCCCACCTGCAGGGGGAAATCTTCACAGGTGGTGAAGCAGGGCTGCAGGTGTCTTTCTCCCTCCCCTTTCTGGCTATCTCTACCCAATAAATAAAGATAAAAAATGTTTAAAAGAGATGGAGAGAGAAGAGACCTGTGGCTCACGCCCGGATCTTTGCGTGGGTCCTGCGCTTAGTTCTACGCGCATGAGCTGCGTGCACCACCGCTGTGCTGCCCTCCTTGTACTCCTGCTGGAGTGTCCCCAGACCAGCACCCCAGGCGGCAGTGCTGCGACTTGATTCTGTTCCAGGGTTTTTGTGGGGCTGCGTGTCTGCATGGTTCACTGCTCCTGGTAGATTCTTATTCCTTGGTAGAAGGTGACAGAGGTAGTCTGGGAGGTGGATCAGTGGATCAAGCTCTGGACTCTCAAGCATGAGGTCCTGAGGTCAATTCCCGGCAGCCCACATACTAGAGTTATGTCTGTTTCTTTTTCTCTCTCATATCCCTCTCATTAATAAATAAAATATTTTTATTTATCTTATGTTTTTCTTTTTTCTTTTAATTTATTTAAGAAAGGCGATATTAACAAAACCGTAGGATATGAAAGGTACAACTCCATACAATTCCCACCACCCGATCTCCATATCCCATCACCTCCCCTAATAGCTTTCCCATTCTCTATCCCTCTGGGAGTATGGACCCAGGGTCGTTGTGGGTTGCAAAAGGTGGAAGGTCTGGCTTCTGTAATTGCTTCCCCGCTGAACATGGGCGTTGACTAGTCAGTCCATACTCCCAACCTGCCTCTCTCCCTAGTAAGGTGGGTCTCTGGGGAATCAGAGTTCCAGGACACATTGGTGGGGTCGTCAGTCCAGGGAAGTCTGGTCGGCATCATGCTAGCATCCGGGACCTGGTGGCTGAAAAGAGAGTTAACATAAAGTTAACAAAGCCAAACAAATTGTTGAGTAAATAAAATATTTAAAAAAAAAAGATGAGAGGGCAGGGGTAGGTAGCATAATGGTTATGCAAAGTAATTCTCATGCCTGAGGCTTCAAAGTCCCAGGTTCAATCCCCTGCACCACCAAAAACCAGAGCTGATAGTGCTCTGGTAAAATAAATAAATAAAATTAAAAAAAAAAAAGGTGAGAGGGGGCTGGATGGTAGTGCAGCTGATTAAGTGCGCATGGCGCAAAGCGCAAGGACTGGCCTAAGGATCTGGGTTCGAGACCCTTCATGGGTGGTGAAACAGGCCTGCAGGTGTCTGCCTTTCTCTCTCCATCTGTCTTCCCCTCCTCTCTCGATTTCTCTCTGTCCTATCCAACAACAGCTATAACAATAGCAATAATAGCAACAACAACGAGCGCAGCAACAAGGGCAACAAGATGGGGGAAAACGGCCTCCAGGAGCAGTGGATTCGTAGTGCGGGCACCGAGCCCCGGCGGTAACCCTGGGGGCAAAAACATAATAATAATAAAATAAGGTCAGAGACAGACAGTGTGAGGGAGATTCCAGAGAGCTTTGCTTTGGGCGGCACCTACATGTGGCCGGGTGGGTCCCAGGCCCCGACGTGTGGTCATGTGTGCTTGCAGGAAACCCCTGCACTCACAAGCCAGTCAGCAGGCCTGTCCCCACCCTCGCCACGCCCCTGCCCTTCACGCCTGCACCTGAACTTCCTCTTCTGTTGAAATGCTTGTTTGTTTGTTTTTAAAATTACCACTCGTGGAACTGTCTGATTTCACATTTACTTGTTCTTCAAACGGTTCTTGATCATTTATCACATTTATTTACTGACTAACTTTCAAAATTATTTCTGCAGCCCTAACTCTTAACACTTGAGTTTCACCTCTTGACAGTTCTTTCAACCCATTCACAGTCCTAGGCTTGGTGGTGCTCCTAGTTGAACACACACATTACCATGCATAAGGACCCAGGTTCAAGTCTCCAGTCCCCACCTGTAGGGAAGGAAGTTTCTCAAGCAGTAAAGTACTACTTAGGGTGTTTCTCTTTCTACCTCTCATTTCTAATTTTTTTTATTATCTTTATTTATTGGATAGACTTTGAAAGTGACTGGGATCCATGTGGATTCAGTCGGCTAGGAAGGATCGTCAGTTTCCCCAATGAATGGGTACTCACGGGATGCACCACGGGAAGGTCAATCCAATGCATCCCATGGAATAAAGACTCGTCACCCGACCTGTGCTGGATTAGCACAGTCAACGGCCAAGCCTTTCCCGCTACGAGACAAGTTCTCAAGATCTTCCCGCACAGTCATCACCGCCCAGCTATCATCCACATTGGTCTCTAGCTCCCACTGATTCTGTGCTCGGAGAAACTAAGATGGAACTTTCGGAAAGCAAACTGGCGTCTGTTCAGTGATCTTACCAACAAATCTATTCCTGCAATTCCAATGAACTCTATCCCCTCTGAAGATTCCTACAGGTGCTTCCGCCAAGCCATCTTCAAAGCAGCTTCCCAAGCCATTCCTCGTGGGAGACGTGCTAACTATACGCCTTGTCTTGATGCTGAATGCGAGCAACTACTAAAGCAGTATGATGAGTCGGGCGACCCAGATGTGGCCGACCATCTCATTGCCTCCCTGGATGCAGCACGCCAAGCCCGCTGGCAACAACTCACGGAAAGTCTGAACTTCACCCACTCAAGTAGGAAGGCCTAGAAGCTTCTTCACAGACTGGGTGCCGGTAGCCAACCCCCTCCCATCTCCCATCCTCCCGTATCTCCAAACTCAGTGGTCAGTCACCTAACTCAAGTTGGTCGTGCTAAGATCGACACAGTCTGGAAAAGAGAAATTTCCCATGAGTGGTCATTCCACTTCCGGTTATCTTGTCCATCTCCAAAACTCTCTCCCTTTACACTGTCTGAACTGGAAGACGCCTTGAAGAGGGTTAAACCAGGAACAGCTGCTGGCTATGATAACATCACCCCAGAACTCATTCTTAACCTGGGCCCCGCGGCAAAGAAGTGGCTCACTTCATTCCTGTCCCACATCTTGGAATCTGAGTCTATGCCCAAAGTTTGGCGTCGTGCGAAGATTATAGCGGTTTTGAAACAAAAGAAAGACCCAACACTGGCCGCCAGCTATAGACCAATTTCTCTCCTCTCCGTGTGTTACAAACTCCTTGAGAGGCTGCTTCTGTCACGTATTTCTCCTCTTACAGAGAAATTCCTATCACCTGCCCAAGCTGGTTTCCGCCCAGGGAGATCTCAAGCCCTGGCCCTCTCAACTTACATTGAAAATGGATTCCAGAAGAATTTAAAGACGGGTGCTGTCTTTGTTGATCTCACAGCAGCCTATGACACGGTCTGGCACCGTGGTCTCCTAGTCAAGATCTCAAGATGCCTGCCTCCATGGGTGGCCAACACTATATCGTTTCTTCTCCAAAACAGAAGATTCCGGGTACATCTGGGTGACAAGTCTAGCAGATGGAGACTTGTCTCAAGTGGCCTCCCCCAGGGCTCTGTTCTGGCTCCTACGCTATTTAATATTTACATCAATGACCTCCCAGAAACTTCTTCAAGGAAGTTCATCTACGCCGATGACATCTGCTCTGCAACTCAGGCATCAAAGTTTGATATCCTCGAGGAAACACTCACGAAAGACATGTCTCTGATATCTGATTACTGTAAAAAATGGCGACTAATCCCTAGCACTGCAAAAAACGGTATCATCTGTTTTCCATCTACACCATGCCTCGGCCTCGCGTGAGCTTAATGTGCAGCTTGGCGATACGAGAATCCGGCATGAAGCCCAGCCAGTCTATCTCGGCGTTACTCTCGATCGCACCCTGTCATTTCACAAACATCTCGTAAAAACTGCAGCAAAGGTGGGCGCGAGGAATCACATCATTGCAAGACTGGCCAGCTCCTCATGGGGCGCGAGCGCTGCCACACTGCGATCATCCTCTCTGGCATTATGCTATTCCACTGCAGAATACTGTGCCCCAGGATGGTTCCGTAGCCCCCATGTCCACTTGGTCAATTCCAAATTATATTCCTCCATGAGGATCATTTCTGGAACCATCCGTTCCACCCCGGTTCCATGGCTGCCAGTTCTCAGCAACATCGCCCTGCCAGATATTCGTCGGGATGCGGCATCATCTAAGTTCATTTCCCACGTCTACGCTCGACCGGACCTGCCAATATACGCGGATATCTTCGCCCACCCTGTCCAACGCTTGACGTCTCGTCACCCAATCTGGTCCCCTACGCCTACACTGAACTTCTCTGTTCCAGACTCTTGGAAACAGAGCTGGCAGTCAGCTGAGGTCAAGAACAAACACCTCATCACAGACCCCTGCGAGCGTCAACCCGGCTCTGACCTAGCACGTTATGATTGGGCCCTCCTCAATTGCTATCGAACAGGCCATGGCCGGTGCGCCGCTATGTTCCATCGCTGGGGAGCCAGAGACGACCCGAACTGCCCCTGCGGCTCCAGACAGACTATGACCCACATAGTCAACGACTGCCACCTCCCCAGATTCAAAGGAGGTCTCGAACTTTACATCAGGCTCAACCTGACGCTGTTGACTGGCTACGGAAGAAGGGCAAACGCTAGAAGAAGAATTGGATAGACTCAACCAGAAATCATGAAGGGGGTGATAGAGAGGGTGAGAGGCAGAGAGACGCCTGCAGCCCTGCTTCACCACTTGTGAAGCTTTCCCCTTGCAGGGGACTGGAGGCTCGAACCTGGGTCCTTGTGCATTGTGACATGTGTGCTCAACCAGGTGCGTCACCACCTGTCTCCTCTCCCTCTTTATATCCCCCTTCCGTTTAGGTTTCTCTCTGTCTCGACACAGTAAAATTTAAAATAAATACATAAAATTAAAAAAAATTATTTATTTACTTTATTTGAAATGCTTGTTTTAATGAGAGAAAGATACAGGGAGCCCAGAGCCCTGCTCAGCTCTGCCCGCTGGTGGTGTGGGGATTGAACCTGGGCCCTCGGTGCCTCGGGCAGGACTCCTGCAGAAGCAGAGCTGGTCTCACCTTTTCTTCCACACACAGCTGCTTCCAGATTCAGGGGGTGTGTTCTGGGGGTGCACCATTGCTGTAGGCCACCTGCTTCTGACACAGGTGTGCCCAGAGGGCGGGCACGCTGGGCTGTGGACCCCATGAGCGGGCGCTCTAGCGGGGAGGGGGCTGCCTTGTTGGCCCCTTGAATTCAGCTGCCTGGCCCAACAGTCTTCAGTGGACACTTCACTGCGCCCGACACCGGTGCCAGGTGACGCTGAGCTCTGGCACCTGCACCAGGAAGCCACCACTCCAGGGGCCATTTTCTCCTCCTCCTTTTTTTTTTTATTTTTACTATTTTTATTTATTTATTTATTATATTTATTATTTATTTGTATATATTTATTATTTATTTGTATATATTTATTATTTATATATTTATTAATACATATTTTATCAATATATTAAATATATATTTATTATTAATATATCTATTATTATTTACTTATTTATATATTTATTATTTGTTATATTTTATTTATTATATTAATTATATTTATTATATTTATTTTTACTATTTTTATTTTACTATTTTCATTTTTATTTTTAAAATTATCCTTATTTATTTGGATAGAGACAGCCAGAAATAGAGGGGGAAGGGGTGATAGAGAGGGAGAGAGACAAAGAGACACCTGCAGCCCTGATTCACTACTTTTTAAAAAAAATTTATTTCTTTATTGGGGAGTTAATGTTTTACATTCAACAGTAAATACAATAGTTTGTACATGCATAACATCCCCCAGTTTCCCATATATAAAACTTTTTATTGTTGGACAGAGACAGAGAAATTGAGAGGGACGGGGAGATAGACAGAGACACCTGCAGCCCTGCTTCCTCATCTGTGACACTTTGCTCCTGTAGGCGAGGAACAGGGGCTTGAACCCAGGTCCAAGCTCACCCAGTGAGCGCTTAACTGGGGGCGCCACTGTGCGGCCCTCCTCGTCCCCTTTCTGATGGCGACAGGAACCGAGAGGGACAGTCACCTGCGGTGCTGCTGGTAGGGACGGGCCTTGAACAGAGGCCCTGTGCTCTGGGGAACAGAACCCATTGGCATGTCCTGCGCCCCCTCCTGGGTGGCCCCTGGCCCTGGGGCCGAGCTGTGGCCAGGGGAGGGGGGACGGGAGGCCAGGCGAGGGTGGGGGTCAGGGGTTGGGGGTCAGGGGAAGGGGGGCGGGGGGCCAGGCGAGGGCGGGGGTCAGGGGAGAGGGGGCGGGGGCAAGGCGAGGGCGGAGGGCGGGGGTCGGGGGTCAGGGGAGGGGGGTCAGCGGGGCCAGGCGAGGGCGGGGGTCGGGGGCCAGGGGAGGGGGGTCAGCGGGGCCAGGCGAGGGCGGGGGTCGGGGGTCAGGGGAGGGGGTCGGGGGGCCAGGCGAGGGCGGGGGTCGGGGGTCACGGCCGGTGTAGGGAGGGGTGTGGCCGGGCGGAGAAGGGGGCGTGGCCCAGAGTGGAGGCGCGGCCAACGGGGCGGGTTGGCGAGCGACGTGGGCGTGGCCCGAGGGTGGTGGGCGTGGCCAGCGGCGGGTGAGGGCCAGCGGAGCTCGACAGGAGCGTGGGAGTCGGCGGGCCTCGGGGAGGTTGGGGCCGGTGTCAGGAGCGGTGCAGGGTTCGGGGCCCGGGCAGGGTACATAAGGAGGGCGGCCTGGCGCGACCCTCTGACCCTCTTCCGGGGCCTGCTGGGCCCCTTCTCCGGGTGCCAGTGCCGCTCTGCCGGCCTGCCGGCAGCCACCCCACAGCATCCGGGGGCCGCCCCGCGCCCTTCCTTTCGCGTCAGCCAGCCCCCCGGGTGCGCGCCGACGTCACCGCGCCAGCCTCGGCCCCGCCCCGCGCTCGTGGCCCGTAGGTCCTGCCGAACCATTGGCCGCGGGGCGTGGGCACGTGACTGGGGCGGGGCCTCCTCGGAAGAGGCGGGGCTAGGGGGGAGGGGCTCGGTGAACTTTGTCCCCGCGCCGTCTAGCCAGCGGCCGAAGAGATGAGGGACCGGAAGGGCCGGGCCTTCGCCGGAAGAGGCTGGGCACCGCGATGAGGCCAGTGGCGCCTCGTAGAGCGCCTTCTCGCGAGGGTCGCCTTCCTGGGGGCGGGTCCTCGCGACGCCTCTGTCCGGCTTCGCCCGGAGGCGCCGCCCGTCCGCTGGTGGCCGGGCCTGGGCCGCGGATATGGATTCCGCGCTGGCGCGGCTGGTGGACGAGCTGACGACCTCGGGAGAGCCCCGGCTGGACGCCGCGAAGATGCGCGCGCTCAAGAGGGAGTGCAGGTGCGCTGCCAGAGCGGCGGCCGGGACCCTCAGCCCACCCAGGACCCCCCTCAATCCGGAACCCCCCTCAGCCGGGACTCTCAGCCCGGGACCCTCCTCAGCCGGGACCCTCAGCCCGGGACTCCCCTCAGCCGGGACCCTGAGTCCACCCAGGACCCCCCTCAGCCCGGGACCCTCCTCAGCCGGGATCCACAGCCCGGGATCCTCAGCCCAGGACCCCCCTCAGGCCGGGACTCCCCTCAGCCAGGACCCTGAGTCCACCCAGGACCCCCCTCAGTCGTGACCCTCAACCCAGGACTCCCCTCAGCCGGGACTCTCAGCCCGGGACCCTCCTCAGCTGGGATCCTCAGCCCAGGACCCCCCTCAGTCGGGACCCTCAGGCCGGGACCCACCTCAGCCGGGACCCTCAGCCCGGGACTCCCCTCAGCCAGGACCCTGAGTCCAGCCAGGACCCCCCTCAGTCCGGGACACTCCTCAGTCCGGGACCCCCCTCAGCCGGGACCTTCCTCAGCCTGGGACCCTCCTCAGCTGGGACTCTCAGCCCGGGACCCCCCCTCAGCTGGGACCCTCAGCCCACCGAGGACCCCCTTAGCCGGGACCCTCAGCCGGGGACCCCCTCAGCCAGGAGCCTACTCAGCCCGGGACCCTCCTCAGCCGGGAGCCTCAGCCCACCCAGGACCCCCCTCAGCTGGGGACCCTCCTCAGCCTGGGACCCTCAGCCCATCCAGGACCTTCCTCAGCCCAGGGCCCCCCTCAGCCTGGGACCCCCCCCTCAGCCCAGAACCCCCCTCAGCCTGGGACTCCCCCCCTCAGCCCAGAACCCCCCTCAGCCTGGGACCCTCAGCTCTGGACCCCATCAGGCCTGGACCTTCCTCAACCGAGACCCTCAGCCCACCCAGGGCCCTCCTCAGCCCGGGACCCCCCTCAGCCAGGACCCCCCTCAGCTCACCCAGGACCCTCCTCAGTCCGGGACACCCTTCAGCCTGGGACCCCCTTCAACCAGAGACCCCTTGCCCACCCAGACCCCCCTACCCCAGCCCTGGTGTCCATCTGTGGCCACGCTGCCCCAAAAGCCATCGTCATTTTCCCGTTTGACAGAGAGCGAGGGAGAAAGGGAGGGGACATAGCTGAAGCAACACCCGCCGCCTGTGAGGCCCCATCTGCCTCTGTACTGTGCGACTCCTGTGCTCTACCCGGCGTGCCGCAGACCCAGTCTTGAGTCCCGTCTCTGTGCTTGCGCTGTGTGGAGGCTGCCATCACCCGGGGTGTCGGGTGGCGCCCGGCAGGGGCTTCACCTCCGGTCTCCCGTTCCCCAGGGCATCGGAGGAGCAGCTGGACTGCGCCTACCGCCTGCTGATGGCCCAGCTCGGCCGGGCGCACGCCCAGGTCCGGCTATCCACTTTCCAGGCCATGGAGCAGCTCTTTGCCCGCTCCCACCACTTCCGTTCCCTGTTGGTGTCTGACTTCCAGGACTTCTTGGCGCTCACATTGGGCACCGAGCACGCACGGCCCCTGCCGCCTCCCCGGGAGACAGCTCAGCGGCTGAAGCGGGCCACCCTGCAGGCTGTCCAAGGATGGGTGGCCAAGTACGGCCCTGCCTACAAGAAGCTGGAGCTGGGCTTCCACTTCCTGCGGCACAATAAGCAGGTGGGCGGTGGGGCGGAGGCTCATGGGCAGCAGGGGCTGGGATGGCTCTTGGGAGACACCCCTAGCAGGTGTAGCTAGCAGAGGACCTGGGCCTGGCCGCCTCCCTCCTGGAGCAGGGTGCTCCCTGCCGCCCTCCCGGCACTGCAGACTGGAAGCGCTGCTGCCTGCCAGGGGCTGGGGCTGAGCCCAGGGTCTGACTGTGGGCGTGGGACGGGGGCGTTTTCGGCCCTGGTAGGCTCATCTCCTTCCTTCCTCAGGTGGATTTCCAGGACGTGGATGTGAGGACGCCGGCTGAGAGGAAGCGCGCAGAGGAAAAGCAAAAGCGTCTAGAGCGCATCTACAAGGAGCGAGCAGAGCAGGCAGCTAATGACATGGAGGGTGAGTGGGCAGGGGTCCAGAGTGGGAGCCAGGGTCCATTTGCTGTTCCTCTAAGTGGGGAGCCCTAGAGGCTGGTCCTCTGGGTGGGAGCCCCAGTGTCCTCTGTGGGTGGGGAGCCCAGGGCCCACGGCTATGACTTCTCGGTTAGAGATGTCGGAGGAGATCAGGTGCTGCCTCACGGAGGTGGACAGCTGCTTCCGCCTGCTGGTGCCCTTTGATCTGGCCGAAGCTTCCAGACAGTCTGGGGAGGGCACCCCAGCCCCAGAGGAAGAGGAGCAGCCGTGCTGCAGCAAGAGCCTGCCCCCCTGTGCCCCCTGTCCGCCTGTGGGGGCCCACCAGACAGCTTCAAAGCCAGCCTCAGAGGACAGTGATGGGGACGAGGACGGAGAGGAAAACCCAGTTTTGGAGGATGGGGACGGCGGCCTGAATGGCTTTGTGCGGTGTCACGGGCTGGGCTCTTACAAGTACACGCTGCAGGTGGAGCTGTGTGCAGGTGGGCCCCCCCATGACCTCCCCACCCCCTCATTCCCCCACCTCTCACCATCCTGCATTCAGAAGCAGGCATCCTGCTGTTAAAGGCAGGCCTCAGATTGGCTCCCGTCTGTGGGCAATGGCTGCCCGGTCTGAAGTGAGGAGCCATATGAGCTGTGGGGGCCCTGCACCTGCGCGGGCACTGCTCTTTCTGGAGGGGTTGGTGGTGTGCACCAAGGGAAGGGTGGTTACCCTGGGAGCCTCAGGCTCAGGTGGGGGCTCCCTCTGGGCAGGAGGAGGGGGGCAGAGATCCTGCTGTCCAGTTGCTCTTGGTTGGAGTGGGGCACACCCCTGCAGGGGTGGGATGGGCCAGAGACACAGGGCAGGGGCAATCTTGGGTGTCAGGCTGAGGGTGCATGGTAAGGCATGGGGGATACCCATACTGCTGGCTTGGGGCAACCTCTCTCCTACAGACAGTCTGCGGGTGCAGGAGGACGAGAACAACCAGGCCATCGTCCACTCTGCCCGAGACGCACTCAAGCTCATCCAGAACAAGTTCCTGCCAGCCGTGGGCTCCTGGGTACAGGTGGGTGGGGTAGGCGAGTGCCCTTAGATGCAGGTGGGTGGGGTGGCTGTGGGTTCCAGGGTGCAGCAGGGGCTGTAGGGGAGCCCAGAGCCTCACCTGCGCTAGGACCTGCCCTCGTTTGCAGCTGTTCACCCGAGCAGGGGCCCGGGTCCCCTTGGAGGATGCTATCCGGCTGAAGGTGGAGCTGGAGGCCATGCTGAGAAGGGGCCAGGAGCTGGCCATCCATCCCGATGTGTCGAGTGGCAGGGAGGTGAGTGTGGCCCGTGCTGGGGGCTGAACATTCTCTGTCCTTCCTGGTTTGGATGCGCCGTCCACATGCAGTCCTGGCCTGAAGACAGAGCCTGGCTGGGTTGTTACTCTGCGCTGGGGTCGGGTGGGCGCAGTGGCCAGCTGGGCTGGTAGAAGGTTCTAGTGAGAGGCAGAGGACCTGACCTGGAGAAAGCAGAGCAGGTGGGAGCAGGCCTGTCACCCTACAGAGCACCTGAGACATTTTCGGGCCTGTGAGGTTTGGTCAGGGGAAGGTTTGGTTGGGAAGGTTTGGTCAGGGACATGCCGGGTTCCCAGAGAATAGACCCATAGCGCCTTAAGGCCTGGGAGTAGTGCCAGCACCAGAGCAGGGTCTGGGGGAGAACTTGGCCGGGTGCTGGGGTGACCTGTGCCCCCTGAGCCTCCTGCTCTCCTGGGTGAGCTCTGCCCCTGGGTCTCCACTCTCTAGGGTGAACTGTGCCCCCTGGTCTGCCCACCAGGCTGCATTCCAGCTGTTCCCTGCTTCTCCTGTTTGGTGTTAACCCCGGTCGCCAGCAGAGGGCGGTGTTGCCCTGCCTTTACAGTCGGCCTGCCGTACCCGCCCCTTAGGGAGCTCCGTTTGGCTCTGCTGCTCCCTCTTTGGTACAGTGAGGCCTGGCTTTCCGCCCCTGGGAAGGTGATGGACCTGGGCGCCTCCTGAACATCTACTCTGTGGGTGTATGGCAGGGGCCTCACAGCTCTGGGCCATGAAGTGGGGAGGCCCTGCCCTCACCTTGGCTCTGGGTTTGCTGGGCAGTGAGGTTCTGCCCCCCCAGGGGCCAGCGCAGGGCTGCATCTGGGCAGAGCCTTCCAGTGTCTACAGGAGGTGCCTCATGGCTGCAGATGGCCTTGAGGCCTGGTGGCTGGCACAGCTCAACAGTGGCTTGTGGTCCAGTGTCCTTAAGGCATGTTTTGTCAGTGCTGTCATGGCACTGAAGCTTCTGCCGTGGGAGTTTGCCCAGAGTGTCCCTGAGGCTGCTCTCTGGTCCCCAGCCATGTTGACACCTGACACCTCCAAGCCAAGTGTGGCCATCACTCCTCTGTAGCAGGGTCATCTGGGATATCTGCATTCTGGGCTCCTGTGGCCAGAGGCTAGGGTGGGTGCATGGTGAGTGTTTCAGGTGGGGGAGTCCCCTGGTGCCTGTCACCTGGGCTGCAGGGAGCATCTGTCAGCCCTGCACAGCCATCCCTGCTGCAGCCCTTGGGGACCAGGCTTCTCGCAAGCGAGATGGAGAGATTGGAGCTCTGGTGAGCCGCTTCCCAGAATAACCCAGCCTTGGGGTGGGGGTGGGGAGCGCTGGGGGGACTGGAGGGCTGTGTGCAAGGATGGGGGCAGTGGGGGGTTGTGTGCTGGGCTGGGGGTGCTGGGGGGACTGGAGGGCTGTGGGCCAGGATGGGGTGGAGCACTAGCTGTGCACCCCAGGTCCAGCCGCCATTGACTAGGGAAGCTCCCTGCTGTGGGGTCTTCCCTTCCGCCTCTGTCTCTGTCTTATTTCCTCCTTTCTTTCTTTTCTTTCCTTTCCTCTTACCTTTTAAAATATTTTACCTATTGGGCAGAGACAGAAAAATTGAGCAGGAGAGTGAAAGAAATAGAGAGGAGAGGCCCCTGCAGGCCTGTTTCCCTGATGCAGGTGGGGCCACGGGCTTGAACCCGGTCCTCATGCAGGGTGATGAGTCTCTGTAAAGGCTGTGCCGGCCCCCGGCCCCTCCGTCCCTGTCCCTGTCTGTGCCCCAGTTGGTGAAGAGATTGGGGAGCAGACATTGCCCCCCTGCCTGAGCCGCTCCCTCTTTAGGAGGCTGTGGCTTAGATGTGTTTAACCGCTTGCTTTATGGAGCGTCTCGTCTCAGCGCGGCACGGGTGTGGCGGCGATGGGGATAAATCTCACCATCGATCCGGCATCTGATGCGCGGATGCGCTGCCCGGCCTGCATCTGTCAGGCTGATCTTGGTCCCCTGGCAATGTCCCAGCGGCCTGCCTTTTAATTACGAGTGAGATCACTGATCACTTGGTATCACGTAATTAAGAAAATATTAATTTCACCCAAGCACCAAGTGAGAAAGGAATCGCTGGGCACAGCGTGCTGAAACCGCAGCTGTAGGTCGGTGTGCATGAAGGGGAGCGTCATACGTGGCCAAGTAGTGCCATGGGGGGGGCGTCACCCTGGGCATCCCAGGCTGTGGGGCCTCTGCCTCAGGATGCAGAGAGGAGGGAGCTGGCTGTGCGGGCAGCAGGACCTCAGTCAGCTGCTGCAAGGCCTTGCACTGGACCCGCCTGCCCGGGACAGGACAGGACGAGGCGACAGCCCATTCCTGCTCCCTGCAGCCCTGGAGGCCACCCACACACTTGCCCACGCTGCCTGCCCCCTGCTCACACTGCCCCTACCCAGGCCACTGCCCACAGGCCATGCTCGCTGGCTGGATCCTGGGCACCAGTTCCTGTTCCCTCACGTCCAGCATGAGCCCGCGCAGCTCACTTTCTGCAGACTATGGACCAGCCCCTGCTGTGGCTGCGGTTGGCGACGTGTCTTCCCCAGTGGGCCTGGGCAGCCCGTCAGGAGACCCTGCCCTGAGAGGGTCTGTCCTGCCCTCTGAGGGCCTCCTGGCAGAGGGGTCCCTGAGTTGTCGCCTGGCAATTTGCAGGCCTTGCCGGAGGACATTAGCATATAAATAGCGGTGGGCTGAGGCGCACAGCTGAGCACGTTTAATTTTGGGTTGATCAGGGAGAATGGGCTTTTAAACGCACGGCCATCACACGGGAGACAGATGCAGCTTGGCGCTCACTCGGCTGACGAGGCTTTACATCATTTTTTTTTTTTTTAAAGGAAACAGACACACATAAAACTGAGCAAAAGTGATTTCTTGGGTGAGAAGTAATTGAGATTGTGCGCCGAGTTAATTAGATGGCACAGGGTTTATTTAGCGCCCAGCTGTATCTGGGGGCGGGGGCCAGGCCTCCGCCTCTGTAATTAGCGGCTGCCGACTCCAGGCCCACGGCCCGTGTTTCCTCGAGTTTTATTGCTTGTTTAATTATGATTGCGGACGTTCATTTTTCTAAATCCTCTTAACTGGGCAAGAATCAATTTGTGGGGAGTTGATGGGAGACGGGCTGGGCCTGACTTGTTGTTTCTGGAAGTGTCCAGTGGACACCCCCCACCCCAAGCTGCACCCAGTACCCAGACCCCCACCTGGGTGCCACACCTGCCTCGCCCCCAGCATGCCCCTGGGCCTCTGATCCATGACCTTTGACCTCAGTGGACTAGGAGACAAGCCCTCCTGAGTCTGGAGAGGGCTGGACAGGGGCTAGGACTCTGACTCACAGTTGCAGTCTGGCTCCTGCCCTTCCTGGGTGATGTACTCTACCCCTCACTCCAGCTGTGGGGTGCAGACAGCCCCACAGGGCACTGTGAGGGACAGCAGGGAGGGGGCTTTTAGGGGCCTCAGGCAGCCACTAGAACCTTGCAGTGGGGTAAGGGTGCGGGGGCTGTTTGGGAGTGACTGCAGGACTGGTGAAGCACTGGGAGCTGAGGGAACTTTGTAGTGGGGCTGGGGAGACGAGCGAAGCTGGGTTGATGTGGGCTCGGCACCCCTGGGTGTTTCTGCACCCCACCTCCCACTAATGGGGCACAGAAATGTGCGCCCCACCTGGGGTGGGGCTCCTGTTCCTCTGAGCAGCCCTGAAATTGGGGTGAGCCCCCAGTGGGATGCGGGCACCATATTTTGTGGAAGTGCCCCCCGTATTTAAGCTGGTGCTCTGTGTTCTGTGTTGTAGCATCCAGGCCCGTCTAGCTTTTAGAAAATTAAAACACATAAATTCTGTTTAGTGTTGGCCGCGCAGGGCCGGCCGCCCGCAGGAGCCGGAACGCCACCTTTCATAAATTCCTGGTGGGTTCCGCACAGAATCCTTTCCAGGCCCGTGCTCATTGTTATTCAAACGTGATGGATGGGCGTCATTTGCTCTGCACTGGAGTTAAGTGCCCCGTCATTTCCAAAGAGCGTAATTGGGACGTTTCACAGGTCAGCGCTGGGGACAGGCTTCCCAGTGATCAGTGTTGGGCTGATAACAGAAGTCGTGTTGGTGATGGATGTGCCGAGGCAGGCGGCCCCGACGGCGCCAGCATCCCCTCACCATGGGGTTCTGTCCAGGCCCATACCGGCAGGCCCAGCCCTCCGAGGAGTTGGCTAGCCATCCCTCCCTCACAGGCTAGGCTAGGGGGCAGGCAGTGGGCCACCCAGGTCCCAGTCTGGGCTGAGATGCCTGGCGGCCAGTGGCACCAAGGGTCACAGCTCAGGGGTCTGCCTGCCCAGTGTGTCCCCAGGCCTGCTCTGGGGTCTCCCTGCTCGGGGGTTTGTGCAGTATGGTTCTCTCCTGAGGGTCCCAGCTCTCTGGGGTGGAGGTGGCAGCATCTGGAGGAAGCTGGTCTCTGTGGCTCTCTGACCAGCCCCCTGAAGGACAGACCCTTCTGGAAGTGTGGCTGGTGCCTCAGGACTGAGGCTGGACTGCCCCCAAGCCTGGGCCCCGGCCCCAGACTGACTGCCACTGCTTGGTGGGGTGTCCTCCATGCTGCACTGACCTAGCTGCCCACCCTGGGGTTCTCCCTGTCCGGACTGCCTGCCTGCCCCCAAGCCTGGGTCTCTGTTTAAAGTTGGGGTGCTTCTATAGACGGCAGCCTCCGAGGACGAGGATGAGGACTTCGTGGAGGTCCCTGAGAAAGAGGGGTATGAGCCCTGCATCCCTGCCCACTTGCGGCCTGAATATGGTGAGCTGCAGGGTGGGTGGGTGTGGGGGAGGAGCAGGAGACTGTTTGCAGAGTTAGGGAGCGGAGGACAGCGGGCAGGGGGATGGTGGGTAGTAGGTAGCAGGGATAGCGGGGGGGGGGGGGGCAGTTGGCCCAGCCAGTGGAGGGTCAGGCATTGCCTGTATAGCTGGGGGGTGGGTGCCCCAGGTCCAGGCCTGTAGAAGCTGGCCCCTCCCTCTGTGCTGACTGGATGGCTGCCCTCTGTCCCAGTGCCCAGCGGGGTGCTCCCCCAACTCCAGTCCCCTCAGGCCCTGGCCCAGGAGGCAGTAGGCCAGGGTGGCCCCTCACTTGAGCCGTACGCTTCTCTGCCTCAGAGCTGGAGCTGTCCTCCTCACAGGCTCCCACCTCCCCTGATGCTGAGAGCCAGCCTCCCCATCCTCCCCACAGGCTTCCATCTCCCCTGATCCTGGGAGCTGGCCTCCTCGTCCTCCCCGTCCTCCCTGAAGGCTCCCATCTCCCCAATTCTAGTTTCTGTCAGGACATAATCTCTCTCTCAAATTTACATTTTAATTACAAGGCCAGCTGAACTGGGTAGAATCAATGGTGTCAGCCTGGCAGCTCCATTTCCTGCCATCGATCGGGCCTTCTGCCCCCTGCCGGTGCCTGGTGCCACCCGGTTAGGCTGCAGGAGAGGGGTGACTGATGGGCGGGGAGTGGGCTCAGTCCTCACTTCCCTCCTCTCAGACCCCCCAACCCCCTGCATTTGGGGTCTTGCTGGGAATCCTCCTATGTGCTGCTCTCGGCGTGTGAGGTACTCTCACTTACCCATCTGTTTAGTGGCTCCAAGCAGATCAATGGGGGCTCACTCCTGGAACTCCCGGGGTCCCCTATTGATCCCCAGCTGCCTGTGTCCATCCACACCGCAGCCATTCTCAGTCCCCGCCACAGGGCAGCAGCAGTGTGGGTGTGTGTAAGAGCATGTGTGTTTGTGAGCGTGTGAGAGAAAGCGTGTGTGTGTGTGCATGTGTAGATGTGTGAAAGCGTGGGCATGAGAGCATGTGTGGCATGTGTGAAAGCATGTGTAGGTATGTGAGTGTAAAAGTATGTGGGTGTGTGTCAGTGTGAGCATTGTGTGTGTGAGAGCATGTGGACATGTGAGTGTGATAGCATGTGTGGATACATGTGTGAGAACACATGGGCATGTGAGAGCATGTGGACATGTGTGTGAACATATGAGAGCATTGTGTGTGTATGTGTGAGAGAGAGAGTGCGTGTGCATGTGGGCATGTGATTGGCTATCTGCCTTGGGTTCAGTGTGGAAGACTAAGGAGGCAGTACTATGGTGCTCAGTGGGCTGGGTGGGCAAAGTGTTGGGGGACACAGTGTTAGGGAGTAAAGTATTGGGGGGCATGGTGTTGGGGGTCACAGAATTAGGGAGCATGGTGTTGTGGAGCATGGTGTCAGGCAGAGTGTCGCTGAGTGGCCTGGCAGCGGGAGCACCCCTCTCTACAGGGCTGGAGGCTGCGCAGGGCTCGCAGGTGAGAAAAGATGAGGAGGCGCAGGACCCCACCTCCGCGGCTGCCCAGCCACACTCTCTCCGGGGCCGTGTGCTTCCTGGTGCCAGGTGAGTGTTGCCTGCAGGCCTCAGGCTCAGAGTCTCCAGTGGGTGGCGAGGCCAGGGATCAGGACCTGAGCACCGTGGGGTGTGCCTGCTCAGGGCCCCTCCCCGAACCCCTCAGAGCTGCACGAGGCCCGCAAGAAGCAGGGAGCCTGGCAGGGGCACCAGTGCCCGTCGTACCCTTTGGGCTGGACCTGTGCTACTGGGGCCAAGAGCCACCATCTTCGCGGGTCCTCAGGTGAGAGCCCCCATCCTGGGGTTAGGCAGGGCCGCAGGGCCTGCCCCTGGGGAGGGGTGCAGCCAGGGCACTGACCTTGTTGCCTGCTGACCAGATCTTGGTGCTGGGCGCCCTGGCTCCCCTCACCCCCAACCACTGCAGGGCTGACCCTGAGCACCGCTTTTGGAGACCCCTGGAAATGGAGGCAGATGGGCAGGCGCATGGGGAGCCGGAACCACGGGGCAGCCGTCACATCACCTTTGCCGGCACCTTCCAGCCCGTCCAGCACCGCTGCCGTGCCCCCAAGCCCGACGGCCGGCTCTGTGAGCGCCAGGACAGGCTCAAGGTGAGCTGGGGGAGCAGGGGCTCCAGAAGGGGCAGGCTGGCCTTGGCTGAGCCCCCAGGGGGGTCTGCCCACTGGTCTGGGGGTCCATTCTGATTGACTGGCAGTGACCACAGCTGTCCCATGTCTGCAGTGTCCATTCCACGGCAAGATCATCCCCAGAGATGAGGTGGGCCAGCCCCTGGACCCTGACGACCGGGCACGGGAGCAACAGCTGCAGGAGCAGAGGCAGGCAGGGCAGCCAGGTAGGTGGGGCAGCGGGCCATGCAGGGTGGGTGCACTCAGGTCTGTGCGTACGTGTGCCTGGGGGTGTGGCCAAAGGGCTATTTATAGGCAGCCCTGCTGAGCTCGTGAGCTGTGGGCGGGGAGGTCAGGCCCTTGTTTCCTGGCAGTGGCCAATTCAAGCCCAGTGCACGTGGCCTCAGTCAGCTGCATGCCCTTGGGGTTACACGTCAGCCGTTGAGTGAGCGAGGTGGCAGTATGCCAAAGCCTGGAGGGCGCCCACCTTGACCTGAGGTCCTGTGGATCTGTCCTGCCTGGACCAAGATGTAAGGGTGCCAGACTCAGTCTAATTCAGGCCCTGAGAGTAGGGCCTGTGTGTCCCCAGGCTCAGCTGTGCCCCTGTGTGTGTCCCCAGGGCTCAGTCTGCTCCTGTGTGTTTCCCTAGGCTCAGCTCTGCCCCTGTGTGTGTCCCCAGGGCTCAGCTCTGCCCCTGTGTGTGTCCCCAGACTCAGCTCTGTCCCTGTGTGTCCTCAGGGCTCAGCTCTGTCCCTGTGTGTGTCCCCAGGGCTCAGCTCTGCCCCTGTGTGTGTCCCCAGGGCTCAGCTCTGCCCCTGTGTGTGTCCCCAGGGCTCAGCTCTGCCCCTGTGTGTGTCCCCAGGGCTCAGCTCTGCCCCTGTGTGTGTCCCCAGACTCAGCTCTGCCCCTGTGTGTGTCCCCAGACTCAGCTCTGCCCTTGTGTGTGTCCCCAGACTCAGCTCTGCCCCTGTGTGTGTGTCCCCAGACTCAGTTCTGCCCCTGTGTGTGTCCCCAGGGCTCAGCTCTGCCCCTGTGTGTGTCCCCAGGGCTCAGCTCTGCCCCTGTGTGTGTCCCCAGACTCAGCTCTGCCCCTGTGTGTGTCCCCAGACTCAGTTCTGCCCCTGTGTATGTCCCCAGACTCAGCTCTGCCCCTGTATGTCCTGGCCTCTGCGTGGGGACTTGTTAACAGACAGGTGTGCAGGCCAGTCAGTTCTGAAATAATGTCCCCACTAACGGCCATCGATCGCTTTCCCTCACCTGGGGACCAAGAGGCAGCCCCATAGGATCCAGATCGATCTTCCTCTGAGGCGTTTAAACCAGGAGGCCTCCCCCTTCCCTCCCTCCCTCCCTCCTGGCCACAGGCCTGTAAACAATCCCCCATTCAACCTTGTTGGGGAGATATACCCACCCAGCCTCCCACCTCTGCTCCACCCTGTGCTCCACTGGGGCTCAGAACACCAGCAGGAGGCTTCTCAGGCTGCACCCCACCCTTACTCACCCCAGACCCCTGACCCACTCACCCCTTCATCCCTTCATCTCTTACCCCTCAGCCCTCTCATGGACCTCACCTCCTTAGTCCCCACCACCTCATTCCTCACCCCTCATCTGGCCTCTCACCCTTTCATGCCTTCACCACTCTCACCCCTCACTTCTCTCATCACTCAACCCTCACCCCCAAGCCCCCTCACTTAGCCCCTCCTTCTACACCATTCTGCATAGGGGCTGGAGGCCGGGACACTGAGCTGGACTGTCAGAGATGTAGCCAGCACTGGGCCTGAGTTAGTGGACTTCCAGTCCAGGGCGGGTGGCCGGTGCTCTGGTGGGTGCTGGACATTTGGGGTGTGTTTGCAGGCTGGAAGGACCCTGAGTTCCTGAGGGATGTGGAGGCTGCCACAGGGGTGGACCTGGGCTCTGCGCACGGCCGGGGCCGTGGAAGAGGCCGGTGGAGGAAGCACCCAGGGCTGGCAGACCTGAAGTGCCAAGCCAACACCAGCCGCGCCCGCCTCGCCAAGAAGGTGTTGGCCAAGTGAGAACCTTGCCCCGGGCATCCTGGGGCACCAGTGGTGGGGACGTGGAGCATGGGGCCCTCAGGCACTGGGCAGTCACTCTGCTACCTCCTGCTTTGAGGCCTCAGCTCACCCTTCAGCCCAACACCCAGCCTGTCTCCCAGGCCTGACCCCCCCATCCCATCACCCAGCCATCCCCCCAACTTATCCCCCAGCCCTGTCCTCCCAGCCCGTCTGCCCCAGCCCATCACCCCATTTGTCCCCCAGCCCTCTCCCCCAGTATGTCCACTTTTCCTGCAGGGCCTCTGTGCAGCGGGTGGCGGCCGCCATGAACAAGATAGACCAGAAGAAGCATGAGAAGTTCCAGAACCAGTTCAACTATGCACTCAAGTAGAGGCGGCCTGTCGTCCTGGGGTCCAGCCCTGCTGCCAGTGCAGGGGGTGTCCAGTGCAAGGGGGTGTCCAGGGCAGGGGTTTCCAGTGCAGGGGGTGTCCATTGCAAGGGGTATCCAGTGTAAGGGGGTGTCCAGGGCCAGGGGTGTCCAGGGCAGGGGTTTCTAGTGCAGGGGGTGTCCAGGGCAAGGGTGTGTCCAGGGCCAGGGATGTCCAGGGCAGGGGTTTCTAGTGCAGGGGGTGTCCAGTGTAAGGGTGTGTCCAGGGCCAGGAGTGTCCAGGGCAGGGGTTTCTAGTGCAGGGGGTGTCCTGTGCAAGGGACTGGCCAGGGCAAGGGGTGTCCAGTACAATGGGTCATCCAGTGCAAGGGTTTGTACAGTGCAGGGTTGTCCAGTCCAAAGGAGTGTCTATGGTAGGAGGTGTCCAGGGTAGGGGGTGTCCAGGGCAGCCTGTCCTCAGCTTGCTCGTGGCTGTCCTCACACAGGGACCCTCCTTGCCCTTAATGCACTTGGCAGGCACACCCCACTTGGCCCACAGGAAGCCCTGACCCAGCCTGGCCCTCGGCCCCCAGCCCCTGACTCTAGCCTGACTCCTAAAAGACCCTGTCCTCTCGCCTCCTGTGTGTGTGACCTACCCTCACCTCTTGTCCACTGTGTTCTCCAGTCCTCAGCTGGTGACTCCCAAGTGACAGTGTAGCCTTCTCATTGGGTTTGTGCCCCATTCCTAGCAGGGGATTCGCAGCCCTGGCTTCTTGCTGCCCGTCTGCACGCACAGCCCGGCCGCCTTCCAAAGTGGACACAGGTCTCTGCTCCTCACCAGCATTCGCCCTCTGGCCCTCATGATGTGTCAGGGCTGGGCGTTTGGGGCTGACTGCATGTGCTCTGATGCAGAACTGAGCAGACTTCACACCTTGTCTCTTTCCCACTGTGTCCTGGAGCCCAGGACCCTTGCCCTTGCGGTGGCCCGTGGCCCCTCTGCCTCTCTGCGTCTGTGGCGCAGCCTGACCCTGAGCCCTGGGGTGGCCTCTGTGTGTCCCCAAGAACCTCGGGGCTCTAGCTCTTGAATCCCATTCCCACATTCCTGACTCAATTCTGATTTGAGTTTTAATTAAATTTCTTTTGTTGCTGACACCTTGCACCTGTGTGACTCTGCTGCCCTCACAGACATGTCCCCTCAGCTTCAGAAACAGGGAGAAGAGAGACCAGAGCACCAACCCATTGCCCACGGAGCTTCCCACCCTTGGTGAGAGCATGTGTTCCCACAGGGTGCTGGGGCTCGTACCCAGGTCCTCACATGGGAGTACGTGTGCTCTGCCAGCTGAGCTGCTCCTGGTCTGACTCTGTTCTCCCTGCTCCCCCCTGCCCTGCACCCCAGGCTAAGCTAGGGCTGTGCCTGCTGGGCCCCACTGCTTCCAGCAGATGGGGTGAGAGACAGAGACATCACAGCACTGCTCACCGCTCTCGGAGCTTCCCTGGGGCTTGAGCCTGGTCTGTGCTCACGGTGACATGTACACTCTGCGAGCTGAGCCATCTCAGGCCCCTAGTTTAATTTTTGAGGTGTGAGGTAGGACCAGGCTGCATATTTCCTGCATGCTTAGGGGAATTTGCCACTGAAGCTATTTGATTTTAGCACTTGGGATTTTTATTATTTATTTATTTATTTATTTTAAACTTTACTTACTTATTTTTCCCTTTTGTTGCCCTTGTTGTTTATTGTCATTGTTGTTCGTCGTTGGATAGGACAGGGAGAAATGGAGAGAGGAGGGGAAGACAGAGAGGGGGAGAGAAAGACACCTGCAGATCTGCTTCACCACTTGTGAAGCGACTCCCCTGCAGGTGGGGAGCCGGGAGCTTGAACCAGGGTCCTGATGTGAGTCTGTGCACTTTCTGCCATGTGCGCTTAACCTGCTGTGGCACCACCCGGCTCCCTGGAATTTTTATTTTAATTCAGTAGTTTAACATAGATATGTTTATATTTTCTATTCCTAAATCACTTTTTAGTGGTCTATCTAGGAATTGGATTGTTTCATCTGTGTGGTACAGCTTGTTTATAGTGTTTTCAGTTCTTTTAGTTTATTTTATTACTATTTCATTGCTTCTGGGGTTATTCCTGGGGCTTAGTGCCTGCACAAAAGATCCACAGATTCACAGTGGCCACCCCCCTTTTTATTTTTTTACTTTTTAATAGAGACAGAAATAGAGAGACCTGCAGCCCTGCTTCCCTGCTCATAAAGCTCCCCCTGCAGGTGGTGAGCAGGGCTTGAGCCTGTGTCCTTATGTATGCTAGCATGACTCTTCTGGGTGCACCACCACTGGGCTCTTGTGGTTTTGGTTTTCTTTCTGGTTTCTCTCCATATTATACCCCAGTAACAGTGGGATCTGGAGTCTCCAGCGGTGCTTGGGTCTCTGCTTCTTTTCAGCTCTGTGGGCTCTGGCTTCTGTATGGGGCTTTGCTGTTTGGTGTGTGGCTCATAAACGTGCCTCTACCCCCACAGACAGTCAGCCACAGCAAGTACAGCCACCCACAGCCATTACAGTCAGCTACAGCCAGTATAGCCACCCACAGCCATTACAGTCAGCCGCAGCCAGTACAGCCACCCACAGCCATTACAGTCAGCCGCAGCCAGTACAGCCACCCACAGCCAGTACCGTCAGCCAGTACAGTCAGCCACCCACAGCCATTACAGTCAGCCACAGCCAGTACAGCCACCCACAGCCAGTACAGCCACCCACAGTCATTACAGTCAGCCACAGCCAGTACAGTCAGCCACCCACAGCCATTACAGTCAGCCACAGCCAGTACAGTCAGCCACCCACAGCCATTACAGTCAACCACAGCCAGTACAGCCACCCACAGTCATTACAGTCAGCCACAGCCAGTACAGCCACCCACAGTCATTAAAGCCACCCACAGTCTGCCACAGCCATTACAGTCAGCCACAGCCAGTACAGCCACCCACAGTCAGCCACAGCCAGTACAGCCACCCACAGTCAGCCGCAGCCAGTACAGCCACCCACAGTCATTACAGTCAGTCACAGCCAATATAGCCACCCACAGCCAGTACAGCCATTACAGTCAGCCGCAGCCAGTACAGCCACCCACAGTCATTACAGTCAGCCACAGTACAGCCACCCACAGCCAGTACAGCCACCCACAGTCAGCCACAGCCAGTACAGTCAGCCGCAGCCAGTACAGCCACCCACAGCCATTACAGTCAGTCACAGCCAATATAGCCACCCACAGCCAGTACAGCCATTACAGTCAGCCGCAGCCAGTACAGCCACCCACAGTTTTACAGTCAGCCACAGCCAGTACAGCCACCCACAGTCAGCCACAGCCAGTACAGCCACCCACAGTCATTACAGCCACCCACAGTCAGCCACAGCCATTACAGTCAGCCACAGCCAGTACAGCCACCCACAGTCATCCACAGCCAGTATAGCCACCCACAGTCAGCCACAGCCAGTACAGCCACCCACAGTCAGCCACAGCCAGTACAGCCAGCCACAGTCAGCCGCAGCCAGTACAGCCACCCACAGCCATTACAGTCAGTCACAGCCAATATAGCCACCCACAGCCAGTACAGCCATTACAGTCAGCCGCAGCCAGTACAGCCACCCACAGTCATTACAGTCAGCCACAGCCAGTACAGCCACCCACAGTCAGCCACAGCCAGTACAGCCATTACAGTCAGCCGCAGCCAGTACAGCCACCCACAGTCATTACAGTCAGCCACAGCCAGTACAGCCACCCACAGTCAGCCACAACCAGTACAACCACCCACAGTCATTACAGCCACCCACAGTCAGCCACAGCCACAGCCAGTACAGCCACCCATAGTCAGCCGCAGCCAGTACAGCCACCCACAGTCATTACAGTCAGCCACAGCCAGTACAGCCACCCACAGTCATTACAGTCAGCCACAGTACAGTCAGCCACAGCCAGTACAGTCATCCACAGCCAGTATAGCCACCCACAGTCATCCACAGCCAGTACAGTCAGCCACAGCCAGTACAGCCACCCACAGCCATTACAGTCAGCCACAGCCAGTACAGCCACCCACAGCCATTACAGTCAGTCACAGCCAGTACAGCCACCCACAGCCAGTACAGCCATTACAGTCAGCCGTAGCCAGTACAGCCACCCACAGTCATTACAGTCAGCTAAAGCCAGTACAGCCACCCACAGTCATTACAGTCAGCCACAGCCAGTACAGCCACCCACAGTCATTACAATCAGCCACAGCCAGTACAGCCACCCACAGCCATTATAGTCAGCCACAGCCAGTACAGCCACCCACAGTCAGCCACAGCCACCCACAGTTCCAGATAAAGCAGACAAGACTACAGATGCCCTACAGAACTTAACTGATGTGTGTGCAAACTTCTTTATTTTCTTCTCGCAATAGCCAGAACTTGATGGGTTTGTGATTCACTACTCCAGGACACTTTTCATTCAGAGAAACTGAATGGGAGCGACAGAACCCCACAGCCGAGCAGGGCTCTGGCAAAGAGGAAATAACACACACACACACACACACACACACCTACCTACCTACCTTTTTCTTCTAGGCTTCCCCTTGCATGTCAAAGGTCTGATGCTCTTGGGACACTAGTTCCTTGGCCTTTCTTGGCTCTTGCATTTTCAGTGACTCTATGCTGGAGACAGGCCCCAGACCCTCTGGAGTATCCTGTGGCCAAGTTTTCTTGAGAGAAAAAGAGGAAGGGGACAGTGGGGAGACTAGAGGAGACCCGCCAAGGCACCCTTCACCTGCCATGCTGTTGCAGGAGGCCCAGGGCTGGCATGCCCCCTGCCAGCTGAGTTTTCCTGGCCCCAAGGTCCCTCCACACTGACCCAGGGTGTGCCCACCCTCAGCCCAGCCGTGCCAAGCCACCCAGTGAGGCTGAGGGAGCCTGTGGGTCCCCACCACGCCACCCACCCAACTGTGCTATCTGTCCCAACACCCTTTGCCAGGCCATGGGGCCAGGAGGGGACAGGCGAGACTGTCTCTCCCTCCTTCCCTTCCTCCACCCACACAGGCTGCAGACCAGGTGGACGTGGGGAGCCAAGTATACTGGCCGGACTGCCGGCTCCGGGTCTGAGTCCGAGTCCAAGGCTAGCTAAGTCCTGGCCAAGAGGCCAGGTGAATGCCAGGGTCTCCTCCTGGGAGGCAGGGTGACCCGGCCAGCAGGATGGGCAGCTGGCACTGTCCCCACCTGGCTGCAGGGGAGAGACCCCAACAGAGGACATGGGGCAGGTCCTCAATGCTGCCTCCTGGGGGCTTCACCATGGGGGATGACATTGGGAGGAGCTCATCCCAGGAGATGGGGCTGTGGGAGTGGGGCTCATGCAAATGGGGGCTGGCCATGGGGGAGGGAGCTGGGTATGGATTCCTCTCCCTGGGCTCCAGAGCAAGCCAGGAGTGCAGGGCAGGGCCCATGTGAGGGCTGTGGGCAGGGAGGGCAGGGAGGGCGGCCCTGCACTGGGTGGCAGCTGGTGCCCTGTGTGTTCCTTCTGGGGTGGGGGGCAGAGTGTGGCAGGGTTTGGGGTGAGGTTGGGGTTTGGATGCCCTGGGCTGCTGGGAGACCACCTAAGGCACGGCCTGAGCAGCAGCAGCCCAGAGCCCGGCCTGGGTGCGAGGACTGGGACACAGGACTGGGGTGGGGTTGCGGCTCAGAGTCCAAAGGCCACCGCCCCGGTGCTGTGGCCACAGGACCTTCCCCCAGGCTGCTGATTGGCCCAGAGCAGCTGCTGGGGCTCTGGCTATCGCTGATGCAGAAGGAAGCAGGGCAGCTTCTGGGAAGACTAGAAAGGGACCCTTCCCTTCTCCCTCCCTCTGGGATGCAGAGGTGATGGCTGGAGCCTCATCCCCTAGATGGGCTGTGAGGCAGCAGGCCCAGCCTAGGGAGTCTAGTGCCTTAGCCACTGCACCACCTCCTTCCAGCCTAGGGAAGGAGCTAGAGAAGATGTCAGAGCTGCCTACGGGTCACCTGTGGCCAAGATTCCCTCACGGGGAGTAACCTCCAGCCTGCGTGCCCGGGGCCATGTGGGCCTCAAGGCTAGATGGACCTTCCATGTGCACTCCCACCCCGGACCCCAGACACGCTCAGCTCAGGCACCCTCAGACTGGCAGCGGGGCCCCAGGGTGCTGGGGGTGAGGAATGGGTGAGACGCGGGGTTTCTGGTAGGGGCTGGCTGGGGGAGCCTGGGGAGGTGTCTTGTGCACTGAGAGCCCCTGCACCTCCTCCCCCCAGGGGCCAAGGCTGGTGCTGGAGGGGCCCAGAGTTTCTGGGGACCTTGGAGGAACAACCTGAGCTGGGAGGCACAGGGCTGGGAACCCGAGGAGGCCCCCCACCCACCCAGAGGGGAAGCCGATCTGGGTGCTGGCCACCACGGAGGAGCCAGTGCCTCGGCAGTCAGTGTGTCCTGGACTTGGGGCCACAGCCCTGAGCAGGTCAGCCCCCCACTGACCCTGTCCATACGGGGACTCAACTCGGGGTCCAGCAGCTCCTGCCCCCTGGGGGGGTCCCTGTGTAGCACCACTCCTGAACCCAGTCCTATCCCCCAGCTGGAGGGAAGCCTGCCGCTCCCAGGCTGGAGGGCCTGGGGGGCAGGTCCCCACCCTGCCACTTCCCATTCCCAATGACAGTGGCCCTGCCCTCAGGCTGCAGAGCCCGGGTGTCTGGGGGCCATCCTGGCTGAGAGCACTGCATCCCCAACTCCCGAGGGAGGGTTCCCCTAGTCTCACCCCTGCTGCGTCCCCATCCTCTCCCTGTCCCTTTAAAGTGCTGGTCCTTGGCCCCTCCCTGGCACCCTGTCCCCATTCTGTCCCCACCCCACCCCGCCCACACCCCTTCCCTTGCCCCTGCTCTCTCCCTCTGGTCCCCAACTCCATTCCCTCCCCTGTCCCTGTCTCCCGTCCCTGTCCCCCTCCCCCTTCCCTGTCCCTGTCCCCTCCCGTGTCCCCTGTCCCCTGTCCCCTGTCCCTGTCCCCTCCCATCCCCTGTCCCTGTCCCCTGTCCCTGTCCCCTCCCGTGTCCCCTGTCCCCTGTCCCTGTCCCCTCCCATCCCCTGTCCCTGTCTCCTGTCCCTGTCCCCTCCCGTCCCCTGTCCCCTGTCCCCTCCCGTCCCCTCCCCTCCCCCGTCTGTCGCCTGTCCCCTCCATGTTCCCACACCCTCTTCATCTCCTCCCTGCCTGTCCCCCTCCTGTCTCCTCCCCTTTCCAGGTCCCCATCCCCTTCCCTTCCCGTCCAGTCCCATCTCCTTGTCCCCGTCCCTGTCCTCCCTCCCCCCCCGCCCCCTGCCCGTCCCCTCTCTGTCCTGGTCCCCACCTCCGCTCCCCCTCCCCACCCTCAGTCCCCAACCCCCTCTCCCACATAGCACTCCCATCCCCTCCCGCCGCAGGTCCAGGCCGCCGCCAGGGAGCAGAGGCAGCGGGCTGCTGGGCATTTTATTGGGGGCGAGTCCGGGGGCGAGTGTGGGTGCCTGTCGATCCGATCCCACAGCGGGTGCGAGCAGGGTGCCAGCTCGGTGCAAGTGGGTACGGGTCCAGGCCCGAGTCCGCATCCGAGCCTGGGCGCCAGCCCGGTGCAACTCCCGGTGCCAGTCCAGGTCCAGGTCCAGGCTCGAGCCCGGCTCTGAGTGGGAGTCCGGGTCCGGGTCCGAGTGCAGGTGCGAGCGCCGCCGCCCGGCTCAGAGGTGGGGCGCGTAGAAGGCGGGGGCGCCGTAGGCCTGGGAGCCCAGCACGAAGGGCGAGAGCACGGCGGGCGTGGGCAGGAAGGGCAGCGGGGCGGCGGCGCACACCAGGCCGCCGGGGCCGTGCGCGGGATAGGCGGGAGCGCCGTGCAGCAGGGGGGCGCCCAGCGGGGGCGACGGGCTGAGCGGGCTGAGCCCCCCGGGCAGCCCCGGCCCCGCAGCGCCCCCGGCCCCCGCCCCGCCGCTGGGCGCGCTGGAGTCGGCGCCCGGGTTCTGCTTCTTCCATTTGGTGCGGCGGTTCTGGAACCAGATCTTGACCTGCGTCTCGGTCAGGCTGAGCGACAGCGCCAGGTTGAGGCGCTCGCACACCGACAGGTAGCGCGTGGCCTTGAACTTGTTCTCCAGGGCGACCAGCTGCTCGTAGGTGAACGCGGTGCGGGCCCGTCGCGGCTTCCCCGACTTGGCGTCCGCGCCTGCGCGTTTCCGCTTGGGCTTGGGGCCCGGGGGCCCGGGGGGCGCGGGGGGCGAGTCCCGGGGGGCTGCGGGGGCCTCCCCTGCGCCGTCCGCCTCGGCCTCGGCCTCGGCCTCGGCATCGGGCGCATCGTCTCCGCTGCTGTAGCCTCGGGCCTCTGCCGCTCGCGAGGGGTCGGCGGCATCTGCGGACAGACGGACAGGACAGACAGACGGGTCAGCGGCCCTGTGGTGCTGCCACCGGGCGAGCGGGTCAGCGGCCCTGAGGCCACCAGCCATGCGGGAGGATGCCACCCCACCCACCGACCCCCACCCCACCGGCCGAGTGCGTCTGGGGGCCTGGGGATCGGAGCTCCCACCGCCGACATGGGCGTGGGATTTGGGAGCCCTGGATCTTGTGGCTCCTGTGTGTGTTGGGCTCCGGAGCTCATGTGTGTGTAGAATTTTGGGCTCTGAAGCTTGTGCCGTGCGTGTGTGTGTGTGTGTGTGTGTGTGTGTGTGTATGTGTGTGTGTGTGTGTGTGTGTGTGTGTGTGTGTGTGTGTGTGTGTTGGGGGTTCCGGGGGTACTGCGGCTCCATTAGGGGCCTGGACTCCCGGGGCGGCTACACGGGGTCCCCCAGGCAGGCGTTCCCAAGGCCGGGTGTCTGGGGCTGCAGGCCCCGAGGCTGAGACGGGGTCGGTCCGCCCACAGGTGGGGCAGTGGGGCTGCGGACTCATGGAACCCGGACTGGGGACAAGGACGGAGCTGAGCCAGCCGCCTTCCAGCCCTGGTGCCCGGGAGCTGCCTTCTGAGCCTGCGGGCCAGGGGGCTCTTGGCACCCTGCGGCGGGGTCCTGCTCACCCAGGAAGTTTCGGGTTCGTGCTTCACCCAGGTTCACTGCTCCACACAGGAAGCTCGGGGTCCCCACACCTGGGAAGCTCGGGGTCCCCACACCCGGGAAGCTCGGGGTCCCCACACCCGGGAAGTTCGGGGTCCCCACACCCGGGAAGCTCGGGGTCCCGCACACCCGGGAAGCTCGGGGTCCCGCACACCCGGGAAGCTCGGGGTCCCCACACCCGGGAAGCTCGGGGTCCCGCACACCCGGGAAGCTCGGGGTCCCCACACCCGGGAAGCTCGGGGTCCCCACACCCGGGAAGCTCGGGGTCCCCGTGAGGGAAAGCCCAGTGAGGGAGGTGGAGAGGGGCGGTGAAAGCAATTTGGAGCCGGTCGAATGCGATTCTCCGATCAATAACGGCCCCTAATAAGTGTAATAGGTTTTAATCGAGTAATTATCCGAATTTTGACCCTATAATTTAGATGTTCGGGGGGAGTTTGCAAGGTGGCTGAAAGAGATACGCGGCCGGCCTAATGGGATATCGATCGGGGGGCCTGGGCTCCCCATTACGGGCGCTTCCCCGCTAAGCGCATATCCCCGGAACTGTAATCGAAGGGATTTAATTGTTTTTCCAGAGATAACCAGCGTTTTGTCACAATTAGTCTGATTTGTCCGGGGGAAAAAAAAAAAAAAAACGGACGAGGACGAGGAGCAGGAAGGGCCAGAGATGTCTCTGCCGCCCGCTGACCCCCGGCCCGCAGCAGCCTTGGCCAACCTCCAGCCACCTCTGGACACCCCCGGATGCCCTCGGCCACCCCTGAGCGCCCCCTAACACCTCTGGACACGTCCGGCCACCCCGGCCCCTGTCCGCCCGGCCCGGCCCGGCCACCCCGGCCCCACTCACGCGGCGGCTCGGCTCGGCTGGCAGCTCCGGCGGCGCTGGCGGCAGGTGCGCGCTGCTCGGGCGGGTCGGCGCGCGGGGGGCGCCCCGGGGTGCAGGCGGCGGGCGCGGGGGGCCCCGGGGTGCTGGCGGCGGGCGCGGCGGGCGCGGGGGTGCGGGCGGCGGGCGCGGGCAGCGCGCAGCGGCGCCGGCGGCTGTTGAACTTGTTGGGGTCCAGTATGTCGAGCACCGAGAAGGACGTGGGGCGCGCGGGCGGCCCTGGCCGGGGCGCACCCGCACCCTCGGGCGCCGCGGGCCCCGTGTCTCCAGCGGCCGGCCCGTCCATGGCGTCCCGGGCGGGCGATGCGGGCCCCGGGCCGGGCGGCGATGCGGGGCGGGCCCCGGGAGGCGAGGGGCCGCGGGCGCTCATGCCGCTCCCGCTCCGGCCGCGGGCTGGACGCTGCCCGCCGCTGCCCGCCGCTACTGGGCCGCCATCCCGGGGCCGCCGCCTCCGCCTCCGCCCTCCCGCCGCCTCGGGCGCCCGCCCCCCGCACCCGCGTTATAGCCGCCGCCCCGCCCCGCCCCCGCACCCCCGCGCCCCGTCCCCCACCCGCAGCAGGTTACAGCCGCCCCGCACACCCCCCCCCGCGCGTGCCGCCCCCTCGGTAGCTCGGCGCGTAACTGGCGGCGGCGGTGGCGGCGAGGACACCGACCGGGCGCTGCGGGACCCGGACGTCGGGCTTCGGCCTGGCCTCTGAGCCCGCCCTCACCCCTGCGCCGCCCCGCGCACCCCTTGCACCCCTGCGCCCCCAAGGCAGCCCGCACCCCGCGACACCCGGCCTCTGGCACGTACCCCCGCCCGGCGCACCCCTGCACTCCGCAGCCCCGCCAAATTAGGCGGGAAGGGGGCGACCCCGGGGAGAGGGGCGCAGGGGGGCGCCCACAGCTCGGAGCCTGCGTCCCCTCCGGGCGGCCGGCCCGCACCCCACGGTGCCGCTCAGCAGCGGGCGCGGGGTGCCGGGCGCGGGGTGCCGGGCGCGGGCAGGTCCGCAGAGCGAGGATAGGCGGGGGCGCGCCCACACTGCGGCCCGCTCGGGCTGGGCGGGGAGAAGTGGGGGCGGGGGACCCCGGGATCCCGCGGGCGCGGGACTCTGCCTCTAGAGGCCATCGGGCCGCGCGGCTGGCGGGGGCGTGCACCAGCACCCATGGGCCCCCATTGCCCGCGCCCATGACCATGCACCAGCACCCATGGGCCCCCATGCCCGCGCCCATGACCATGCACCAGCACCCATGGGCCCCCATTGCCCGCGCCCATGAACATGCATCAGCACCCATGGGCCCCCATTGCCCGCGCCCATGACCATGCACCAGCACCCATGGGCCCCCACGCCCGCGCCCATGACCATGCACCAGCACCCATGGGCCCCCACGCCCGCGCCCATGACCATGCACCAGCACCCATGGGCCCCCATTGCCCGCGCCCATGACCATGCATCAGCACCCATGGGCCCCCATTGCCCGTGCCCATGACCATGCACCAGCACCCATGGGCCCCCATTGCCCGTGCCCATGACCATGCACCAGCACCCATGGGCCCCCGCGCCCGCGCCCATGACCATGCACCAGCACCCATGGGCCCCCATTGCCCGCGCCCATGACCATGCACCAGCACCCATGGGCCCCCGCGCCCGCGCCCATGACCATGCACCAGCACCCATGGGCCCCCATTGCCCGAGCCCATGACCATGCATCAGCACCCATGGGCCCCCATTGCCCGCGCCCATGACCATGCACCAGCACCCATGGGCCCCCACGCCCGCGCCCATGACCATGCACCAGCACCCATGGGCCCCCATTGCCCGCGCCCATGACCATGCACCAGCACCCATGGGCCCCCGCGCCCGCGCCCATGACCATGCACCAGCACCCATGGGCCCCCATTGCCCGCGCCCATGACCATGCACCAGCACCCATGGGCCCCCATGCCCGCGCCCATGACCATGCACCAGCACCCATGGGCCCCCGCGCCCGCGCCCATGACCATGCACCAGCACCCATGGGCCCCCACGCCCGCGCCCATGACCATGCACCAGCACCCATGGGCCCCCACGCCCGCGCCCATGACCATGCACCAGCACCCATGGGCCCCCGCGCCCGCGCCCATGACCATGCACCAGCACCCATGGGCCCCCATTGCCCACGCCCATGAACATGCATCAGCACCCATGGGCCCCCATTGCCCACGCCCATGACCATGCACCAGCACCCATGGGTCCCCATTGCCCGCGCCCATGACCATGCACCAGCACCCATGGGCCCCCACGCCCGCGCCCATGACCATGCACCAGCACCCATGGGCCCCCACGCCCGCGCCCATGACCATGCACCAGCACCCATGGGCCCCCACGCCCGCGCCCATGACCATGCACCAGCACCCATGGGCCCCCATTGCCCGCGCCCATGACCATGCACCAGCACCCATGGGCCCCCATTGCCCACGCCCATGACCATGCACCAGCACCCATGGGCCCCCGCGCCCGCGCCCATGACCATGCACCAGCACCCATGGGCCCCCATTGCCCGAGCCCATGACCATGCATCAGCACCCATGGGCCCCCATTGCCCGCGCCCATGACCATGCACCAGCACCCATGGGCCCCCACGCCCGCGCCCATGACCATGCACCAGCACCCATGGGCCCCCATTGCCCGCGCCCATGACCATGCACCAGCACCCATGGGCCCCCGCGCCCGCGCCCATGACCATGCACCAGCACCCATGGGCCCCCATTGCCCGCGCCCATGACCATGCACCAGCACCCATGGGCCCCCATTGCCCGCGCCCATGACCATGCACCAGCACTCATGGGCCCCCACGCCCACGCCCATGACCATGCACCAGCACCCATGGGCCCCCATTGCCCGTGCCCATGACCATGCACCAGCACCCATGGGCCCCCATTGCCCGCGCCCATGACCATGCACCAGCACCCATGGGTCCCCATTGCCCGCGCCCATGACCATGCACCAGCACCCATGGGCCCCCATGCCCGCGCCCATGACCATGCACCAGCACCCATGGGCCCCCGCGCCCGCGCCCATGACCATGCACCAGCACCCATGGGCCCCCGCGCCCGCGCCCATGACCATGCACCAGCACCCATGGGCCCCCGCGCCCGCGCCCATAACCATGCACCAGCACCCATGGGCCCCCATTGCCCGCGCCCATGAACATGCATCAGCACCCATGGGCCCCCATTGCCCACGCCCATGACCATGCACCAGCACCCATGGGTCCCCATTGCCCGCGCCCATGACCATGCACCAGCACCCATGGGCCCCCACGCCCGCGCCCATGACCATGCACCAGCACCCATGGGCCCCCACGCCCGCGCCCATGACCATGCACCAGCACCCATGGGCCCCCACGCCCGCGCCCATGACCATGCACCAGCACCCATGGGCCCCCATTGCCCGCGCCCATGACCATGCATCAGCACCCATGGGCCCCCATTGCCCACGCCCATGACCATGCACCAGCACCCATGGGCCCCCATTGCCCGTGCCCATGACCATGCACCAGCACCCATGGGCCCCCATTGCCCGTGCCCATGACCATGCACCAGCACCCATGGGCCCCCGCGCCCGCGCCCATGACCATGCACCAGCACCCATGGGCCCCCATTGCCCGCGCCCATGACCATGCACCAGCACCCATGGGCCCCCGCGCCCGCGCCCATGACCATGCACCAGCACCCATGGGCCCCCATTGCCCGAGCCCATGACCATGCATCAGCACCCATGGGCCCCCATTGCCCGCGCCCATGACCATGCACCAGCACCCATGGGCCCCCACGCCCGCGCCCATGACCATGCACCAGCACCCATGGGCCCCCATTGCCCGCGCCCATGACCATGCACCAGCACCCATGGGCCCCCGCGCCCGCGCCCATGACCATGCACCAGCACCCATGGGCCCCCATTGCCCGCGCCCATGACCATGCACCAGCACCCATGGGCCCCCATTGCCCGCGCCCATGACCATGCACCAGCACTCATGGGCCCCCACGCCCATGCCCATGACCATGCACCAGCACCCATGGGCCCCCATTGCCCGTGCCCATGACCATGCACCAGCACCCATGGGCCCCCATTGCCCGCGCCCATGACCATGCACCAGCACCCATGGGTCCCCATTGCCCGCGCCCATGACCATGCACCAGCACCCATGGGCCCCCACGCCCGCGCCCATGACCATGCACCAGCACCCATGGGCCCCCATTGCCCGCGCCCATGACCATGCACCAGCACCCATGGGCCCCCATTGCCCGCGCCCATGACCATGCACCAGCACCCATGGGCCCCCGCGCCCGCGCCCATGACCATGCACCAGCACCCATGGGCCCCCGCGCCCATGACCATGCACCAGCACCCATGGGCCCCCATTGCCTGCGCCCATGACCATGCACCAGCACCCATGGGCCCCCACGCCCGCACCCATGACCATGCACCAGCACCCATGGGCCCCCATTGCCTGCGCCCATGACCATGCACCAGCACCCATGGGCCCCCGCGCCCGCGCCCATGACCATGCACCAGCACCCATGGGCCCCCGCGCCGCGCCCATGACCATGCACCAGCACCCATGGGCCCCCACGCCCGCGCCCATGACCATGCACCAGCACCCATGGGCCCCCGCGCCCATGACCATGCACCAGCACCCATGGGCCTCCGCGCCCATGACCATGCACCAGCACCCATGGGCCCCCACGCCCATGACCATGCACCAGCACCCATGAGCCCCCACGCCCATGACCATGCACCAGCACCCATGGGTCCCCGTTGCCCGCGCCCATGACCATGCACCAGCACTCATGGGCCCCCACGCCCACGCCCATGACCATGCACCAGCACCCATGGGCCCCCATTGCCTGCGCCCATGACCATGCACCAGCACCCATGGGCCCCCATTGCCCGTGCCCATGACCATGCACCAGCACCCATGGGCCCCCATTGCCCGCGCCCATGACCATGCACCAGCACCCATGGGTCCCCATTGCCCGCGCCCATGACCATGCACCAGCACCCATGGGCCCCCACGCCCGCGCCCATGACCATGCACCAGCACCCATGGGCCCCCATTGCCCGCGCCCATGACCATGCACCAGCACCCATGGGCCCCCATTGCCCGCGCCCATGACCATGCACCAGCACCCATGGGCCCCCATTGCCCGCGCCCATGACCATGCACCAGCACCCATGGGCCCCCATTGCCCGCGCCCATGACCATGCACCAGCACCCATGGGCCCCCGCGCCCATGACCATGCACCAGCACCCATGGGCCCCCATTGCCTGCGCCCATGACCATGCACCAGCACCCATGGGCCCCCACGCCCGCACCCATGACCATGCACCAGCACCCATGGGCCCCCATTGCCTGCGCCCATGACCATGCACCAGCACCCATGGGCCCCCACGCCCGCGCCCATGACCATGCACCAGCACCCATGGGCCCCCGCGCCCGCGCCCATGACCATGCACCAGCACCCATGAGCCCCCACGCCCATGACCATGCACCAGCACCCATGGGTCCCCGTTGCCCGCGCCCATGACCATGCACCAGCACCCATGGGCCCCCACGCCCGCACATCCACTAGCCCTCACGACCGTATTTGCACACACGAGCCCGCACCCATGGGCCCCCGAGCTCGCGTCCCCATACTCTAACGCACCATCACACCCGCACCCACATGTGAGCGCCCCTCCATGCACCCACGGTCCCCACCCTCATCCCAGCCCCCCATGGGGCCAGTGCATCCTGGGCTCGGTCTGAACCTGCGGGCAATGGGGTGGGGGCAGAGGGCAAAGGGTGGAGGGGGCAGAGGGGGTCTGGGGGCAGGAAGAGGGGGCAGGGCGGGACTGGGGGCAGGGGGAGGGGAAATGGAGGACTGGGGGCAAGGGGAAGGGGCGGGGGGGGAACTGGGGGCAGGCGGCGGAGGCAGGGGGACAGGGGGCAGGGGGAGGGAACAAAGGGGGGACTGGGGGTAGGGGGAGGAGACAGAGGGGTATTGGGGGGCAGGGTGGGATTGGAGGAAGTGGAGGGGACAGAGGGGGGACTAGGGGCAGGGGGAGGAGGCATGGGGGCTGGGGCAGGGGGAGGGACAGAGGGGGGCTGGGGGCAGGGCAGAACTGAGAGGAGGCAGGGGGGACAGGGGGCAGGGTGAGGGGACAAGGGGGGACTGGGGCGGGGGAGGGGACAGAGGGGGCTGGGGGCAGGGGAGGGGAGCAGAGGGGGACTGGGGGCAGGAGAGGGGACAGAGGGGGACTGGGGCAGGGGAGGGGACAGAGGGGGACTGGGGCAGGGGTGGGGACAGAGGGGGCCTGGGGGCAGGGGAGGGGACAGAGGGCGACTGGGTGCATGGCGGGGGAGCAGAGGGGGACTGGGGGCATGGCGGGGGAGCTGAGGGGGACTGGGGGCATGGCGGGGGAGCTGAGGGGGACTGGGGGTATGGCGAGGGAGCAGAGGGGGCAGGAGGCTGCTGCTCACACCTGGCCCCCAGGTGAAGGCCACTCAGCACTTCCCACCGTGATGCCTCCCAGCACCTCTGACTCCCCCCCCTCGCCCCCCAGTCCCTGAGGAACCAGGACTCAGGACTCAGGCGGGGTGAGGTCTGGGGGCCTGTGTCTCACATCCTGCCTCCCCCCCTCCATCCTTCCTCTCCCACTCCTCCCTCTTTCTCACCCGCAGCTTCTCCTGCTCAGCAGACTGGGCTGCAGCCCCTCTCAGAGCCCAGGGTGCACAGCCCAGGGACTCCTTCAGCACCGCGGACAGCGGTCACCCCAGAGCCCAGCGGGCAGCACCATGGACAGCGCCCCAGCTTCGTCCTGCCCGCCCCACCAGGGGCTACAGTCCAGGCGCGACCCCCTCTTTGAGAAGGGCAGGGCACCGCCGTCACTGCCCCGGGGCCTGGACTCGGCCTCAGCAGAGGCCAGAACCACCCAGACTGCAGGATGCCCCCTCCCCAGGAACCACAGCTGGGCAAGTGTGGCCTGTGCCCCCTCAGGCCTGGGGGGCTGGGGAGTCAGAGGGCTGGGAGTTGGATCCTGGGAGCTGGGAGTTCAGAAGGCTGGGGGCTTGGGTCCTGAAGGTCTGGGGACTGGGGGGGGTCAGCACTGGGGCCTCAGGGGTTGGGGTTCAGGGGGCTGAGGCCTGGGTTGGAGTCTGGGGGTTTGGGGCTTGGGTATTTGGGAGCCAGGATTGGGGGGCTTGGGGCTGGGGTTCAGGGGGCTGGTGGGGGCCATGGTCTGGCAGCTGGACACTGGGGTCCCCAGGTTTGGGGTGCTGGACCCACTACCCCTGAGCATGGCCAGCTCAGAGCCCCCAGAGCTCAGGAATTTCATGTCCCGGCTCCCGCCTCAGTTTCCCCTTTTGCCCCCACCCACTGCTCACCCACCGGGGTCACAGGTTCCTCCGTCCCCACTTCTCCCTCCCCCTGCACCCCCCCCCACTCACGCTGCCCTGTGTCTTGTGTCCTGCGTCCCTTCCTGTGTGGCCCCAGAGCTGCGCCTGTCAAGGGGCCGTGCTGGGGGCAGCAGGCAGGGAGGGTCTTGTCTCTCCTGACCCACCTTGGGGGCAAGAAGGAGGGCAGGAGGGGGAGGGGGGGCAAGGCAAGCAGAGGGCTTGGAGCTGGTGGGTGGGTGACTGAGGACTACATGGGGGACTACATGGGTGCTGGGAGAGGTGCTGGGGTGGAGGGCTGAGAAACTTCGCCTGGGTTCTGGATGCCCAGCACACTGTGGTCAGGGTCCTTCAGAGACTCCTGACTGTTACGGCCATGTGCCTGGAGGTGGGGGACACTCGGGCGCACAGGGCCTGCAAAGGCTCCCAGTCCTGCACTCCTGGAGGGACCCCCACATCCCCCCATCCGGGTCCTGGCCTCCTTGACCACAGGAGGGGGGCTGTCTCCTCGAGGCTCCAGCCCTGTCCTGGCCCCCCAGCTGGTGGCCTGGCCTCGGTGTGGCTGGGGCCCCTGTGCTTGCTCCTTGGGGTCAGGTCAGGAGTCAGGAGGGGTCCAGGGTCCCCAAGAGAGATGTCGTTCCCCTTCCCCTCTGATCTCTCTTCTGTCCCGTCCCCTCTTCCTGCCAATCTGTCCCTTGTCCTCTGTCTCTTCTGTCCCCTCGCTCCTCCCTGTCTGTCTGTCCCCTCTCTCTCCCTCTCCATCTCCTGCCCCTTGTCCCCTCTTTCTGTGTCTGTCTGTCCCCTCCATGTCTCTCCTGTCCCCATCCTAGCTCACTCCTGTTTGTCTGTCTCCTCCATGTCTCTCCTGTCCCCTCTCCCCCCTGTCTGTCCCCTCCTGTGTCTCCTGTCCCCTGTCCGTCTGTCCCCTGGAGGGCAGGCTGCAGGGAAGGAGGAGCTGGCTGTGAGATGCCCGCGGTGACGGCTGGAATTACCCCCAATCAATATCTGCACCGGGTGTCCTGGGCTGATAAGCGCCACCAAGACAATGTTGACTATTAAAGTCGACAGCTTGAGATATTACACTATTAGTTATGCTATTTTTAATAATCTATAATATTTGGGCTATAATTAATTAATTATACGGTCAGATAGTATCTGGGGCTGGAATGAGGTCTGGAGGACCTAGCAGGACGGTAATGAGAAAGGAGACGGATCTGGGGACCCGCTGCCCACCCCCTCAGACCCGGTCATGGGACATGCTGGGCCTGAGCTCCGTCTGCTTCCTGGGGCCTGGAGGGGCTGCTGTCTGCGTGGGTCTGAGAGCCCCCCAGCTCCCCGTGGAGTGGCAGCTTGATTTGGTCTTTTGGTTCCAGTGCTCATCTGTTCCCAAGAAAGGGAGGAGAGATCACTGCATCCTGACTTGGGCCTCAAACCAAGCACCCCACTGTAGCCTGTGGCCCCTGCTCCCTTCCTGGGAAGGCCCTGAACCCCTTGCTTTCTAGAGGATCCAGGACCTGTGCTGGGGGGGTCCCATGGGTGACATCACCGACACCCAGTCACCCAGGTCATTGGAGCACAGTTGTGCAGGGCAGGTGGCACTGGGACAAGCCTAAGTTGGGGCCTCATCCGACCTGGTGACCCTCCCTCCTGGTGACACTCTCACTGGTGACCCTCCCAACTGGTGACCCTCCTGGCCTGGTGTCCATCCTGGCCTGGTGAACCTCCCTCCAGGTGACCTTCTTGACCTGGTGACCCTCCTGCCTGGTGACTCTCCTGCCTGGTGACCTTCTCAGCCTAGTGACCCTCCTGGCTTGGTGACCCTCCTCGTCTGCTGACCATCATGGCCTAGTGACCTTCTAGACCTGGTGACCTTCTCAGCCTGGTGACCCTCCTGGCTGGTGACCTTCTTATTTATTTATTTATTTTTCTTCTTTTTTTAAAAAGACTTTTTAAAAAAAAATCTTTATTTGTTGGATAGAAACAGTCAGAAATCTAGAGGGGAGGGAGATAGGAAGAGACAGAGACACCTGTAGCCCTGCTTCACCACTTGCAAAGCTTCCTCCTGCAGGTGGGGACCAGGGTCTCAAACCTGGGTCCTTATGCATTGTAACATGTGCATTCAACCAGGTGCACTACCATCCGGCCCTGGCCTGGTGACCTTCTTGGCCTGGTGACCCTCTGGCCTGGTGTCCCTCCTAGTCTGGTGTCCCTCCTGCCTGGTGTCCCTCCTGGTCTGGTGTCCCCCTGGTCTGGTGTCCCTCCTGCCTGGTGTCCCTCCCACCTGGTGTCCCTTCTGGTCTGGTGTCCCTCCTGCCTGGTGACCCTCCTGGCCTGGTGTCCCTCCTGCCTGGTGTCCCTTCTGGTCTGGTGTCCCTCCTGCCTGGTGACCCTCCTGGTCTGGTGTCCCTCCCGCCTGGTGTCCCTCCAGCCTGGTGTCCCTCCTGGTCTGGTGTCCCTCCCGCCTGGTTTCCCTCCCGTCTGATGTCCCTCCTGGTCTGGTGTCCCTCCTGGTCTGGTGTCCCTCCCGCCTGGTGTCCCTCCTGGTCTGGTGTCCCTCCTGGTCTGGTGTCCCTCCCGCCTGGTGTCCCTCCTAGTCTGGTGTCCCTCCTGCCTGGTGTCCCTCCTGGTCTGGTGTCCCCCTGGTCTGGTGTCCCTCCTGCCTGGTGACCCTCCTGGTCTGGTGTCCCTCCTGCCTGGTGTCCCTCCAGCCTGGTGTCCCTCCCGCCTGGTGTCCCTCCTGGTCTGGTGTCCCTCCTGGTCTGGTGTCCCTCCCGCCTGGTGTCCCTCCCGTCTGATGTCCCTCCTGGTCTGGTGTCCCTCCTGGTCTGGTGTCCCTCCCGCCTGGTGTCCCTCCTGGTCTGGTGTCCCTCCCGCCTGGTGTTCCTCCCGCCTGGTGTCCCGGCTCTGTTGGTCTTTGTGTCACTCCTGCACTGCTGTTTTTTTTGTTTGTTTTTGAGATACAGGTTCACTCAGGAGAGAAGCAGACATATCCTTGGGGACTGAACTCAGGACCTCAGAGTCCAGAGCCTTGTACTTGCCCTCCACTGTCCCCTCTTCCTCTGTTGTCCAGGGGGGACTCGTCCCCACCCACGCCTGCCACTGTCCCTGCTGTTCTCTCTGCTGGTAGGGAGGCATGTGGAGGTTTGAACCTGTGAATTAATTCTGCCAGGAGCTGCTCAGCTCAGGTGAGAGCCCTGCCTGGTGCCGCCCCGACTGTGGGGAGGAGGGTGAGGTCTGGACCAGTCTGGAAATGTGCTGGGGCGGGGTGCAGGGTGGCTGGGTGGCTTGCCCCCATGAAGAGCTGCAGGGTCCTGACCGCGGCTAGCCAGGTGGCCTTTGACCCGAGGGGCCCTGGTCTCTCAGAATTCTAGCTCCCTGCTAGTGTCTGATGACCATCCAGCTCTCACACTGCCACGGCCCCGTGTGCTCCCACATGACATCTTCATTCTTTTGGTTTCAGAGACACAGAGAGGGAGACCCCCTCCCCGCAGCTTCTCCCGGTGCTGGGCAGGAACTCCAGCTGTGTACACGGCCAGGTGCTGGGCAGGAACTCCAGCTGTGTACACGGCCAGGTGCTGGGCAGGAACTCCAGCTGTGTACACGGCCAGGTGCTGGGCAGGAATTCCAGCTGTGTACACGGCCAGGTGCTGGGCAGGAACTCCAGCTGTGTACACGGCCAGGCTCAGTCCCAGACGGGAGACCAGGCTCAGAGCGGCCTGTGGGCTCCCATGTCTTCTCTTCCTGCCTTCCTCTGCCCCTCGGCCTGCTGGCAGGTTGCCCCTCACACTCTATCAGATGCCCCCACAGGCCGGCTCCCCCCCAGGTTGCCTCCCCCCAGGTTGGCCTTCCCCTGCTGACTACCTGCCCATGGGCCAGCCCTCCCCCAGCAGCTCTGGGCCCAGGGAGCCTGGTTGTGGCTCCAGCCTGTCCCATCTGTCCCCTCTGTCCTCTCCTTTGAGCTGGGCCTCTGTCTGCAGACCTGCAGCCGTTCAGAGGTTGGCACCTTCAGCTTGTCCTCCTGGGGACGTCCTGGGCCCCTGGCCTGTCCTCCGTGCCTCCCTCTGGGTGCCTCTCCCTACCTCTCTGTCTCTGTCGCTCACCAGCTCACTGCAGGCTCCACACACTTGCTGCTGCTGTCACCTGGGCCCAGGCCATCCTGAGTGAGGGACCTGTCAGTGGCTCCCCTGCCAAGATGGGGGGCACAGGGAGGGCTGGCGTGGGGATGAGGGGCAGTGGAGGGCAGAGATAGCCTGAAGACAGGTGTGGGTGGCCTGGGAGAGACAGACAGAGTGGGGTCTGAGAGACAGACAAGGGCACAGTGGGGCTCAGGCAGCTGATTGCAGAACAGCCCAGCCCTGGCAGCTCTTGAGAGAAGTGACTTCCAGGTGGGGGGCACCCAGCCTGGCCAAGGCCACAGCCGTGGGGAAGGGAACCCTGAGACTCACTGTCCCCACCTGCCTCCACTGTTTGTCCCCACTGTTCCCTGTCAGGCAGGGGTGAGGGGTGTGGACAGCTGTCCCCTGGGTAAGGGACCCTCTGGGTAGGGCAGGAGGACTGGACCTGCAGAGGGCGCCAGGGACCCTGGGACCCAGCCACCCTCTGCCAGGTGGTTTCTCCTGGTGGCATCATGGCCCCCCAGAACCATTGTTAATTAAGACTGTCTCCATTATGGGGCTAATTAACAATTAGCATAAACATAATTAGCTGGCACTGACATTTAACTCAGCACATTGTTTAAATAATTTTCGGAAATCGGCCCTCCGTGCATTCTGTCAGTTTGCGGTAATGGGGCCACTTTGTCATGTAAATTAAGTGGCATTTGCGAGTTAGCTTCTGGCAGGGTGGGAGATAGAGGCCCGGTCCTGTCAGCACCCTGGGGACCCTGACCCCTGCCAGGTGGCCTGTGGGCAGGGTGGCCCAGCACCTAGGAGACCCAAGGGTGCTGAGGATGGGGGAATGGGAGTCTAGGGTGGGGACCTCACTGGCCAGCAGAGGAGTGGGCACTGGGGCAGAGCAGAGCCTCCACAGGAAGGGGTCTGCGGTGGGGGCTGTGGGCAGCTCACTCTCCATCCTACACTAGGAGCTGGTTAGAGCATCTACTCGGGAAGCTTTCCTATGTGGTGTTATGCTGTCTCTGCCTGTCTCTGCCCTCTGTCTCTCCTCTCTCCTGTCTCTCCTCTCTCCTGTCTCTCCTCTCTCCTGTCTCTCCTCTCTCCTGTCTCTCCTCTCTGCCTGTCTCTCTTCTCTCCCTGTCTCTCCTCTCTTCCTGTCTCTCTTCTCTCCCTGTCTCTCCTCTCTCCGTGTCCCTCCTCTCTCCCTGTCTCTCCTCTCTGCCTGTCTCTCCTCTCTGCCTGTCTCTCTTCTCTCCCTGTCTCTCTTCTCTCCCTGTCTCTCCTCTCTGCCTGTCTCTCTTCTCTCCCTGTCTCTCTTCTCTCCCTGTCTCTCCTCTCTTCCTGTCTCTCTTCTCTCCCTGTCTCTCCTCTCTCCCTGTCCCTCCTCTCTCCCTGTCTCTCCTCTCTCCCTGTCTCTCCTCTCTCCCTGTCCCTCCTCTCTCCCTGTCTCTCCTCTCTCCCTGTCTCTCCTCTCTACCTGTCTCTCCTCTCTGCTTGTCTCTCCCTTCTGTCTCTCCTCTCTCCCTGTCTCTCCTCTCTGCCTGTCTCTCTTCTCTCCCTGTCTCTCCTCTCTCCCTGTCTCTCCTCTCTCCCTGTCTCTCCTCTCTCCCTGTCTCTCCTCTCTCCCTGTCTCTCCCCTCTGCCTGTCTATCCTCTCTATCTATCTCTCCTCTCTGCTTGTCTCTCCCTTCTGTCTCTCCTCTCTCCCTGTCTCTCTTCTCTGCCTGTCTCTCTTCTCTACCTGTCTCTCCTCTCTCCCTGTCTCTCCTCTCTCCCTGTCTCTCCCCTCTGCCTGTCTCTCTTCTCTACCTGTCTCTCTTCTCTCCCTGTCCCTCCTCTCTGCCTGTCTCTCCTCTCTGCCTCTCTCCTCTCTCCCTGTCTCTCCTCTCTGCCTGTCTCTCTTCTCTGCCTGTCTCTCCTCTTTCCCTGTCTCTCTTCTCTGCCTGTCTCTCTTCTCTCCCTGTCTCTCCTCTCTCCCTGTCTCTCCTCTCTCCCTGTCTCTCCCCTCTGCCTGTCTCTCCTCTCTCCCTGTCTCTCCCCTCTGCCTGTCTATCCTCTCTATCTATCTCTCCTCTCTGCTTGTCTCTCCCTTCTGTCTCTCCTCTCTCCCTGTCTCTCCTCTCTGCCTGTCTCTCCTCTCTGCCTGTCTCTCCTCTCTGCCTGTCTCTCCTCTCTCCCTGTCTCTCCTCTCTGCCTGTCTCTCCTCTCTGCCTGTCTCTCCTCTCTGCCTGTCTCTCCTCTCTCCCTGTCTCTCCTCTCTCCCTGTCTCTCCTCTCTCCCTGTCTCTCCTCTCTGCCTGTCTCTCTTCTCTGCCTGTCTCTCCTCTTTCCCTGTCTCTCCTCTCTCCCTGTCTCTCCTCTCTCCCTGTCTCTCCTCTCTCCCTGTCTCTCCTCTCTCCCTGTCTCTCCTCTCTGCCTGTCTCTCCTCTCTGCCTGTCTCTCCTCTCTGCCTGTCTCTCCTCTCTGCCTGTCTCTCCTCTCTCCCTGTCTCTCCTCTCTCCCTGTCTCTCCTCTCTCCCTGTCTCTCCTCTCTGCCTGTCTCTCTTCTCTGCCTGTCTCTCCTCTTTCCCTGTCTCTCCTCTCTCCCTGTCTCTCCTCTCTGCCTGTCTCTCCTCTCTCCCTGTCTCTCCTCTCTGCCTGTCTCTCCTCTCTGCCTGTCTCTCCTCTCTGCCTGTCTCTCCTCTCTCCCTGTCTCTCCTCTCTCCCTGTCTCTCCTCTCTCCCTGTCTCTCCTCTCTCCCTGTCTCTCCTCTCTGCCTGTCTCTCTTCTCTGCCTGTCTCTCCTCTCTCCCTGTCTCTCCTCTCTCCCTGTCTCTCCTCTCTCCCTGTCTCTCCTCTCTGCCTGTCTCTCCTCTCTGCCTGTCTCTCCTCTCTCCCTGTCTCTCCTCTCTCCCTGTCTCTCCTCTCTGCCTGTCTCTCCTCTCTGCCTGTCTCTCCTCTCTGCCTGTCTCTCTTCTCTCCCTGTCTCTCCTCTTTCCCTGTCTCTCCTCTCTCCCTGTCTCTCCTCTCTCCCTGTCTCTCCTCTCTGCCTGTCTCTCCTCTCTGCCTGTCTCTCTTCTCTGCCTGTCTCTCCTCTTTCCCTGTCTCTCCTCTCTCCCTGTCTCTCCTCTCTCCCTGTCTCTCCTCTCTCCCTGTCTCTCCTCTCTCCCTGTCTCTCCTCTCTGCCTGTCTCTCCTCTCTCCCTGTCTCTCCTCTCTCCCTGTCTCTCCTCTCTGCCTGTCTCTCCTCTCTGCCTGTCTCTCTTCTCTGCCTGTCTCTCCTCTTTCCCTGTCTCTCCTCTCTCCCTGTCTCTCCTCTCTGCCTGTCTCTCCTCTCTCCCTGTCTCTCCTCTCTGCCTGTCTCTCCTCTCTCCCTGTCTCTCCTCTCTGCCTGTCTCTCCTCTCTCCCTGTCTCTCTTCTCTCCCTGTCTCTCCTCTTTCCCTGTCTCTCCTCTCTCCCTGTCTCTCCTCTCTCCCTGTCTCTCTTCTCTCCCTGTCTCTCCTCTCTCCCTGTCTCTCCTCTCTCCCTGTCTCTCCTCTCTCCCTGTCTCTCTTCTCTTCCTGTCTCTCAGGGTCTGACTGGAGTCCCCTGGCTGTGCGAGGGGCAGGGGCTGGGTGTCCTAGAGATGGGGCTCAGAGGAGGGCCCAGTGGGGGTGCAGGGGAGCTGCTCCCAGGGCCCTGAGCACTGCTCCCCACCAGCCCAGCTGAGACCGTCTCGCACCATCTCCCCCCAGAGCAAGCACAGGCTCACTGCACCCCTGCAATGGGTGGGGGGCTGCAGGGGGCTCCCTCAGCTGGACTGCTGGGCCTCAAGTACTCCCTCCCTCCTCACTCATTCACTCACTCACTCACTCTGGGACTCACTCAGCACTCATCACTCGCTCACTCATCACTCGCTCACTCACTCATTCTGGGACTCACTCACTCATTCATTCACTCTGGGACTCACTCATCACTCACTCACTCACTCACTCTGGGACTCACTCAACACTCATCACTCACTCACTCATCACTCATTCACTCACTCATTCATTCACTCTGGGACTCACTCATCACTCACTCACTCACTCATTCACTCACTCTGGGACTCACTCAGCACTCATCACTCACTCACTCATCACTCGCTCACTCACTCATTCTAGGACTCACTCACTCATTCATTCACTCTGGGACTCACTCAGCACTCATCACTCACTCATTCACTCACTCTGGGACTCACTCAGCACTCATCACTCACTCACTCATCACTCACTCACTCACTCATTCTGGGACTCACTCACTCATTCATTCACTCTGGGACTCACTCATCACTCACTCACTCACTCATTCACTCACTCTGGGACTCACTCAGCACTCATCACTCACTCACTCATCACTCACTCACTCACTCATTCTGGGACTCACTCACTCATTCACTCACTCTGGGACTCACTCAGCACTCATCACTCACTCATTCACTCACTCTGGGACTCACTCAGCACTCATCACTCACTCATCACTCGCTCACTCACTCATTCTGGGACTCACTCACTCATTCATTCACTCTGGGACTCACTCATCACTCACTCACTCACTCATTCACTCACTCTGGGACTCACTCAGCACTCATCACTCACTCACTCATCACTCGCTCACTCACTCATTCTAGGACTCACTCACTCATTCATTCACTCTGGGACTCACTCAGCACTCATCACTCACTCATTCACTCACTCTGGGACTCACTCAGCACTCATCACTCACTCACTCATCACTCACTCACTCACTCACTCATTCTGGGACTCACTCACTCATTCATTCACTCTGGGACTCACTCATCACTCACTCACTCACTCACTCATTCACTCACTCTGGGACTCACTCAGCACTCATCACTCACTCACTCATCACTCACTCACTCACTCATTCTGGGACTCACTCACTCATTCATTCACTCTGGGACTCACTCATCACTCACTCACTCACTCATTCACTCACTCTGGGACTCACTCATCACTCACTCACTCACTCATTCACTCACTCACTCACTCATTCTGGGACTCACTCACTCATTCACTCACTCTGGGACTCACTCATCACTCACTCATTCACTCACTCACTCATTCTGGGACTCACTCACTCATTCACTCACTCTGGGACTCATCACTCACTCGCACTCACTCATTCACTCACTCACTCTGGGACTCACTCATCACTCACTCATCACTCACTCACTCATTCACTCACTCATTCTGGGACTCACTCATTCACTCACTCACTCATCACTCACTTACTCTGGGACTCACTCATCACTCATCACTCACTCATTCACTCACTCTGGGACTCACTCATCACTCACTCACTCATTCACTCACTCATTCTGGGACTCACTCACTCATCACTCACTCACTCACTCATTCACTCATTCACTCACTCTGGGACTCACTCATCACTCATCACTCACTCATTCACCCACTCACCCACTCACTCATTTGCATACAACACTCATTCACTCATTCACTTACTCATTCACTCACTCATTCACTCATTCACCCACTCACTCATTCACTCACTCATTCTGGGACTCACTCACTCATCACTCACTCACTCACTCACTCATTCACTCACTCTGGGACTCACTCATCACTCACTCACTCATTCACTTATTCACTCATTCATTCACTCATTCACTTAGTCACTCACTCATTCACCCACTCACCCACTCACTCATTCACTCATTCACTTACTCATTCACTCACTCATTCACCCACTCACTCACTCACTCACTCACTCATTCACTCATTCACTCACTCTGGGACTCACTCATTCTGGGACTCACTCATCACTCATCACTTACTCACTCATTTACTTATTCACTCACTCATTTACCCACTCACTCATTCACTCACTCACTCATTCACTCACTCACTCATTAACTCACTCACTCATTCTGGGACTCACTCATCACTCATTCATTCACTCACTCATTAATTTACTCAGTCACTCATTCACTCACTCACTCATTCACTCACTCATTCAGCCACTCACTCATTCACTCACTCACTCATTCACTCATTCACCCACTCTCTTATTCACTCACCCACTCACTCATTCACTCACTCATTCACTCGTTCACTCACTCTGGGACTCACTCATCACTCACTCATTCTGGGACTCATTCATCACTCACTCACTCATTCACTTATTCACTCACTCATTCACTCATTCACTTACTCACTCACTCACTCATTCACTCACTCACTCACTCACTCACTCACTCATTCACTCATTCACCCACACACATTCACTCACTCACTCATAACTCACTCATTCACTCACTCATTCACTCACTCACTCATTCTGGGACTCATCACTCACTCACTCACTCACTCATTCACTCACTCATTCACTCACTCACTCATTCTGGGAGTCACTCATCACTCACTCACTCATTCTGGGACTCACTCATCACTCACTCATTAATTCACTCAGTCACTCACTCACTCACTCATTCACTCACTCATTCACCCACTCACTCACTCATTCACTCACTCATTCACTCACTCATTCACTCATTCACCCACTCACTCATTCACTCATTCATTCACTCACTCACTCATTCACTCACTCACTCATTCTGGAAGTCACTCATCACTCACTCATTCTGGGACTCACTCATCACTCACTCATTAATTCACTCATTCACTCACTCACTCATTCATTCACTCACTCACTCATTCACTCACTCACTCACTCATTCACTCACTCACTCACCCACTCATTCACTCACTCACTCACTCATTCACTCACTCACTCACCCACTCATTCACTCACTCACTCACTCACTCATTCACTCACTCACTCATTCTCTCACTCACTCATTCATTCACTCACTCACTCACTCATTCACTCACTCACTCACTCACTCATTCACTCACTCACTCACTCACTCATTCATTCACTCACTCATTCACTCATTCATTCAGTCACTCACTCATCACTCACTCATTCTGGGACTCACTCACTCATTCATTCACTCAGTCACTCACTCATTCACTCACTCACTCATTCACTCACTCACTCATTCTGGGACTCACTCACCACTCACTCACTCATTCATTCACTCATTAATTCACTCATTCACTCACTCATTCACCCACTCATTCACTCACTCATTCATTCACTCACTCACTCATTTACCCACTCATCCACTTACTCATTTATTCACTCACTCGCTCGCTCGCTCGCTCACTCACTCACTCACTCATATGCGCACTTATTCATTTGGTCCTTTGAACTGTGCCTCAGAATAAATAAAGGTCCTCAAACCTGTGGTCTCTCTGAGCCAATTTGTTCATGTAATTTCTCTCTCTCTCTCTCCCTCTCTTTCTTCTTCTTTTGTTTTTTTTCCCCACCAGGGCTCTCACTGAGGCTCTGTGCCAGCACTACAAATCCGCTGCTCCTGGTGGTCATTTTTTCCATTTTATTGGACAGGATGGAGAGAGAAGGGGGAGGGGGAGAGAGAGAGGGAGGGAGGGAGGGAGGGAGGGAGGCCTGCAGCCCTGCTTCACCACTTGTGACGCTTCCCCCAGCAGGTGAGGACTGGGGGCCCTTGTTGTGCTTAGTTCATAATTTCTAGGATAGACGGACAGACAGACCCTGTGCATAGCTTCACCCGCACGGCCAGTCTTCCCCCTCGTGAACCCAGGGCCTCAGGCAAGCAGGAGGTGAGCTCCTATGGGTGCGGGCCCAAGTCTGACACCACACTGCTGCCCTCAGATGGCCACACCCCTACCCCCAGTCACCCGCACCCCTGCCCCCAGTCACCCGCACCCCTGCCCCCAGTCTCCCGCACCCCTGCCCCCAGTCTCCCGCAAGCCTGCCCCCAGTCTCCCGCACCCCTGCCCCCAGTCTCCCGCACCCCTGACCCCAGTCACCCGCACCCCTGCCCCCAGTCTCCCGCACCCCTGCCCCCAGTCTCCCGCACCCCTGCCCCCAGTCACCCGCACCCCTGCCCCCAGTCACCCGCACCCCTGCCCCCAGTCACCCGCACCCCTGCCCCCAGTCTCCCGCACCCCTGCCCCCAGTCACCCGCACCCCTGCCCCCAGTCTCCCGCACCCCTGCCCCCAGTCTCCCGCACCCCTGCCCCCAGTCACCCGCACCCCTGCCCCCAGTCTCCCGCACCCCTGCCCCCAGTCTCCCGCACCCCTGCCCCCAGTCTCCCGCACCCCTGCCCCCAGTCTCCCGCACCCCTGCCCCCAGTCACCCGCACCCCTGCCCCCAGTCTCCCGCACCCCTGCCCCCAGTCTCCCGCACCCCTGCCCCCAGTCTCCCGCACCCCTGCCCCCAGTCACCCGCACCCCTGCCCCCAGTCACCCGCACCCCTGCCCCCAGTCACCCGCACCCCTGCCCCCAGTCTCCCGCACCCCTGCCCCCAGTCTCCCGCACCCCTGCCCCCAGTCTCCCGCACCCCTGCCCCCAGTCACCCACACCCCTGCCCCCAGTCACCCGCACCCCTGCCCCCAGTCACCCACCATTGCTCCCAGTCTCCTGCACCCCTGCCACCAGTATCCTGCACCCCAGCCCCCAGTCACCCGCACCCCTGCCCCCAGTCTCCTGCACCCCTGCCCCCAGTCACCCACACCCCTATCTGCCAGTCACCCGCACCCCTGCCCCCAGTCACCCACACCCCTATCTGCCAGTCACCCGCACCCCTGCCCCCAGTCATCCGCACCCCAGCCCCCAGTCACCCGTACCCCTGTGCCCCAGTCTCCCACACCCCCTCACCCACACCCCTACACCCTGTTACCAGCACCCCTGTCCCCTAGTCTACCACACCCCTACCCCCATCACTGACACCCCATCCCCCAGTCTCCCACACCCCTGCCCCCCAGTCACCAACACCCCTACCCCCAGTCTCCCACACCCCTGTCCCCAGTCTCTCACACCCCTACCCCCATCACCCGCACCCTGTCCCCCAGTCTCCCACACCCCTGCCCCTCAGACACCCATCACCCGCACCACTCCAGAGCCACCCCTAGCTCCAGCGCCCCTGCTGGCCTGTCCCCTGTCCCCCACAGCCCTCCAGAGCCCCCTCCCAGCCCCTGCCGGCCGCCCTGAGCTCTCAGAGCCGCTGATGTCTCCGTTCTGCCTGTTAAGTGCTTGTCAGCGCCCGGCCTCGCTGCGGGTCTGAGAGTTACAGGGCTCAGGGTCACATCACTCATCGCACACTAGATTTAACCTGGCGGCCAGTGATTCATATTTGTGGCGATAATATTGTTTTCCACTTTCCGAGCGGCTCCCTTCCAGGTCAGTGTGGGTATCAAGAATCAATTTGGAGAGACGCATACCGGCTGGGCAAGAAGGTGGGGGTGGGGGGCCATGGGCCGCCTGGAGAGACAGGCGCCCGCTGGCTCAGATGGGGGGGCGGGGGGGGGGCGGGGGAAGGGCTGGGGACCGCAGGGGTGCGGGGGGAGGGGTTCCGGGGGCGGCCTGGAGGAACAGACCGGGGTAGAGGTTAGGTGAGAAGGGGAGTGGGGGTGCGCTGGAGGAGCATGGCCACTGGGCCGTGCCGGAGCCCCTCTGCTCTCCCGGCTGCTGACCGAGGGGCTGGGCAGCGATGGTCCCCACACCCCAGCACCGGCCCCTGGGCCAGTCACCGCCTCCCCCCCACCAGGGCTGAGGGAAAGAAGCTTGGGGCCTGGGGTGTGGGGACGGCTTGGTCCCCGAACATTCTGGGAAAAGCTGCCGGTGGCTCTGCCTACCTGGCCCTCTGGGTCCTGGAGTGTCGAGGTGACACCTGGTCCTCTGGTGTCCTGCTGGGCCACGCAGCAGTAGCTCATGTCCCTTGGTGGCCGTGTTCCTTGTGGTGGCTGTGTTCCCTGTGGTAGCCGTGCCCCCTGTGGTGGCCATGTCCCCCTATGGTGGCTGTGTCCCCCTGTGGTGGCCGTGCCACCTATGGTGGACGTGTCCCCCTGTGGTGGCCGTGTCCCCCTGTGGTAGCCGTGTCCCCCGTGGTGGCCGTGACCCCTATGGTGGCTGTGTCCCCCTGTGGTGGCCGTGTCCCCCGTGGTGGCCGTGACCCCTATGGTGGCCGTGACCCCTGTGGTGGCCGTGTCCCCCTGTGGTGGCTGTGTCCCCCGTGGTGGCCGTGACCCCTATGGTGGCCGTGACCCCTGTGGTGGCCGTGTCCCCCTGTGGTGCCCGTGTCCCCCTGTGATGGCCGTGTCCCACTATGGTGGCTGTGACCCCTATGGTGGCTGTGTCCCCCTATGGTGGCCGTGACCCCTATGGTGGCTGTGTCCCCCTGTGGTGGCCGTGTCCCCCTGTGGTAGCCATGTCCCCCTGTGGTAGCCATGTCCCCCTGTGCTGGCCGTGTCCCCTGTGGTGGCCATGTCCCATATGGTGGCTGTGTCCCCCTGTGGTGGCTGTGTCCCCCTTGAGGTGGCTGTGTCCCCCTGTGGTGGCCGTGTCCCCGTGTGGTGGCCATGTCCCCCTGTGATGGCCATGTTCCCCTGTGATGGCCGTGTCCCCCTGTGATGGCCATGTCCCCGTGTGGTGGCCATGTCCCCCTGTGATGGCCGTGTTCCCCTGTGATGGCCGTGTCCCCCTGTGATGGCCATGTCCCCGTGTGGTGGCCATGTCCCCCTATGGTGGCCGTGTCCCCCGTGGTGGCCATGTCCCATATGGTGGCCGTGTCCCCCTGTGGTATCCATGTCCCCCTGTGATGGCCGTGTCCCCCTGTGGTGGCCGTGTCCCCCTGTGGTGGCTGTGTCCCTGTGTTGGCCATGTCCCTCTGTGGTGGCCATGTCCCCATGTGCTGGCCATGTCCCCCTGTGGTGGCCATGTCCCCTGTGGTGGCCTGCTCCCCAGCTGCCCACATCAGGTGGCCCTAGCCCCATCTCCTGCCTAAATGGTGCCTGACCCCCAAAACCTGTGGCTTGTCCCCCCCACCTCAGCTCCACCTGGCCCAGCTGTCCCCACATCATGCCACATAATGGGGGTGGTCTGAGGTCCCACTTAGCCCATCAGACCCCTCAGGGGGCCCTCAGAGGAGGAGTGGAGAGAGGAGGCTGCACAGGGCATGGACACTGCATGTGCATGTGAGTGGACCCAAGTGTGAGTGTGTGGACCCAGGTGTGAGTGTGTGGACCCAGTTGTTAGTGTGCATATGAGGGGACGCAGGTGTGAGTGTGTGGACCCAGGTGTGAGTGTGCATATGAGGGGACACAGGTGTGAGTGTGTGGACCCAGGTGTGAGTGTGCATATGAGGGGACACAGGTGTGAGTGTGTGGACCCAGGTGTGAGTGTGCATTTGAGGGGACACAGGTGTGAGTGTGTGGACCCTGGTGTGAGTGTGCATATGAGGGGACACAGGTGTGAGTGTGTGGACCCTGGTGTGAGTGTGCATATGAGGGGACACAGGTGTGAGTGTGTGGACCCTGGTGTGAGTGTGCATATGAGGGGACACAGGTGTGAGTGTGTGGACCCAGGTGTGAGTGTGCATATGAGGGGACACAGGTGTGAGTGTGTGGATCCAGGTGTGAGTGTGCATATGAGGGGACACAGGTGTGAGTGTGTGGACCCAGGTGTGAGTGTGCATATGAGGGGACCCAGGTGTGAGTGTGTGGACCCAGGTGTGAGTGTGCATATGAGGGGACCCAGGTGTGAGTGTGTGGACCCAGGTGTGAGTGTGCATATGAGGGGACCCAGGTGTGAGTGTGTGGACCCTGGTGTGAGTGTGCATATGAGGGGACACAGGTGTGAGTGTGTGGACCCTGGTGTGAGTGTGCATATGAGTGGACACAGGTGTGAGTGTGTGGACCCAGGTGTGAGTGTGCATATGAGTGGACCCAGGTGTGAGTGTGTGGACCCAGGTGTGAGTGTGCATATGAGTGGACCCAGGTGTGAGTGTGTGGACCCAGGTGTGAGTGTGCATATGAGTGGACCCAGGTGTGAGTGTGTGGACCCAGGTGTGAGTGTGCATATGAGGGGACCCAGGTGTGAGTGTGTGGACCCAAGTGTGAGTGTGCATATGAGTGGACACAGATGTGAGTGTGTGGACCCAGGTGTGAGTGTGCATATGAGGGACACAGGTGTGAGTGTGTGGACCCAGGTGTGAGTGTGCATATGAGGGGACACAGGTGTGAGTGAGTGGACCCAAGTGTGAGTATGCATATGAGTGGACCCAGGTGTGAGCGTGTGGACCCAGGTGTGAGTGTGCATATGAAGGGACCCAGGTGTGAGCGTGTGGACCCAGGTGTGAGTGTGCATATGAGGGGACACAGGTGTCAGTGAGTGGACCCAAGTGTGAGTATGCATATGAGGGGACACAGGTGTGAGCGTGTGGACCCAGGTGTGAGTGTGCATATGAGTGGACACAGGTGTGAGTGTGCATATGAGTGGACACAGATGTGAGTGTGTGGACTCAGGTGTGAGTGTGCATATGAGGGACACAGGTGTGAGTGTGTGGATCCAGGTGTGTGTGTGGACCCAGGTGTGAGTGTGAGTGGACCTAAGTGTTAGTGTGTGTGGACCCAGGTGTGAGTGTGTGTGCACCCAGGTGTGAGTATGAGTGGACCCAGTTGTGAGTGTGTGTGGACCCAGGTGTGAGTGTGTGTGGACCCAGGTGTGAGTGTGAGTGGACCCAGGTGTGAGTGTGCATGTGAGTGGACAAGCTGTGCTTGTGTGCACCATGTCCTGAGTGGACATGGCTGCCTGGCCTGCGCTTGTGTGGTGTACACACTTGTCCCCACACTCGGGTGCTGTGTCTGCTCAGTGCTGAGGCCTCACCTGCATGAGGGGGCTCCTCTGGAGCCAACACCCTCCTGAGCTGGCCCTCCAGCCCCTCTGTGCGCACAAGTCTGCGTGTGTGTGACTGCCTGCCAGCCCTGGTGTGGCTGTGAGGATACTGCCCAGATGGGGTCCAGCAGCAGAAGGGAGGCAGTGAGGATCTGGCGCCCCGGATCTGAGGGACACTGGAGGTGTGGGAGCTGTGCCAGCAGGATTAGAGTCCTGGGGGGCCCTGGGCCCTGTGCTCCCCCCCCCAGCCTGTAGAGAGAGCACCGCCTCTGGGTGTTGGGGACCCTATTGATTTTAATTACCACAATGGCCCCACAGGGACAAAGGACTTTGCTGTGCGGGAGAGATCCCATCAGCCCTGTTATTACCATCACAATGAGGCCAACTGCCAGCCCGCCCCCTGCGGAGCCGATGGTAAAGCATCAGCCGGCCCTCTTGCCCCCTCCTGCCGCGGCTGGAGCAACAGGAGTGATTCCTCCATCGATATTAATTCAATTAAACCCAGGCTATTTGCCGCACATTCCGGAGCAGAGCGGAGTCCAGCCCCCAAGGCCATTGACATGGGACCAGGCCTCCAGCAAGGGGACAGGGAAGGCCAGGAGGCCCCGGTGGGGGAGGCTGTGCCCAGCTGGGCTTGGGGACGGTGCCCAAGAGCTGGTGACAGTGCTGGCTATGGTCACAGTAACAGGACAGAAGGCACAGTTGCAGACCAGTGACAGTCACACTGTGATGATGGTGGTGGTGGTGATGGTGGTGATGATGCTGGTGGTGATGGTGGTGATGATGGTGATGGTGATGGTGGTGATGGTGGTGATGATGGTGGTGGTGGTGGTGGTGATGGTGGTGGTGGTGGTGGTGATGGTGGTGGTGGTGGTGGTGATGGTGATGGTGGTGGTGGTGGTGATGACGATGCTGGTGGTGATGGCGATGGCGGTGGTGATGGTGATGGTGGTGGTGGTGATGGTGATGGTGGTGGTGGTGGTGATGGTGATGGTGGTGGTGGTGGTGATGGTGGTGGTGGTGATGGCGATGGTGGTGGTGGTGGTGGTGGTGGTGATGATGGTGGTGGTGGTGGTGATGGCGATGGTGATGGTGGTGGTGGTGATGGTGATGGTGGTGATGATGATGGTGGTGGTGGTGGTGATGGTGATGGTGATGGTGGTGATGGTGATGGTGGTGATGGTGGTGGTGGTGGTGGTGATGGTGATGGTGGTGATGGTGATGGTGGTGATGATGGTGATGGTGGTGGTGGTGGTGATGGTAGTGGTGGTGGTGATGGTGATGATGGTGGTGATGGTGATGGTGGTGGTGATGGTGATGGTGGTGGTGGTGGTGGTGGTGGTGATGGTGATGGTGGTGGTGGTGGTGATGGTGGTTGTGGTGGTGACGGTAATGGTGGTGGTGGTGATGTTGTTGGTGGTGTTGATAGTGATGGTGAGGATGGTGGTGGTGATGGTGGTGATGGTGGTGATGGTGATGGTGATGGTGGTGGTGGTGATGGTGATGGTGATGGTGGTGGTGGTGGTGATGGTGGTGGTGATGATAATGGTGGTGATAGTGATGGTGGTGGTGATGCTGGTGATTATAGTGATGATGATGGTGGGGGTTAGGGTGGTGGTTATAGTGGTGGTGGTTATGGTAGTGATGATAATGGTGATAATGGTGGTGGTGATGTAGTGATGATGATGATGGTGGTGATGATTGGTGGTGGTGGTGACACTGGTGGCACGTGTCCACCCCTCGCATTGAGCAAGCTCTTTAGGGGAAGACTGCCTGGGCCAGGAACAGCCCCCATCTGTCCCTGGCTATCCTGCCGCTACTCCCACCCTTGCTCCCGAAAATCATGGGGCACCTGGCACTGGTGACCTGGAGAGACACAGTGACCTGAAGCCTCAGGCAGGCAGTGCTTTGCAGGGGTGAGGAGGGGTGGCCTTCAGCTGGCTGTGGGGGCACCGGGCAGGTCAGGGGTGCCCATGGAGGCCCAGTATCCTGGCCTGCTGTTACCTTGGACCAGCCAGTGTCCTTGAGAACTGTGTGCCCCCACCCTGGGCACAGCCTGTAGCAGCCACATGGGTGACCCCTCGGAGTTGGCTACTCCCACCCGCCCTGACCACAGGCCTCGCCGGGGACCCGGCCACAGCCGGACACCGTGTCTAAGCGGCCAAGATTGCCCGGCGGCCGCGGCGGCAGGAGGTAATTGGATGTTCTGAGATTGGCGGCCGCAGGCTGGAGCCCTGTCCCTGAGATAAGCCGCCCACTGCTCCCTGAGGGGTCAGTCAGACGGACGCAGCCGCCGTGCAATCAGTTCCCACAGCAATTTCACGCTGTGGCCGGCCAGACGGGGATGGGACAGGGACAGGGATGGCTGGTGTGGGCAGGGAGGGGAGGGGAGGGGGAGGTGAAGAAACCCCCTCTTCCAGGAAGCCCCCTGGAGAACTTCCTAGACTGCGGGGTGGCCTGTGCCCAGGCTCCAGGTGACCCTGCACCCCAGGCCAGACATGGACACCCACACCTCTCACCCTCACACTCACCCCTGCCCTGTGACCCCTCACCCCTGTGCCCCTGCCCCTACATCGCGGCTGGCAGGCTTGTGGGGCACAGGCCTGGCGGGTGGTTCTGAGGAGGGGACAGAGGGGCCCTGGGCGGGCAGGACACTGGGGGCCACTCCCCAGGGACTTGACCGGGAAGAGGCGGCTGGGGGGAGCCTTCTGGGTGGGTGTGGACAGCCCATGGCACAGCCGCCAGCCTCTGCCCATCTGCCCCCATCCAGAGGGGCTCTCCAGGCCAGGTCCATTTCCCCACAGAGGGGTGCTGGCAGGGGCGGTGGGGAGCTGGGTCCCCAGACCCTGCTGTCAGGGCAGCGCTCCAGCGAGGCCCCTCCTGGTGGAGCAGGGCAATTCATCTCCGTCTCCCGCTCTTAAAACACTTTTATCAAAATTGGCGGTCACACCGCGCTGAACCGTGGTGGCCTCAATCTTAACCGCCGCGCTGCAGATTTTAATTTGGGGAAGATTAATGTGCTAGTGGCCCGTCACCCCTGAAGGGTGTCAGCGCCGTTGCCCACAGAGCCCCCATGGGTGCTGGGGGTGGGGTATGGGGGCCACTGCCCCAGCCCCCTGACCATGGACCCTGTTCCCTGACCCCTGACCCTTGTCCTCTGACCCCTGTCCCCTGACCTCTGTCCCCAGACCTCTGTCCCCTGATCCCTGGCTCCAGACCTCTGTCCCCACCCCTGTCCCCAGGTCCCTGGTCCCTGTCCCCTGTCTCCAGTCTGTGCTCTCAGGTGCCCCAGACGTGCATGTGGAGGGGTGCTGCTGCGTCCCTCTGGATGCCCCGGGTGCCTCTGTGGGCACCACCTACTTACAAGACCCAGATTCCCTCTGAGCCCTGGATGCAGGAAGGTGGCAGCCTGGTCCCTGTCACCCCAGGGGCAGGGCCCTATCCATGGGGCCCACTGCCCTCACCAGCCCCACTGGGAACCTGACCAGGACCCAGTTCTGGCTCAGCCCAGGCAAGGGAGCAAGTCAGGGAGACAGTCACCCAGAGTGGGCAGCCCACTATGCCCACCCACCTGCCACAGCCACTCACTCATTCATTCATTCACTCATTCACTCACTCACTCTACCTCAGTCACTCACCCATTCACTGCAGGCTGTGGAGGGTGAGGCTGTGTGTGGGTGAGGATGTGGTGGGTGAGGCTGTGGAGGGTGAGGCTGTGGAGGGTGAGGCTGTGGAGGGTGAGGCTGTGGAGGGTGAGGCTGTGGAGGGTGAGGCTGTGGAGGGTGAGGCTGTGGTGGGTGAGGCTGTGGAGGGTGAGGCTGTGGAGGGTGAGGCTGTGGAGGGTGAGGCTGTGGAGGGTGAGGCTGTGGAGGGTGAGGCTGTGGTGGGTGAGGCTGTGGTGGGTGAGGCTGTGGAGGGTGAGGCTGTAGTGGGAGAGGATGTGGTGGGTGAGGCTGTGGAGGGTGAGGCTGTGGTGGGTGAGGCTGTGGTGGGTGAGGCTGTGGAGGGTGAGGCTGTGGTGGGTGAGGCTGTGGAGTGTGAGGCTGTAGTGGGAGAGGATGTGGTGGGTGAGGCTGTGGAGGGTGAGGCTGTAGTGGGAGAGGATGTGGTGGGTGAGGCTGTGGAGTGTGAGGCTGTGGTGGGTGAGGCTGTGGAGGGTGAGGCTGTGGTGGGTGAGGCTGTGGTGGGTGAGGCTGTGGTGGGTGAGGCTGTGGAGGGTGAGGCTGTGGAGGGTGAGGCTGTGGAGGGTGAGGCTGTGGAGGGTGAGGCTGTGGTGGGTGAGGCTGTGGTGGGTGAGGCTGTGGAGGGTGAGGCTGTAGTGGGAGAGGATGTGGTGGGTGAGGCTGTGGAGGGTGAGGCTGTGGTGGGTGAGGCTGTGGAGGGTGAGGCTGTGGTGGGTGAGGCTGTGGTGGGTGAGGCTGTGGAGTGTGAGGCTGTAGTGGGAGAGGATGTGGTGGGTGAGGCTGTGGAGGGTGAGGCTGTAGTGGGAGAGGATGTGGTGGGTGAGGCTGTGGAGTGTGAGGCTGTGGTGGGTGAGGCTGTGGAGGGTGAGGCTGTGGTGGGTGAGGCTGTGGTGGGTGAGGCTGTGGTGGGTGAGGCTGTGGAGTGTGAGGCTGTGGAGGGTGAGGCTGTGGTGGGTGAGGCTGTGGAGGGTGAGGCTGTGGTGGGTGAGGCTGTGGAGGGTGAGGCTGTGGTGGGTGAGGCTGTGGTGGGTGAGGCTGTGGAGGGTGAGGCTGTGGTGGGTGAGGCTGTGGAGTGTGAGGCTGTGGTGGGTGAGGCTGTGGAGGGTGAGGCTGTGGAGGGTGAGGCTGTGGTGGGTGAGGATGTGGTGGGTGAGGCTGTTGAGTGTGAGGCTGTGGTGGGAGAGGCTGTTGAGTGTGAGGCTGTGGTGGGAGAGGCCGTGGAGGGTGAGGCTGTGGAGTGTGAGGCTGTGGAGGGTGAGGCTGTGGTAGGTGAGGCTGTGGAGGGTGAGGCTGTGGAGGGTGAGGCTGTGGTGGGTGAGGATGTGGTGGGTGAGGCTGTTGAGTGTGAGGCTGTGGTGGGAGAGGCTGTTGAGTGTGAGGCTGTGGTGGGAGAGGCCGTGGAGGGTGAGGCTGTGGAGTGTGAGGCTGTGGAGGGTGAGGCTGTGGAGGGTGATGCTGTGGTGGGTGAGGCTGTGGAGGGTGAGGCTGTGGAGGGTGAGGCTGTGGAGGGTGAGGCTGTGGAGGGTGAGGCTGTGGAGTGTGAGGCTGTGGAGGGTGAGGCTGTGGAGGGTGAGGCTGTGGTGGGTGAGGCTGTGGAGGGTGAGGCTGTGGAGGGTGAGGCTGTGGAGGGTGAGGCTGTGGAGGGTGAGGCTGTGGAGGGTGAGGCTGTGGTGGTTGAGGATGTGGTGGGTGAGGCTGTGGTGGGTGAGGCTGTGGAGGGTGAGGCTTTGGTGGGTGAGGCTGAGGGCTGGGTTTTGCTGCGGGTGGGTATTGCTGTGGGAGGGTCCCCTAGCTCGTCTTATCGGCCAGTTTTGACCCTAGCAGCCTGTGCTACTGGGAAAATGAGTTTCTTGGCTGCTGTTTTTGTGGGGTCCTGGACTGGTCCCTCTTAGAGCTGAGTGGGGGTAGGGTGCACCTCTCTCACTAGAATTTCCAGGGCAGCCCCGTCCCCTGTTCCTCCTGCAGCCCGCCCTGCCGGGTGTGAGGTCCACTGTCGGGGACCCCTAGGCAGGCGGTTGGGAGCCCTGAGCATGGAGCTGCAGGTGGGCGCAGAGGCCTCCTGGTTGGGCAGTGCAAGTACAATTCCTTTTACTTAGTGGCCCAGGGCCAGCAGTGGGGAATGGGCAGAGGGCAGTGGGAGTGGGCAGAGGGCAGTGGGAGTGGGCAGAGGGCAGTGGGAGTGAGCAGAGGGCAGTGGGAGTGGGCAGAGGGCAGTGGGAGTGGGCAGAGGGCAGTGGGAGTGGGCTGAGGGCAGTGGGAGTGGCAGAGGGCAGTGGGAGTGGGCAGAGGGCAGTGGGAGTGGGCTGAGGGCAGTGGGAGTGGCAGAGGGCAGTGGGAGTGGGCAGAGGGCAGTGGGAGTGGGCAGAGGGCAGTGGGAGTGGGCTGAGGGCAGTGGGAGTGGCAGAGGGCAGTGGGAGTGGGCAGAGGGCAGTGGGAGTGGGCAGAGGGCAGTGGGAGTGGGCAGAGGGCAGTGGGAGTGGGCTGAGGGCAGTGGGAGTGGCAGAGGGCAGTGGGAGTGGGCAGAGGGCAGTGGGAGTGGGCTGAGGGCAGTGGGAGTGGGCAGAGGGCAGTGGGAGTGGGCTGAGGGCAGTGGGAGTGGCAGAGGGCAGTGGGAGTGGGCAGAGGGCAGTGGGAGTGGGCAGAGGGCAGTGGGAGTGGGCAGAGGGCAGTGGGAGTGGGCAGAGGGCAGTGGGAGTGGCAGAGGGCAGTGGGAGTGGGCAGAGGGCAGTGGGAGTGGGCTGAGGGCAGTGGGAGTGGGCAGAGGGCAGTGGGAGTGGGCTGAGGGCAGTGGGAGTGGCAGAGGGCAGTGGGAGTGGGCTGAGGGCAGTGGGAGTGGCAGAGGGCAGTGGGAGTGGGCAGAGGGCAGTGGGAGTGGGCAGAGGGCAGTGGGAGTGGCAGAGGGCAGTGGGAGTGGGCAGAGGGCAGTGGGAGTGGGCTGAGGGCAGTGGGAGTGGGCAGAGGGCAGTGGGAGTGGGCTGAGGGCAGTGGGAGTGGCAGAGGGCAGTGGGAGTGGGCAGAGGGCAGTGGGAGTGGGCAGAGGGCAGTGGGAGTGGGCAGAGGGCCGTGGGAGTGGGCATAGGGCAGTGGGAGTGGGCAGAGGGCAGTGGGAGTGGGCAGAGGGCAGTGGGAGTGAGCAGAGGGCAGTGGGAGTGAGCAGAGGGCCGTGGGAGTGGGCAGAGGGCAGTGGGAGTGGGCAGAAGGCAGAGGGAGTGGGCAGAGGGCCGTGGGCACAAAGACGTTCTTCTATGTGACCCTGGCGCCCAGCTCTCTTTGCTCCCCTGCTCAGCTCTGGCTGATGGTGGTCCTGGGGATTTGCACCCGGGGCCTTGGAGCCTGGGCAGGAGACCCCACAGACCCGTGCTGTCCCCTGGCCCTGGCTTTGGCATTTATTTGCTGCTTTTTCTAGGTACACAGGTGGAAGTTCGGTCACAGGTCTAGAGCCTTTGGGGGTGTGTGTATGGGGTGTGTGACTGTGCGTGTCTGTGAATCTCTGTGCTGTGTGTCTGTCCTGTGACTATGTGGCCAGGGTCTCCTGCCTGCAGTGTCAGGTCTGTTCAGCGCCACATCCCCCCAGACAGCAAGTGGTGCCCAGGGACACTGCCCTCTGCCCGGGTCGGACAATGACAGCAGTCCCGAGCGCTCACTCCTCCCCTCCCTCCTCCCTCCTTTCCTCTCCCTCCCTCCCTCCCTCCCTCCCTCCGTTCCTTTCTCTCTTTCATTTAAAAAAAATTTGTGTATATTTATTTATTTATTTTCCCTTTTGTTGCCCTTGTTTTTTATTGTTGTAGTTATTATTGTTGTTGATGTCGTCGTTGTTGGATAGGACAGAGAGAAATGGAGAGAGGAGGGGAAGACAGAGAGGAGGAGAGAAAGACAGACACCTGCAGACCTGCTTCACCGCCTGGGAAGCGACTCCCCTGCAGGTGGGGAGCCGGGGTTCGAACCGGGATCCTGACGCCGGTCCCTGCGCTTTGCGCCACCTGCGCTGAACCCGCCGCGCCACCGCCGGACTCCCTCCCTTCTTTCTCTCCTCTCTCTCTCTATTTTTATTTGCTAGGATAGAGAGTAATGGAGGGGAGGGGAGACAGACACCTGCAGCCCTGCTCCACCACCTGTGAAGTGCCCCCTACAGGTGGGGAGCGGGGCTCGAACCCGGGTCCTTGTACGGGGTGCCGCATGCACTTCAGTGCAGGGGCTGCTCTGCGCTCTGTCCTGGCTCAGCAGCCGGCTCTGGGCGACCTGGGCCCTGGGGTTCTGGTGGGCCGGGTGCAGGGCCCCACAGCTCAGTGCGTCTCTGTCTGCTTCCTGCTTCTTCCTGTGTGGTCAGGCGCCGTTGATGGACACATTCATATTCTTTTTATGATAAAAATACTTTTTTGTTTTTAAATTTCCTCCAGGGTTGTCACTGGGGCTCAGTGCCTGCAGGAGAACCCACCACTCCTGGCAGCCATCTTTCCCTCCTCCCTCCTCCCTCCTCCCTCCCTTCTTTCTTCTATAGGACAGAGAGAAATTAAGAAGGGGGGGAGGGAGGCAGAGAGAGACACCTGTAGCCCTGCTCACCACTTGTGAAGCATTGTCCCCCTGTAGGTGGGGAGTGGAGGTTCGAACCCGGGTCATTGTGCCTGGCACTGTGTACACTTAACCAGGTGCAACCTGCCAGGACCCCAGAAAAAAAAAGTATTTCTTTTTCCACGAGACCAGAGGACAGCTCAGCTGTGGGGCAGAGTGTGGACCGGCACTCCTGGGTCTCAGGTTGGGTTCAGGTCAGTGCCATCACTGTGTCCTGGCCTGTCCCCCTGCCCACCTGGCCTAGACAGTGCCCTCCCCACCTGGCCTAGACAGTCCCCTGCCCACCTGGCCTAGACAGTGCCCTGCCCACCGGGCCTAGACAGTGCCCTGCCCACCGGGCCTAGACAGTGCCCTGCCCACCTGGCCTAGACAGTCCCCCTGCCCACCTGGCCTAGACAGTCCCCCTGCCCACCTGGCCTAGACAGTCCCCCTGCCCACCTGGCCTAGACAGTGCCCTGCCCACCTGGCCTAGACAGTCCCCCTGCCCACCTGGCCTAGACAGTCCCCCTGCCCACCTGGCCTAGACAGTCCCCCCTGCCCACCTGGCCTAGACAGTCCCCCTGCCCACCTGGCCTAGACAGTCCCCCTGCCCACCTGGCCTAGACAGTGCCCTCCCCACCTGGCCTAGACAGTGCCCTCCCCACCTGGCCTAGACAGTCCCCCTGCCCACCTGGCCTAGACAGTCCCCCCTGCCCACCTGGCCTAGACAGTCCCCTGCCCACCTGGCCTAGACAGTCCCCCTGCCCACCTGGCCTAGACAGTGCCCTCCCCACCTGGCCTAGACAGTGCCCTCCCCACCTGGCCTAGACAGTCCCCTGCCCACCTGGCCTAGACAGTCCCCCTGCCCACCTGGCCTAGACAGTCCCCCCTGCCCACCTGGCCTAGACAGTCCCCTGCCCACCTGGCCTAGACAGTCCCCCTGCCCACCTGGCCTAGACAGTGCCCTCCCCACCTGGCCTAGACAGTGCCCTCCCCACCTGGCCTAGACAGTCCCCTGCCCACCTGGCCTAGACAGTCCCCCTGCCCACCTGGCCTAGACAGTGCCCTCCCCACCTGGCCTAGACAGTGCCCTCCCCACCTGGCCTAGACAGTCCCCCTGCCCACCTGGCCTAGACAGTCCCCCCTGCCCACCTGGCCTAGACAGTCCCCTGCCCACCTGGCCTAGACAGTCCCCCTGCCCACCTGGCCTAGACAGTCCCCCTGCCCATCTGGCCTAGACAGTCCCCCTGCCCACCTGGCCTAGACAGTCCCCCTGCCCACCTGGTCTAGACAGTCCCCCTGCCCACCTGGCCTAGACAGTCCCCTGCCCACCTGGCCTAGACAGTCCCCCTGCCCACCAGGCCTAGACAGTCCCCCTGCCCACCTGGCCTAGACAGTCCCCCTGCCCACCTGGCCTAGACAGTCCCCCTGCCCACCTGGTCTAGACAGTCCCCCTGCCCACCTGGCCTAGACAGTGCCCTGCCCACCTGGCCTAGACAGTCCCCCTGCCCACCTGGCCTAGACAGTCCCCCTGCCCACCTGGCCTAGACAGTCCCCCTGCCCACCTGGCCTAGACAGTGCCCTGCCCACCTGGCCTAGACAGTCCCCCTGCCCACCTGGCCTAGACAGTCCCCCTGCCCACCTGGCCTAGACAGTCCCCCTGCCCACCTGGCCTAGACAGTGCCCTGCCCACCTGGCCTAGACAGTCCCCCTGCCCACCTGGTCTAGACAGTGCCCTGCCCACCTGGCCTAGACAGTCCCCCTGCCCACCTGGTCTAGACAGTGCCCTGCCCACCTGGCCTAGACAGTCCCCCTGCCCACCTGGTCTAGACAGTGCCCTGCCCACCTGGCCTAGACAGTCCCCCTGCCCACCTGGCCTAGACAGTCCCCTGCCCACCTGGCCTAGACAGTCCCCCTGCCCACCTGGCCTAGACAGTGCCCTCCCCACCTGGCCTAGACAGTCCCCTGCCCACCTGGCCTAGACAGTCCCCCTGCCCACCTGGCCTAGACAGTCCCCTGCCCACCTGGCCTAGACAGTCCCCCTGCCCACCTGGCCTAGACAGTCCCCCTGCCCACCTGGCCTAGACAGTCCCCCTGCCCTCCTGGCCTAGACAGTGCCCTGCCCACCTGGCCTAGACAGTCCCCCGGCCCACCTGGTCTAGACAGTCCCCCTGCCCACCTGGTCTAGACAGTGACCTGCCCACCTGGCCTAGACAGTGCCCTGCTCACCTGGCCTAGACAGTGCCCTGCTCACCTGGCCTAGACAGTGCCCTGCCCACCTGGCCTAGACAGTCCCCTGCCCACCTGGCCTAGACAGTGCCCTGCCCACCTGGCCTAGACAGTCCCCCTGCCCACCTGGCCTAGACAGTGCCCTGCCCACCTGGCCTAGACAGTCCCCCTGCATACCTGGCCTGTCCCCCTGTCCTGTCTGTCCCCTGTCTGTCCCCTGTATGTCCCATCCCCTGCCTGTCCCTGTCCCCTGTCTCCTGTCTATCCCTTCCCTGTCTGTCCCCCACCCCGTCTGTCCCCTGGTGCGGGCTGTGGGTGGCATTGTGCTGGGCTTGGTGTGGCCACCATTGCCACACACTGTTACGCATGTGAGCGAGTCATCACACATTCTTCCCAGATGGCTGTGAAGCCGCCATCGTCATAGTTACTGTGCTTTGCCAGCGGTGGTCTGCCACCCGGTCCCCAGGGCAGAACGTCACTGATGACAGTCCTGCCACAGCCAGGGGAGTCTCGATCCCCTCAATGCCACCTGCTCCAGGGGATGGTCTGGGGGCAGCTGGCCCTGAGTCTGGAGCCCGTTGGCCCCTGGCTCCGGGGGTCACCGCCCCTCCTCTCCTCTCTCCCTTCTCTGGGGTCACTATAATCCCGGTAGTGACAGCACCTGCCAGGCTCAGCCCCTGCCCCCCGCCCGTAAGCCCTAGCGCCCAGCCCTCACTCACCCGGGCAGAGTGGCGTCCCTACCCCATGGCCCGTCCAGCACTCTCTGCAGCCAGGTGACCACGGAGCGCATGGCTCCCCCACAAACCTTCCAGAATTTCCCCAAGGTGTAGGTGCCTCCAAGCCCCAAGCCCAGGCCCCTGCAACCCCACACTGTCCCCTGCTGGTCCTGGTACCAGGGACAGCAGGGAGTCCTGGGCCAGACTCAGAAGCCCCCTGCCCCTGTCCCCCAGAGCAGCCCCCTGCCCCTGCCCTCCAGAGCCGCCCCTGTCCCCCAGAGCAGCCCCTGCCCCACAGAGCAGCCCCTGCCCCGTCCCTTAGAACAGCCCCAGGCCCCTGCCCCCCAGAGCAGCCCCTGCCCCACAGAGCAGCCCCTGCCCCGTCCCTTAGAACAGCCCCAGGCCCCTGCCCCCCAGAGCAGCCCCTGCCCCCCAGAGCAGCCCCTGTTCCCCACAGAGCAGCCCCTGCCCCGTCCCTTAGAACAGCCCCTGCCCCTACCCCCCAGAGCCGCCCCTGCCCCCCAGAGCAGCCCCTGCCCCCCAGAGCAGCCCCTGTTCCCCAGAGCAGCCCCCTGCCCCCCATTTGGAAACACAGCTCATGTCAAGCCTCAGGTTCCCCATCTGTGAAATGGAGCAGCTCTGGGCAGGCCTACATGGGGTCCCCTGGGGACACCCCAGCCCCTGCCCCCCTGCGGATGAGCAGCACGGCCGGACAAAGCGCCCTGCCAGTCGGTAATGAATGACCGGGCTGCCCACCACCTGATAAGGAAGACCAAGGAGAAAATTAGATTCTGCTGTGCTGAAACATTATGATTTATGTATTTGTAACATGGCGGGCAGAGCGCAGGCCCCCCGCAGATACCCGGTGGCCAGGGACCATGGGGGGGGGTGCTGGCTGGCACCTGGAGCCAGCGGGGCTCTGTGGGCACCTCAGCTGCCTGCGGCCCAGGACCTGTCCACAGGAGCTTAGGGGCCACTGGGGTGATGGAGGACAGTGAGCGGGGGGCGGCGGGGGCGGCGGGGGCAGCGGGGGCAGCGGGGGCAGCGGGGGCAGTGGGGGGCAGCGGGGGCAGCGGGGGGAGCGGGGGGCAGCGGGGGCAGCGGGGGTCAGCGGGGTCAGCGGGGGTCAGCGGGGGGCAGCGGGGGCAGCGGGGGGCAGCGGGGGTCAGCGGGGGCAGCGGGGGTCAGCGGGGGTCAGCGGGGGCAGCGGGGGTCAGCGGGGGGCAGCGGGGGGAGCGGGGGGCAGTGGGGTCAGCGGGGATCAGCGGGGGGCAGCGGGGGCAGCGGGGGTCAGCGGGGGTCAGCGGGGGTCAGCGGGGGCAGCGGGGGCAGCGGGGGCAGCGGGGGCAGCGGGGGGCAGCGGGGGGCAGCGGGGGTCAGCGGGGGCAGCGGGGGCAGCGGGGGGCAGCGGGGGCAGTGGGTGCTGTCTGCAGTCACCTGTCTTCTGGGCTGCAAGTTGATGTGGCTGCCACCTGGAACAATGAAGAGGGTGGGTTTCTGGATGGAAAAGAAGATGTATGGAAAAAAGGATGGTGGATGATGGATGATGGATGATGGATGGATGGATGATGGATGATGGATGGATGGATGGATGATGGATGGATGATGGATGATGGATGGATGATGGATGGATGGATGATGGATGATGGATGGATGGATGGATGATGGATGATGGATGGATGGATGGATGATGGATGGATGGATGATGGATGGATGGATGGATGATGGATGGATGGATGATGGATGATGGATGGATGGATGGATGGATGGATGGTGGATGGATGGATGGATGATGGATGATGGATGGATGGATGGATGGATGATGGATGGATGGATGGATGGATGATGGATGGATGGATGATGGATGATGGATGATGGATGGATGGATGATGGATGATGGATGGATGGATGATGGATGATGGATGGATGGATGGATGATGGATGGATGGATGATGGATGGATGGATGGATGGGTGGATGGATGGATGATGGATGATGGATGATGGATGGATGGATGGATGGATGGATGATGGATGGATGGATGGATGATGGATGGATGGATGGATGGGTGGATAGATGGATGATGGATGATGGATGGATGGATGATGGATGGATGGATGATGGATGGATGGATGGATGATGGATGGATGGATAGATATATGGATGGAGATGGACTAATGGATGGAGGGTGAGAGTGGATGGATACATGCATGGATGGATAGTTGGACAGACAGGCAGGTGAATGGATGGATGGGTGGATGGACTGATGCATGGATGGATGGATGGATGAATGGGTGGACAGACGGATGGATGGATGACGGATGGATGGATGGATGATGGACAGATAGATGATGGATGGACAGGTGGATGGATGGATGGTGGATGGATGGATGATGGGTGGATGGATGGATGGATGGATGATGGATGGATGGATGATGGATGGTGGATGGATGATGGTGAATAGATGGTGGATGGATGGAATGAAGATGAAGAATAGGTAGATATGGGATGGATGGATGGAGGGATGGATGGATGATGGATGGATGGTGGATGGATGGATGGATGATGGATGGATGGGTGGAAAGAAGATAAAGAGTAGATATGGGATGGATGATGAGTGGATGGAGGAAGAAGTGGTAGATGGATGATAAGATGGTGCTGGAGGAGATGGATGGGGAGTGGAGACTGGTGATGGGGGAGTGGATGTGGGGATGGGGTGGGTCAGCTGTGGATGGTGGGTGGGGGTAGGTGGTGGGGAGTGGGTGGGGCATGGACTCTGCTGTGCCCAGAACCTGAGACATAGTGGGTGCTGAGACCTGTAGACACAGCCCCAGAAGGGGCTCCCCATGGCCCCCCATCTCCTCTCCCAGCCTCTACATCACTGGCACCAGGCTCCCCGTGGCCCCCCATCTCCTCTCCCAGCCTCTACATCACTGGCACCAGGCTCCCCGTGGCCCCCATCTCCTCTCCCAGCCTCTACATCACTGGTACCAGGCTCCCCGTGGCCCCCCATCTCCTCTCCCAGCCTCTACATCACTGGTACCAGGCTCCCCGTGGCCCCCCATCTCCTCTCCCAGCCTCTACATCACTGGTACCAGGCTCCCCGTGGCCCCCCATCTCCTCTCCCAGCCTCTACATCACTGGTACCAGGCTCCCCGTGGCCCCCCATCTCCTCTCCCAGCCTCTACATCACTGGCACCAGGCTCCCCATGGGACCCCTCAGCAGCTGGCCAGTGATCCCGTCTTCCAGGAAAGGCACCAGCTCAGCGGTTGGGGGGACGGCCAGCTAATGAAGGGGAGGGTGGGGAGCCCTGGGTGGGGAGCCCAGGCTCCAGAAGGATCCTAGCCCTGCCCCTGGAGCCCCCTTTCTGGATGACACTGCAGGTGGGAAACCTTGTCCAGGTAATGGGGTGCCCTGTCCTGTTCTGTTCCTGCCCTCCACCATGGCCCCCAGGCCTGGCCCCAGACTCCCACACATCCTTATCCTCTCCTGAGACCTCCGACTCCTAGCTGGTCTTCCCTTCTCTTGGGGGGGCACCCTCAGGCCGTTCCAGCACCCACAACTCCCCACAGCCACCTGGGCCACCACCTACTTCCCAGGGTGACACGTGCACACGTGAACTGTCCTGCCACAGTGCACATGCACATGCGTGTGGTGTGTGCTTCCTGTCTGATTGTCCATGATCCATCCAAACGTGGCTTCCTCCCTCCATGGTCCTGGCTTTGGTAGAGCTGGGGTGCAGGGAGCCTGGGGTCCTGGGGCTGGTGGGGGACTGGGGTGCAGGGGGCCTGACGTCCCAGAGGTAGGTGGGGGGCTGGGGTGCAGGGGGCTTGGGGTTCCAGGTGCTGGTAAGGGGCTGGGCTGCAGGGGGCCTGAGGCCCTGGGGGCTAGTGGGGACTGGGGTGCAGGGGGCCTGGGGGATGGTGGGGGGCTGGGGTGCAGGGGGCCTGGGGGATGGTGGGGGGCTGGGGTGCAGGGGGCCTGGGGTCCTGGGGGCTGGTAGGGGGCTGAGCTGCAGGAGGCCTAGGGGATGGTGGGGGGCTGGGGTGCAGGGGGCTTGGGGGATGGTGGGGGGCTGGGGTGCAGGGGGAATGGGGTCCTGGGGCTGGTGGGGGGCTGGGGTGCAGGGGGAATGGGGTCCTGGGGCTGGTGGGGGACTGGGGTGCAGGGGGCCTGGAGTCCCAGAGGTAGGTGGGGGGCTGGGGTGCAGGGGGCTTGGGGTTCCAGGGGCTGGTAAGGGGCTGGGCTGCAGGGGGCCTGGGGGATGGTGGGGGGCTGAGGTGCAGGGGGCCTGGGGTCCTGGGGCTGGTAGGGGGCTGGGCTGCAGGGGGCCTGGGGTCCCTGCGAGTGGTGGGGGCTGGGGTGCAGCAAGGCCTGGGGTCCTGGGGGCTGGGCTGCAGGGGGCCTGGGGTCCCCAGGGGCTGTTGGGGGCTGGGGTGCAGGTGACCTGGGGTCCCAGGGGCAGTGGGGGCTGGAATGCAGTGGGTCTGGGCTACAGTGAGGTCTGGGGTCCGGGGGCTGGTGGGGGGCTGGGGTACAGGGGGCCTGGGGTCTGAGGGCTGGTGGGGGCTGGGATTCAAGGGGCCTGGGGTCCCCAGGGTCTGGTGGGGAGCTGGGGTACACGGGGCTGGGTCCGGGGGCCGGTGTGGGGCTTGCTGGGTGCCTGCCCACCCGTGCAGAGGCTCGCAGTCCCCAGCCGGCGGGCCGGCCGCGGCATGGTTGCCGTGCGCAAGGCTGTTTAAATGCTCCATTGGAGAGAGATTAAAGTTTACGAAGGTCACCGGGGATGTGATAATTATAATCACAGGTTTCGCTGGCAATGACAGCCATTCGTTATTTCCGCTCCGCTGGGCCCCGCAGCAGCGGCTGACAGCCCGCGGCTGATTTAGTGGCCAGCGCCCAGCGCCCACCGGCTCATTATGGGATGGGAGGTGGGGGGTCCGGCCGGTGCCCCACCCCAGGTCACCCAGAGCCAGCACCTCGGGACTTGGGGGCCTCAGCCCTGTGCCCCCCCAAGGACCCAGCAGGGTGGGGCCAAGTTGTCCGGCCCACTGGCATCTGAGCTGAGCTGCCACCCCGACTCGGGGCTCTTGAACCCGGGGCCGCCCAGGCTGGGCTGGCCAGGCAGGGCCCCTGTGGGTGGTAGGTTCCACACGTTCAGCAGCGTGACTTCAGGGGCACTAGCCGCCGCGGTGACACACCAGGCTTCCCCATCTTGGGCCCCAGACCCCCCTCCCAATGTCCACTCCAGGATCCCTGAGTCCTGAGTCCCCTCCCCCTGAAACTGCCACTTCTGAGGCCCCAGCCCTGGATGTCCCCACACCTTGGGTCTCCCCTTCTGGGGTCCTCTCTCCTAGGGTCCTATTCCTGGGTGCCCCACACTCAGACCCACCTCCAGTACCCCATTCTCAGCCACTCAATCCTAAGGTCCCATCCCGGGAACCCGGGGCCCAGGCCCCCACTTCTCAGCTTCTGGCTGCTGCTTGCTGCTGTGGGCTGCTAAATCACCCACAGTCACCCACAGAGTCACCCAGTCACAGTCAGCCACAGTCAGCCACAGTTACCCACAGAGTCACCCAGTCACAGTCAGCCACAGTCAGCCACAGTCACTCACAGAGTCACCCACAGTCAGTCACCCACAGTCAGCCACAGTCAGTCACCCACAGTCACCCACAGAGTCACCCATAGTCAGCCACAGTCACCCACAGTCAGCCACAGTCAATCACCCACAGTCAGCCACAGTCAGTCACCCACAGTCACCCACAGAGTCACCCATAGTCAGCCACAGTCACCCAGTCACCCACAGTCAGCTGCAGTCAGTCACCCACAGTCAGCCACAGTCAGTCACCCACAGTCACCCACAGAGTCACCCATAGTCAGCCACAGTCAGCCACAGTCACTCACAGAGTCACCACAGAGTCACCGCAGAGTCACGCACAGGCACCCAGAGTGGAACTTCCTCCCACGACCAGACATGGGTCTCCCCATGGACTCGGCTGGGCTGTTCCCCACGTTGCCTGCCCCGTGCCCCCAGTGCGCCCCCCATGACAGACGGACTCTGCCTGTCCGACTTTCTTTCCCTCCAGACATGGGGTCCAGGTGGTGCAACCCCTGGGGGGATGCCCACACCCTCCCCAGGGCGCGAGCACCCTGTGGGCAGGAAATGTGCCAGCCCCCCACCAGCTGTGACAAACGCCATCCCTCCCGGGGCCACTGAGGAGGAAGCTGTGCAGCCATGGCATCTAGGCCCACAGAGTGGGGGTGGGGGGCACCTGAGCCTAGCTGGTCAGCCAGGTTGCCCACCACCCTTGGGTCTGGTCAGCTCAGGGTTGGGGTCCTGGTCACCTAGGATTGGGGTCTGGTCATCCAGGATTGGGGTCAGGTCACCTAGGATTGGGGTCAGGTCAGCCAGGATTGGGATCAGGTCAGCTAGGATTGGGGTCCTGATCAGCTCAGGACTGGGGTCCTGGTCAGCTAGGGTTAGGGTCTTGGTCAGCTCAGGATTGGAGTCTTGGTCAGTTCAGGGTTAGGGTCTTGGTCAGCTCAGGATTGGAGTCTTGGTCAGCTCAGGGTTGGGGTCTGGTCAGCTAGGATTGGGGTCTGGTCAGCTAGGATGAGGTTCTGGTCAGCTCAGGACTGGGGTCTTGGTCAGCTAGGATTGGGGTCTGGTCAGCCAGGATTGGGGTCTGGTCAGCTAGGGTTGGGGTCTGGTCAGCCAGGATTGGGGTCTGCTCAGCCAGGATTGGGGTCTGGTCATCCAAGATTGGTTCTGGTCAGCCAGGATTGGTTCTGGTCAGCTAGGATCAGGGTCTGGTCAGCTCAGGACTGGGGTCTGGTCTGCCAGGATTGGGGTCTGGTCAGCTAGGATTAGGGTCTGGTTAGCTAGGATTGGGGTCTGGTTAGCAGGATTGGGGTCTGGTCAGCCAGGATTGAGGTCTGGTCAGCTAGGATGAGGGTCTGGTCAGCTCAGGATTGGGATCTGGTCAGCCGGGATTGGGTCTGGTCAGCCCGGACTGGGGTCTGGTCATCCAGGATTGGGGTCTGGTCAGCTAGGGTTAGGGTCTTGGTCAGCTCAGGATTAGGTCTGGTCAGCTCCGGGCTGGGGTCTGGTCAGCCAGGATTGGGGTCTGGTCAGCTCAGGGCTGGGGTCCTGGCTGCTCAGTCACCCCCTCCTCCCACTGTCACATCCACAGCCTGAAGGCACCTGGGCCCTGACCTGGGACGAGAGAGGCTGAGCAAGGACCACTGCCCACGCCTGGGGCCTTTGGAAGCTGCTGGAGTGATACAGAGGCGTGGGAAGGATGGGAAGGGCACCCCCCACCCATGGGTGGGCTGGGCAGGTGGGGGCTCACTGCTCAGCACCTCACCCTCCTGACCTAGGTCCCCTAGGGGCCTCTCTCTTTTAAAGTCCAGAACCCCCCAGATCCCCTCTCCCCAGCTCAACCCAGGACCCCCCTGCCAGCTCATATCCCCCTCCCCCTGGTCCCCTCCCCCACCAGCTCATATCCCCCATTCCCAGGTCTCCCCAGCCAGCCCATATCCCCCTCCCCCCAATTCCACCACCTCCCCCAAGGCCTGTCCTAGTCTTCCTCCCCCCAGGCCCCCCTCCCATAGCCCATATCCCCCTCTCCCCAGGTCCTCCTCCCCCCCAGGTCCTCCTCCCTCAGGGACCCCTCCCCAGCCAGACTATAGCTCCCTCCCCCATACCCCCCTCCCCACAGGTTCCCCCCCAACCCCTACAACTCTGAGTCCTGCAGCCCACAGAGCAGCTAATCCCTCTTCTGTCCCCTGCTTGGGAGGGGAGGAGAGGAGAGGCATCAAGTTGGGAAGGAGGAGTGGGTGGTGGAGAGCTTTTGGGGGGTGCCCCAGCCCAGCCCTGGCTCCAGTGGACCGGCAGGGAGGGAGGGGGCCCCCACAGCTGCCAGGCTCCAGGAGGCCTGATTTATGGGGTGTCTTGCTCAGGTCATTTGCTTTTTCCAAAGGCTGCAGAAATCTAATTGCTCTTTGAAGGGGAAGGAAAGCAGTTAATTGCAGGCTCACAGCTTCCTAATGGACCGGCTTCTGAGGGGACGCAGTGTGGGGTCCAGGGCACCCAGGGTGGGGCCCTGGGGATGGGGGCTCTGAGGCCAGACAGGTTGGTCCATCGGTCGGGAGCCCCAGCGTCGTGATGGGATAACCAAGTCGGTGGACACCCCCCCTCCCTTCCAGCTCTGTCTTCTGTGAGGATTAATTAAGTTTATCAACTAGTGACCTGGGGGGAGGCCCACCCACAGCCCACAGCCCAGGGAGCATCTTAGGACTCCCAATGACAGTTGGGTCTGGGGACCACAGGAAGCACTGTGCAGGGGGCAGAGGGCCAAGGGGATCCACCCCAGGGCTGCAGGGGATCCTCTTCCCCAGTGCTGTAGGGGATCCACCCAGGGCTGTAGGGGATCCACCCAGGGCTGCAGGGATCCATCCCAGGACTGCAGGGATCCACCCAGGGCTGTAGGGAATCCACCCAGGACTGCAGGGGACCCACCCCCAGGGCTGCAGGAATCCACCCCCAGGGCTGCAGGGGATCCACCCCCAGGACTGCAGGGGATCTTCTCCCCCAGGGCTGCAGGAATCCACCTAGGACTGCAGGAATCCACCCCCAGGGCTGCAGGGGATCTTCTCCCCCAGGGCTACAGGAGATACACCACAAGGCTTTGCCAGCAGAGTCTGGATGGGGCTGCGAGGCTCATGATGTGGGGTTATGTCTCTACCTGACAGTCACTCTGCTTCTTCTGCTGGATCCTGCCCACACCACACATCCTGCAGCCCGCACCCCCCACGGCAGGCTGAGCCAGGAGCCCGCAGCCCATCACTTCTTGCGGGACAGTAGGCAATAAAATCAATCTGAAAACACATCTGCCAGTCGCCACCCCATTTAAAAAATATTTATTTATTTATTTATTCCCTTTTGTTGCCCTTGTTTTATTGCTGTAGTTGTTGTTGTCATTGTTGGCTAGGACAGAGAGACATGGAGAGAGGAGGGGAAGACAGAGAGGGGGAGAGAAAGACAGACACCTGCAGACCTGCTTCACCGCGTGGGAAGCGACTCCCCTGCAGGTGGGGAGCCGGGGGCTCGAACCGGGATCCTCACTCCGAACCGGGATCCTCACTCCGGTCCCTGTGCTTTGCGCCGCCTGCGCTTAACCCGCCGCGCCACCGCCGGACTCCCTGCCACCCATTTTTAAGAGATGGATCTTGGGTGCCGCGTCGGCTCCGTGGACGAGCTCACCAGCCACCGTAGCTCCGCAGGAACACTCTGCAGGGACGCCCAGTGAGGTGGGCGGAGAGTCCCTGCTCCCGAGGCTCACCCCGCCGCAGCGATCCCAGGACACGCTGACCCTGGGTGCGAGGACCAGCAGCAGCTCTGGGGCCTGGCAGGAGTGGGTGTGGGGACACTGAGGGGACCTGCGTATCACCCGCCCCCCCTCCCAATAGGAGACCACTGTCCCTGCGCGTCCCCTCCCCCGCACGTCCCCCTCCCCCCTGCGTATACCCTCCCCCCGCGCGTCCCCCTCCCCCGAGCGTCCCCTCCCCCGCGCGTCCCCCTCCCCCGCGCGTCCCCTCCCCCGCGCGTCCCCCTCCCCCCCCGCGCGTCCCCCTCCCCCGCGCGTCCCCCTCCCCCCCGCGCGTCCCCTCCCCCGCGCGTCCCCCTCTCCCCCGCGCGTCCCCCTCCCCCCCGAGCGTCCCCCTCCCCCCCGCGCGTCCCCCGTGCGTCCCCGCGTGTCCATCCTGGTGGAAACTCCAGCTTCCCGTGAGCCCGGAGGGTCTCAGGGTCACACCCACGGGTCCGTCTCGAAGGTTCTTCCCGGACGCGGGCGAGCTGCTGGCGGGGGTCCGGCCACCCCGGGTCCGAGGGGCTGAGGGGCCGCCCGCACCCGCGCCCGCACCCGCGCCCGCACGGCGGCCTCCCACCTGGCTCCGGGCTCCTGTCCTGTCCGTCTGTCCCCGCGGCCCGCGTGCTATCACGGCCCGCGCTCATTTCCAAATTAAATTTTATGGTCCATTACTTACGGCCCGACACTGTCTAATGGAATCTTAAATGGAACCGACTCGCTCGGCGCGGGGCTGGGCTCCAGCTCCACGACACTCGCTCTAATTATCGGATAATGAACTTGGGAGGCTTGATTCTGAGCGCGCGTCGCGAGTCCCCGCGCTAACTCCGCGCGAAGGCGGGTGTGGCGGGTCCCGGCCGGGCGGGAAGCGGGAGGGAAGGCCGAGTCCCCGCGCCCGGCCCGGGAGGAGGGTGAGGGAGCGAGACAGGGGCCAAGGGTGGCGGGACCAGGCAGGAGCCAGCGCCACCACGGGGCGTGGCGGGGGCGGGGGTGTGGGGGGCGTGGCGGGGGCGTGGCATGGCGGGGGCGTGGTATATGGGGCGGGGCGTATGGGGCGTGGCATATGGGGCGGGTGGGCGGGGTGTATGGGGCGTGGCATATGGGGCGGGTGGGCGGGGTGTATGGGGCGTGGCATATGGGGCGGGTGGGCGGGGTGTATGGGGCGTGGCATATGCGGGTGGGGCGGGGTGTATGGGGCGTGGCATATGGGGCGGGTGGGCGGGGTGTATGGGGCGTGGCATATGGGGCGGGTGGGCGGGGTGTATGGGGCGTGGCATATGCGGGTGGGGCGGGGTGTATGGGGCGTGGCATATGGGGCGGGTGGGCGGGGTGTATGGGGCGTGGCATATGGGGCGGGTGGGCGGGGTGTATGGGGCGTGGCATATGCGGGTGGGGCGGGGTGTATGTGGCGTGGCATATGGGGCGGGTGGGCGGGGTGTATGGGGCGTGGCATATGGGGCGGGTGGGCGGGGTGTATGGGGCGTGGCATATGCGGGTGGGCGGGGTGTATGGGGCGAGACATATGCGGGTGGGCGGGGCGTATGGAGCGGGGCGTGGCGGGGGCGGGGCGGGGGAAAGGAGGGGGCGGGGAGAGGGGAGGGGCGGGGTGGGGGAGAGGGCGGGACGGGGAGGGGTGGGGACGTGGAGGGGCTGGGACGGGGAGGCTCCTCCTCCCCTCTGCCTCCTCCTCCTTCCCCCTCCTCCTCCTCCTCCTCCTCTTTCTTCTCCCTTCCTCCCTTTTCCCCTCCTCCCATCTTCCCTCCCTCCTCCTCGCCTCCTCTTCCTCCTCCCCCCTCCTCCTTCCCGCCGGGCCTGGCCGGACCAACCAGAGCTGCAAGTCCTGCGCCCACCCTTGAGCAACCCAGCCCCAGGCCTTTGCTGATGTCTATCCTGTGTTGTTTTGCAGGACAGACAGAAATTGAGAAGGTGAGATGGAGGAAGAGACACAGAGACCCCTGCAGCCCTGCTCCACTGCTCGTGACACGTCCCCCTGCAGGTGGGGAGCAGGGGCTCGAACCCGGGTCTTTGCATACGGTGATGTGTGTGTTCAGTCAGGAGCACAGCCTCCACCCCCCATCGTGACGTAATGGTGGTTCTGTGAGTCACGTGAGCATCTGGGAAGCCAGTCCGCCGGGGCCCGCTGGGGCTGGTGTGAGGCCGCCCCGGGGGATCCCGCTGCCCCAGGAGAGGAGGGTGACTGGGCTCGTGTCGCCGCCTGCCCCTCAGGTTCCCACCGTCCCCAGCACTGCCCGGAGAAGCGGCCCCTCCCCAGGCCCCACCTGCTCTGTGCCTCAGGCCCCAAGCCTGAGCCTGGGTGCGAGCCGCTGTCCCCCGAGGCCCAGGTGTGATGGATGCCACCTGCGTGGCCCAGCCAGCACGTGCTGCGGGAGCGGGCACAGCCACCGCTGATTTTAACCGGCCTAATTCATCCCTGTGTGGGCAGCGGGCGGGCGCCAAGCCCACAGCCACCCGGGAGCGGGAGGGGCACGATGGCACGATAAGGCCCGAGGCCCAGGCCAGGCGGGACGGAGAGGCCTCACCGCACGGCACCGCTGCCCGGGGCCATTCATCCCACAATCAGCTTTCTGCCCGGCTACACAGACTTCCCAAACTTGTGCATGATTTTAATTACAGATAAGTCTCTGCGAAGGCCGGCATTCACGCCGCCTCACTAAGCTGAATCCGATATGTCTCTGTTCCCGGGGTCTGGCGTGCGGGGGGGGGGGGGGGGCGCTGCATGCCCCGCGTTCTCCTTACTCTGGGGTCAACCTCGCCCAGACCTCTGGCCGTGACCCCACACCCTACCCGGCAGGGAACGGAGGAGCAGACACGGGCCGCCTCCTCCGAGCAGTCCTCCTGCAGCCCCCGCCTGGGCCCGAGGGCGTGTGAAGGGGCCGTGGTGGGGCGCAGCCTGGGGGAGTGGCTGGGGGGCTGGCTGTCGGGCACGGGGACCCGGCCGCTCTGAGGGGACGGGCCGCTCTGAGCACCGCACCGTGTCCAGGCTCAGGGGCCTGGTCCACACGCAGGCATGGGGGCCACTGTGCACAGGGCAGGAGCGTTCTCTGACCGCGCAGGCTGCAGGCTGCTGTCTGGTGGGAGCGGGGGCGGGGCCCGCGGGCCGCGGCCTGTGGCTTCTCTGCAGTAAATGAAACTGCGAGGCGCTGCCCTGTGCTCCTGCCATCTGCCGGCAGTGACTTTAAATCCCATTACGATCAGCGTGCGCTGCAACCTCTCGGCTGGGACCAATATATCACGGGCCGGAGCCCCTCCTGCCGCCGGAGTCCAAGCTGCCGGAGCCGCTCACGGGAGGCCTGGGGACGCTGCCTGGGACACTTGGGGGGTCACTGGGGGGCCCCCTACTGGGCACCAGCACCGGGGAAGGTGCTGAGAGAGCAGGTGGGGGGCCGGGCCCAGCGTCTCCCCAGGACCGAGTTAGCTTGGGGCGCCAGCCTGCTGCACCAGCAGGGCCAGAGGTGAGGGGCCGGCAAGGCCAGCATGGCCAGCTCCTGGTGGTCTCTCCTTCCTGCTCCCCATAGGTGGGTGCAGCCCGGAGTCCCTGCAGCTGGGGGTGCAGTCTGGGTACAGGCTGGGTACAGGCTGGGGTACTGGCTGGGTACAGGCTGGGTACAGGCTAGGGTACTGGCTGGGGTACTGGCTGGGGTACAGGCTGGATACAGGCCGGGGGTACTGGCTGGGTACAGGCTGGGGTACTGGCTGGGTACAGGCTGGGGTACTGGCTGGGGTACAGGCTGGATACAGGCCGGGGGTACTGGCTGGGTACAGGCTGGGGTACTGGCTGGGTACAGGCTAGGTAGGGTACTGGCTGGGGTACTGGCTGGGTACAGGCTAGGGTACTGGCTGGGGTACAGGCTGGGTACAGGCTGGGTACAGGCTGGGGTACTGGCTGGGGTACTGGCTGGGGTACAGGCTGGATACAGGCCGGGGGTACTGGCTGGGTACTGGCTGGGTACAGGCTGGATACAGGCTGGGGTACTGGCTGGGTACAGGCTAGGGTACTGGCTGGGGTACTGGCTGGGTACAGGCTGGGTACAGGCTGGGGTACTGGCTGGGTACAGGCTGGGGGTACAGGCTGGGGTACAGGCTGGGTACAGGCTGGGGGTACAGGCTGGGGGTACTGGCTGGGTACAGGCTGGGGTACTGGCTGGGTACAGGCTGGGGGTACAGGCTGGGGTGCAGGCTGGGGTACTGGCTGGGGTACTGGCTGGGGTACTGGCTGGGGTACAGGCTGGATACAGGCCGGGGGTACTGGCTGGGTACTGGCTGGGTACAGGCTGGATACAGGCTGGGGTACTGGCTGGGTACAGGCTAGGGTACTGGCTGGGGTACTGGCTGGGTACAGGCTGGGGTACTGGCTGGGGTACTGGCTGGGTACAGGCTGGGGTACTGGCTGGGTACAGGCTGGATACAGGCTGGGGTACTGGCTGGGTACAGGCTAGGGTACTGGCTGGGGTACTGGCTGGGTACAGGCTGGGGATACAGGCTGGGGTACTGGCTGGGTACAGGCTAGGGTACTGGCTGGGGTACTGGCTGGGTACTGGCTGGGTACAGGCTGGGGTACTGGCTGGGTACAGGCTGGGGGTACAGGCTGGGGTACAGGCTGGGTACAGGCTGGGGGTACAGGCTGGGGGTACTGGCTGGGTACAGGCTAGGGTACTGGCTGGGGTACTGGCTGGGGTACAGGCTGGGTACAGGCTGGGGTACTGGCTGGGTACAGGCTGGGGGTACAGGCTGGGGTACTGGCTGGGTACAGGCTGGGGGTACAGGCTGGGGTACAGGCTGGGTACAGGCTGGGGGTACAGGCTGGGGGTACTGGCTGGGTACAGGCTGGGGTACTGGCTGGGTACAGGCTGGGGTACTGGCTGGGGTACTGGCTGGGGTACTGGCTGGGGTACTGGCTGGGGTACAGGCTGGATACAGGCTGGGGGTACTGGCTGGGTACAGGCTGGGGTACTGGCTGGGTACAGGCTGGGGGTACAGGCTGGGGTGCAGGCTGGGGTACTGGCTGGGGTACTGGCTGGGGTACAGGCTGGATACAGGCCGGGGGTACTGGCTGGGTACTGGCTGGGTACAGGCTGGATACAGGCTGGGGTACTGGCTGGGTACAGGCTAGGGTACTGGCTGGGGTACTGGCTGGGTACAGGCTGGGGTACTGGCTGGGGTACTGGCTGGGGTACTGGCTGGGTACAGGCTGGGGTACTGGCTGGGTACAGGCTGGATACAGGCTGGGGTACTGGCTGGGTACAGGCTAGGGTACTGGCTGGGGTACTGGCTGGGTACAGGCTGGGTACAGGCTGGGGTACTGGCTGGGTACAGGCTGGGGGTACAGGCTGGGGTACAGGCTGGGTACAGGCTGGGGGTACAGGCTGGGGGTACTGGCTGGGTACAGGCTAGGGTACTGGCTGGGGTACTGGCTGAGTACAGGCTGGGTACAGGCTGGGGTACTGGCTGGGGTACAGGCTGGGTACAGGCTGGGGTACTGGCTGGGTACAGGCCGGGGGTACAGGCTGGGGTACAGGCTGGGTACAGGCTGGGGGTACAGGCTGGGGGTACTGGCTGGGTACAGGCTAGGGTACTGGCTGGGGTACTGGCTGAGTACAGGCTGGGTACAGGCTGGGGTACTGGCTGGGGTACAGGCTGGGTACAGGCTGGGGTACTGGCTGGGTACAGGCTGGGGGTACAGGCTGGGGTACTGGCTGGGTACAGGCTGGGGGTACAGGCTGGGGTACAGGCTGGGTACAGGCTGGGGGTACAGGCTGGGGGTACTGGCTGGGTACAGGCTGGGGTACTGGCTGGGGTACAGGCTGGGTACAGGCTGGGGGTACAGGCTGGGGGTACTGGCTGGGTACAGGCTAGGGTACTGGCTGGGGTACTGGCTGGGTACAGGCTGGGGTACTGGCTGGGTACAGGCTGGGGTACTGGCTGGGGTACTGGCTGGGTACAGGCTGGGGTACTGGCTGGGTACAGGCTGGGGGTACTGGCTGGGGTACTGGCTGGGTACAGGCTGGGGGTACAGGCTGGGGTACAGGCTGGGTACAGGCTGGGGGTACAGGCTGGGGTACAGGCTGGGTACAGGCTGGGGGTACAGGCTGGGGTACAGGCTGGGTACAGGCTGGGGTACTGGCTGGGTTACAGGCTGGGGGTACAGGCTGGGGTGCAGACTGGGGGTGCCGACTGGGGTGCAGGCTGGGGGTGCAGGCTGTGGGTGCAGGCTGGGGTGCAGGCTGGGGGTGCAGGCCAGGGTCTCTGCAGCTGGGGTTGGTCTGCAGCCCTGGCTCCCCACAGCTGGGGTGGGGTGAGGCCACAGCACCCCCCCTCCCGCCCTATGCCCACTGCCTGTCGCCTGCCTGCATTTATCTGCGAGTGTGGAAATGGGATTACCCGGGAACAGATGTGCTCGGGAGGGCTGGATGGAGAAGCGGGGCTCCCGCTGTGATTACCTCTCGGGCCCCTGCCCGTGGCCGGCCCCCCAGCCCCCAGCTCGCGCCCGCCTGGCGCCTCATTGAAATTGAATTGATACTTTGGGAACTTCATTTGCGGATAATGTGATCTGACAGGGACAAATGTGACGGGGAATTGTTTTCAAAGCCGCTCCAAATGAGACTTATTCCCGGTAAACGGCAGTGCCGTGGCCCGCCCACAGATGCAGAGGCTGCCGTAATTGAGTGGCTGGCGGCCCGGGGTTCGAGCGCCCGCTGCTGGCCCGGCCGAGGCCCCAGATGTCGCCGGATCAATCTCCTTCCGCGTAGGAGAGCCCCGCGCAGCCAGTTAGCGGGATTGATGAAGGCGGCGAGGGGATCGGACGCGCCGATTCCACCTTTTCAGCTTCGATTAGCTCAGCCCGGAGACGCCCCGTCAGCTCCATTACGGCCGGGGCTGTGGGCCGCCACCCACAGGTGGGAGGTGAGGGCGGGCAGGGGGTGAGGGCAGGAATAGGGGGTGGGGCGCGGTGGGGGTGGAGGCAGGGTCTAGGGATGGGTGAGGGAGGGGTGAGGCAAAGGTGACAGCGGCGGGGGGGGGGGACAGTGGTGAGGGCAGTGTCAGGGAGGTTTGACAACAGGTTCGTGAGGGTTGGGGTAAGGACAGGAGTAGGGGGTGAGGCAGGAGGGGTGAGGGCAGGGGGTGAGTGAGGGCAGTAGTAGTGGTGGGGCAGGGTGGGAACTTGGGCTGGTGGGAGGGGCCTGCCAGCAGCTGACTGCACTGGGCTCTTGGGTGCTATCCTGGGTCCCAGCCATGATGGGAGGGCACATGGCCTGGGACAGGCCCCCCACTACCCAGACGTCCCTCCCCAGGTCAGCAGGCTACATGCACCCGCCCCAGCAGAGGCAGGAGCTCCAAGCCCACAGGCTGCAACCTCAGTAAATAACAGTAACAGTGCCTGCTACCTACCCCTCCTAGCGCTCAGGGAGCCCCCCCCCCCAGTTTTGCAAAGAGAAGCACTTAGGGTGTCTGCCTGCAAACACCCCCTTCCCCCATCAGCCCAGCCACTGCAAGGCCAGTGAATGCATACATACTCTTTACCGGCCAGTTGGGGATTTACTCCACTTTAACAAACATGTCCCAGCCGCCATGCAGCTGGGCTCATGGAGACACACCTGGGCTCATGGAGACACACCTGGGCTCATGGAGACACACCTGGGCTCATGGAGACTCACCTGGGCTCATGGAGACACACCTGGGCTCATGGAGACACACCTGGGCTCATGGAGACACACCTGGGCTCATGGAGACACACCTGGTCTCATGGAGACTCACCTGGGCTCATGGAGACTCACCTGGGCTCATGGAGACTCACCTGGGCTCATGGAGACACACCTGGGCTCATGGAGACTCACCTGGGCTCATGGAGACACACCTGGGCTCATGGAGACTCACCTGGGCTCATGGAGACACACCTGGGCTCATGGAGACACACCTGGGCTCATGGAGACACACCTGGGATCAAGGAGACACACCTGGGCTCATGGAGACACACCTGGCATCATGGAGACACACCTGGGCTCATGGAGACACACCTGGGCTCATGGAGACACACCTGGGCTCATGGAGACTCACCTGGGCTCATGGAGACTCACCTGGGCTCATGGAGACACACCTGGGCTCATGGAGACACACCTGGGCTCATGGAGACACACCTGGGCTCATGGAGACACACCTGGGATCATGGAGACGCACCTGGGCTCATGGAGACACACCTGGCATCATGGAGACACACCTGGGATCATGGAGACACACCTGGCATCATGGAGACTCATCTGGGCTCTTGGAGATGCATCTGGATCCATGGAGACACACCTGTGTGCATGGAGACTTACCTGGACACCTGGAAACACGTGAGGGACAGTCCTCTTGGGTCCAAGGAACAGGCCCAGCCTGTAGGTACTGAGTGCTGAGGTCACAGAAGTGACAGCCTAGGTTGGGAGGGGTTTGCACTGAGCTCAGCCCCAGGGCGTGTGCTGTGGCTTTGGGGCGGGGGGCACACAGGGACACCAGGTTCAGGAGGGGGGCAGAAGGGGGCTAGCTGTCCCGGGGCTACAGGTGTCCAGGCCCCTCTGCGTGCTGCCCGTGGCCCCGAGATGGGGATTCCAGCATCACCTCTCTAGGGGGTCTTGTCCACACCTTCTCCAGTGGGCTGTGGCCGCCCTGCCCTGCACCCCCAGCTGGGGAACACAGAGTGGTCAGCCCCTCCTGGAAAGACAGTGTCCCGCCCAGCCATGTCTGCCTTGCCCAGCTGTCTGTCCCTGCCTGGCCTGGCTGTGGGGCATGGCCGGAGCCCCTCACCCCCATGGGAGCCCCTCACTCCCACGGTAGCCCCTCACCTTTCTATGGGTGCCCTCCACTTGTCCCAGAGATAGAGGATTCCCCACCCAGCAGACACCCTGGCACGAGGTCCCACAGACACCCACCTGTGGTGGGGATGGAGGGCAGGGCAAAGCAGGGCGTGGCAGGGCCACCAGCTGTGCCTGTCAGTGACAGGAGTGGAAGCTGACCCCAAGGGAACATGCAGCCCCCTGCCCAAGGCTCCCCGGGGCCCTGGTCCCCAGGCATGGGGTGGGCGGCACCGTTAAAGGCGTGAAAGGAGCCTTGGGCGGGCGGTGGTGGGCGCGGGGGGAATATTGATAGTCCCGCCGGCTCAGAAATACAATATTTGCAGGATCTTTTCATAAAGGTCTTTATGGGCTGGGAAATTTAAACACCACGGAGCCTGAGCTGAATTGGAAAGCAAAAGTCTCGCGGCTTGTACATCTTAGAGGAGAAAAAATTCAATTAAGTGGGATTTTAGCTGTTTCAATAAAATTGGACTCTCCCTTTTCCAGATAAGCACTGCGTCCGAGCCCCTTTCTGGCGGCCGGGCTCTAAACGTATAATCCTGCTTGGGCACAATGCCCGCAACAGGAAATCAATGAGCAGGCGAATCCATTTGAAAATATAAAATAAACTAATATATGAGTGGAAAATTGACTTCCTACGGATTAAAAGCCCGGCAGATAGTAGAGAATCAAGCTTTTAGCGGAAGGAAGTGGGGGGGCCTGGGAGGGGTGCAGCCGCTGCCCGGTGGGTTCCAGTGTGGGTGTCCTCACATCCCGGCTGCAGGGGAGATGGAACTGTTCCCACAGTGTCCCCTCAGTGTCCCCACAGTGTCCCCACAATGTCCCCTCAGTGTCCCCACAGCATCTGTAGTGTCCCCTCAGTGTCCCTGCTGTGTCCCCTAGTATCCCCATGGTGTCCCCTCAGTGTCCCTGCAGTGTCCCCTAGTATCCCCACAGTGTCCCCAGTGTCCCTGCAGTGTCCCCTAGTATCTCCACGGTGTCCCCTCAGTGTCCCTGCAGTGTCCCCTAGTATCCCCACAGTGTCCCCTCAGTGTCCCTGCAGTGTCCCCTAGTATCCCCACAGTGTCCCTGTAGTGTCCCCTAGTATCCCCACGGTGTCCCCTCAGTGTCCCTGCAGTGTCCCCTAGTATCCCCACAGTGTCCCCTCAGTGTTCCTGCAGTGTCCCCTCAGTGTCCCCTCAGTGTCCCTTCAGTGTCCCCTAGTATCCCCTCAGTGTCCCTGCAGTGTCCCCTAGTATCCCCACAGTGTCCCCAGTGTCCCTGCAGTGTCCCCTAGTATCCCCTCAGTGTCCCCACAGTCTCCCCGCAGTGTCCCCACAGTGTCTCTGCAGTGTCCACTCATTGTCCTCACAGTGTCCCCGCAGTGTCCCTGCAGTGTCCTTGCAATGTCTCTTCAGTGTCCCCACAGTCTCCCCTTAGTGTCCCCTAATTAACTCCATGGTGTCCCTGCAGTGTCTCAACACTGTCTCTGCTGTGTCCCCTCAGTGTCCGCACAGTATCTCTGCAGTGTCCCCACAGTGTCCCCTCAATGTCTGCACAGTGTCCCCTCAGTGTCCCTACAGTATCTCCAGAGTGTCCCTGCTGTGTCCCCTCAGTGTCCCCACAGTGTCTCATCAGTGTTCCCACAGTGTTCCCTCATTGTCACCACAGAGACCCCTCAGTATCCCCTCAGTATCCCCACAGTGTCCCTGCAGTGTCTATGCAGTGTCCCCTCAGTGTCCCTGCAGCATCCCCTCAGTTTCCCTCAGTGTCCCCAGTCTCTGCATTGTCCCCTCAGTGACCCCAGTGTCCCCTCAGTGTCCCCACAGTCTCTGCATTGTCCCCTCAGTGACCCCACAGTGTCCCCACAGTGTCCCCACCAGTGCTGGCAGCAGGAGGTCAGGTCTGGGTGCTGAACCCCCAAGGTTAGTGGTGGTCAGTCTCAAAGGGTTTCCTGCGGGTGACGGGTCCAGCCCCTCCTGGCCTCCAGCCCCCTCCTCACCCCCAAAGCCTCCTCCTCACCCACGGCCCCAAGCCATTCGCTGGGGTCAGCCAGGTGTGGCACCGTTCTGGCCCCAGGTCCCCAGGTCCCCAGGCCAGGCAGCTGCCTCGTCCACTCAGCACGCTCCATACAGGCCCAGGGGTCACTGTTGTCGCTTGTCCCCACAGATGTTGCCCCAGAAGATGAGCTTGGGCCCGGCTCTGTCAGTTCAGAGACACAGGCACCATGACAGCAGCAGGTGAGGGTGTGGATGGCCGTGCCTGGCAGTGTCACAGCGGCACAGAGCTGCATCAGAGATGGGTTTGCATATCCCCAAGTCCAGGGGACACTGAGCCATCAGGTCAGTGGCCCTGGACTGGGCATCAAGGGTGTGTGGCCAGAGGGTGGACACAGGGCAGGAGAAGGTGTGGGGGGTTCCTGACAACCCTGGGCCACTGGCCAAGCCCCCCAGTGCCCAGGCCAGAAGGCGGGCCAGCAGGCTGAGCAGCCCCAGGGAGTGAGGAGGGAGCACCCCGACCTGGTCCCTCCACGGAGACCATCTGCTGTGCACCATGGCGAACCCTGTCCCCACAGTCCTTCCACTTCGCATGGCGTCTGTCCCCCAGCCCTGGCCCGGCCATAGGCCTGCTCACAGGCCCGCATGTTAATGAATGAATTGGGGACCTGGGGGCCGTTATTAGTCCATAAAACCACGTTTAAGCCCACACGCATGCCACGCGGTTTCATTAAACAAACCTATAAAATTACTTTACCTCATCATGTATTTTGTGACTTCCCCTGCTGGCCACCCCACCTGCCTCCTGCAGCCCTAAGTGCCTATTTGAAATCAATTTCTCTAATAATGCACTTAATGAGCTCATCAATTAGGGCTGGCAGGGCCGCACAGCGTGCGCTGGTTATCAGTTCAACTCTGGAACTAATTTCCATGCTCCATCTATCACGGCGCCCAGACGCGGGCGCTGCCGGGGGACGATAGGGGACCCACTGCCCGATGGCCTAGGACTCCAGGGACAAGAGGCTGGGGACACCAAGAGCCTGGACACTGAGCCTGGGGACATTGAGGCCTTGGGACAGTGAGGCCTGAAACTGGAAGCCAGGGTCACTGATGGCCTGGACACTGAGGCTTGGGGATAGTGAGGCCTGGGGACAGTGAGGAACATTGGCCTGGGACAGCTGGGACAGCGAGGGACATTGACCTGGGACAGCTGGAACAGTGAAGGACATTGACCTGGGACAGCTGGGACAGTGAGGGACATTGGCCTGGGACAGCTGGGGACAGTGCGGGACATTGACCTGGGACAGCTGGGGACAGTGAGGAACATAGGCCTGGGACAGCTGGGGACTGTGAGGGACATTGGCCTGGGACAGCTGGGACAGTGAGGAACATTGACCTGGGACAGCTGAGACAGTGAGGGACATTGACCTGGGACAGCTGGGGACAGTGAGGGACATTGGCCTGGGACAGCAGGGAAAGTGAGGGACATTGACCTGGGACAACTGGGACAGTGAGGGACATTGACCTGGGACAGCTGGAGACAATGAGGAACATAGGCCTGGGACAGCTGGGGACAGTGAGGAACATTGACCTGGGACAGCTGGGGACAGTGAGGGACATTGACCTGGGATAGCTGGGACAGTGAGGGACATTGGCCTGGGACAGCTGGGGACATTGAGGGACATTGGCCTGGGACAGCTGGGACAGTGAGGAACATTGGCCTGGGACAGCTGGGGACAGTGAGGGACACTGGCCTGGGACAGCTGGGGACAGTGAGGGACATTGACCTGGGACAGCTGGGGACAGTGAGGGACATTGACATGGGACAGCTGGGACCGTGAGGGACATTGACCTGGGACAGCTGGGGACAGTGAGGGACATTGGCCAGGGACAGCTGGTACAGTGAGAGACATTGACCTGGGACAGCTGGGACAGTGAGGAACATTGACCTGGGACAGCTGGGACAGTGAGGGACATTGACCTGGGACATTGAGGGACATTGGCCTGGGACAGCTGGGACAGTGAGGGACATTGACTTGGGACAGCTGGGACAGTGAGGGACATTGGCCTGGGACAGCTGGGGACAGTGAGGATCATTGACCTGGGACAGCTGGGACAGTGAGGGACACTGGCCTGGGACATTGAGGGACATTGGCCTGGGACAACTGGGACAGTGAGGGACATTGACCTGGGACAGCTGGGACAGTGAGGATCATTGACCTGGGACAGCTGGGACAGTGAGGGACATTGACCTGGGACATCTGGGACACTGAGGGACATTGGCCAGGGACAGCTGGGACAGTGAGGGACATTGACCTGGGACAGCTGGGGACAGTGCAGGACATTGACCTGGGACAGCTGGGACAGTGAGGGACATTGACCTGGGACTTCTGGGACAGTGAGGGACATTGGCCTGGGACAACTGGGACAGTGAGGGACATTGACCTGGGACAGCTGGGACAGTGAGGGACATTGACCTGGGACAGCTGGGACAGTGAGGATCATTGACCTGGGACAGCTGGGACAGTGAGGGACATTGGCCTGGGACATTGAGGGACATTGGCCTGGGACAGCTGGGACAGTGAGGGACATTGACCTGGGACAGCTGGGACAGTGGGGATCATTGACCTGGGACAGCTGGGGACAGTGAGGGACATTGGCCTGGGACAGCTGGGACAGTGAGGGACATTGGCCTGGGACAGCTGGGACAGTGAGGGACATTGACCTGGGACAGCTGGGACAGTGAGGGACATTGGCCTGGGACAGCTGGGACAGTGAGGGACACTGGCCTGGGACATTGAGGGACATTGGCCTGTGACAGCTGGGGACAGTGAGGGACATTGACCTGGGACAGCTGGGGACAGTGAGGGACATTGACCTGGGACAGCTGGGACAGTGAGGGACATTGACCTGGGACAGCTGGGACAGTGAGGGACATTGACCTGGGACATCTGGGACACTGAGGACATTGGCCTGGGACAGCTGGGACAGTGAGGGACATTAACCGGGGACAGCTGGGGTCAGTGCGGGACATTGGCCTGGGACAGCTGGGACAGTGAGGGACATTGGCCTGGGACAGCTGGGACAGTGAGGAACATTGAGCTGGGACAGTGAGGGACATTGGCCTAGGACAGCTGAGACAGTGCGGGACATTGACTTTGGACAGCTGGGGACAGTGGGGGACATTGGCCTGGGACAGCTGGGACAGTGAGGGACATTGACTTGGGACAGCTGGGGACAGTGCGGGACATTGGCCTGGGATAGCTGGGGACAGTGAGGGCACTGCTTGTGACCAGAGTGACACAGAATCCAATTCCATTTAGCTTCCCTTTGGAATTCTCCCCACTGCCCAGCTGACAAGAGCTCTGGTTCCCAGTTGTGAGAGTTACCCCCTTGAGGCTTGACCCTATGAGGCTCGCCCAAATCATGACGGAGACAGGGTGGCCCAGGCAGATGCCAGGATCCAGTGGGGCTTGGGGTGGGCACGGCTGGTGTGGGTGAGGGCCAGGCACCCTGCTCATGTCCCTCAGCTGGGACTGGGTTAGTCACCTGGCCTGTGGAGCCCTATCCTCTGCCCCTGCCGGGTGCCCCTGGGGGCCCCGCCTTGGATCCTCTGCCCAAAGCCTGGGGAGGTTCGCTGCTGGTTGCTGGCCTCTTTCTAGAGCTGTGAGCAGGACCTTGGCGGGGAGGTTGGCCCCCTCCCTTGTCACCGCTTAGCCTGCTGCCCTGTCATCTGTCACCATCAGTGCTGCTCATTAGGGGAGGCCATTAGCACCTTATCAGTGCTGGGAGCTTGCCAGTGCCTGGCCCTGGGGGGTGGCCAACCCCCCACCTCCCCAACCCCCACAGGGCCACACCACCAGCCCCCACAGGACCACACTCCCACCTTGGCCACACCCCCATGGCCACCCCACCCCAACCCCCACAGGGCCGCATACCAGTCCCCACCTGGGCCACACACCCTGGGCCACACCCCTACCCAGGACCACCCCCCACCTCTACCAAGGGTGACACCCCCACCCAGAGCCCCAGGACAGAGGGCAGTGGACAATGGGCCACTGGGTTTGTGCTAAGGAGTGGGGTGGATGCCCCAGAGACTGTAACAGCTGTGGCCAAGGAGGAGGTGACCAGCTTGCACAGCCAAGAGGCCACCAGCACAGTGCCCAGACTGGGCGCCGAAGGTCCACATAGCCAGCACAGCATCCTGGCACCCACAGGAACCTGAGTGGGGGCCTGGCCAGGGCCACAGGGCTCCCTGTGGGGGAGGAGCAGGTGGGCAGCAGGGAAGACCTAGCTGTGGAAGCCCAGGCTCAACTTATCCTGGATGAAGTCTGGACCCCAGGCCCCCAGGCCCCCAGGCCCCCAGGGGACAGTGCTGTGGGCCTCAGAACCAAGGACCCCAAGCCAGGGTGGAGCACTTTTCAAGGAAGAGCAGCTGCAGAGGAGAAGCAGCTGTAGAGGAGGAGGAGCTGCAGAGGAGGAGCAGCTGCAGAGGAGGAGCAGCTGCAGAGGAGCAGCAGCTGCAGAGGAGCAGCTGCAGAGGAGTAGCTGCTGAAGAGGAGGAACAGCTGCAGAGGAGGAACAGCTGCAGAGGAGCAGCTGCAGAGGAGCAGCTGCAGAGGAGGAGCAGCTGCAGAAGAGGAGCAGCTTTAGATGAGGAGCAGCTGCAGAGGAGGAGCATCTGTAGAGGAGGAGCAGCTGCAGAGGAGGAGCAGCTGCAGAGGAGGAGCAGCTGCAGAGGAGGAGCAGCTGCAGAGGAGGAGCAGCTGCAGAAGAGCAGCTACAGAGGAGGAGCAGCTGCAGAGGAGGAGCAGCTGCAGAGGAGGAGCATCTGCAGAGGAGGAGCAGCTGCAGAGGAGGAGCAGCTGCAGAAGAGCAGCTACAGAGGAGGAGCAGCTGCAGAGGAGGAGCAGCTGCAGAGGAGGAGCAGCTGCAGAGGAGGAGCAGCTGCAGAGGAGGAGCATCTGTAGAGGAGGAGCAGCTGCAGAGGAGGAGCATCTGTAGAGGAGGAGCAGCTGCAGAGGAGGAGCAGCTGCAGAGGAGGAGCAGCTGCAGAGGAGGAGCAGCCCTCCCAGGGAAACTAGGCAACTCTCTTCAGCCCACAGAGAAGGCAGCTGGCAGCACTAGTGGCAGCCAGGTGCTGGGGGTTCTTCAGTGCTAGGGGACCCCTAGGTGCGGGGTACAGGCTGCAGGGTTAGGGCTGAGGGCCCCGGGGTGCTGGATATCCCAGGGTACTGAGTGTCCCAGGGTGAGGGGGCCCTGGGGTGCAGGGTGTAGGGCTGGGACTGAGCCCCCCCTGGTGCTCGTGGCCCAGCAAGGACAGGGTTAAGGCGTGGGCCACCGGCCTCCCTCCCCTGTTCCCTTTGAAATGGCTCCCTGGTTCCGGAATGGCTCTGCTTCCCCTCTTAATCTGTATTTTACGAGTGAGAAGCTTTGCATTATGCAAATCGCTAGATGGAACAGGTGACATTTCACAGGGAACATGAGCGGTGGCCTGGTGGTGGCGGCTGAGTTAGACATTAGTATCTGTCACACTGTGGGCAGAGGGCGGTGGAGCTCCACGCACCTTAAGGTGGAAGCTTCTGGGGCGCCCAGGGGGCACACGCCCAGGGCCCAGACCTCACCCCGCTGTTGGTGGCTTTGGGTAGAGGGAGGGGAGACCACAGCACTGAAGCTTCACCTGGGACCTCCAGGCTGGGACCCCATGGCCAGGACCCACCCCCAGGAACACCCAGGTGTCCAGGAACCCCAAGCACCAGGCTCCCCCAGCACCCATGGTCCCCCAGCACCCAGGACACCACAGCACCAGGCCCCCCCAGCACCCATGGTCCCCAGCACCCAGGACCCTACAGCTGGGACCCTCACCAGGCTGAGAACCCCCCAACAGCAAGGACCTCCCCAAGCTAGGACCCCCAAACCAGGACCCTCCACGGCCAGGACCCCCCAGCTGGAACACTCTGAGGGCTGGACTCCCCCACAGTTGGGACCCCCACGGCCAGGACCCCCCAGACTGGACTCCTCCCCCACAGCTGGGACACCCCCCAGGCTGGGAACCCCCAGACTGGACCCCACTATGGCCGGGACTCACCCCCAGGCTGGCTGCTCACAGCTGGGACCCCCCACCCCAGCCAGGCTGGCCCTCACATTCAGGTCTGCCTAGCGTCCCTGAGTGGACCAGCCCTCTGGCCCTCACAGGGCCACCAGCCCAGGGTGCACCCCCCAGCCCCCCCCACCGGGTGCCGCTGAGGGTGCTGGCGTGTGCGACCATCTGTCATCCTCTGTCAGTGTGGCCACCGTGGGTCCTGGGAAGTTGTTTGAGAGGAAGCGGAGGAGAGAGAAGTGGGGGGCTTCTGGCTTCCCGCAGCCGCGTGTCCACCACAGTTCACCGGCCTTGGGGCTGTGCTGACTATGGTGGGGGCCCCAGGATGCCTGGGACGGTGGGCACCCCCTGACTCCAGCCCAAGGTCACTCCCTGGCTCACACGGGGCCCCCACCCAGCCGCTCTGCAAGGTCACTAGGGGTGGTAGGGAGGCTCAGGACGGGGCAACTCAACACCCTGGGGGACCCTCTGTCCATCCTCGCCCAGGGGATGGGAGGGGCAGTAGGTGGGCCAAGCTGCCTTGGGGGCCCTGTGGCCACCAGCTTTGGGGGTGCCAGCAGCATGGTGTGGGGACAGCCAGAGAGGAGCCACGGGGGATAGAGGCCTTCCGGGTGAGGCCCCCCACAGAGGGCACGGGGTGCAGCCCTCAAGGCACGAGTGCCCTGGGCCAAGCCAGCGGAGGAGGCGTAAATAACTCCCTGGACAGTGCGCTGCTCTGCCATGCTGCGCCAGCTTCAAGCCCTACAGCACTGAGGGAGCTTGAGTGCCGGGGTCTCCATTTCTGTCTCTCCAAAAACAAAACACAGGAAGTGGGGGGAGGCTGTCCACGTGGGGCCCGCACAGGGTCACTGCCAGGCTGGCGCAGGGGCGGGAGGTCAAACAGACACCCCAGGGTCTGCACCGGCTGGTCCCCAGTGACCGCCGCCCAGGACTCAAGCTGTGGGGGTGGGGTGTCCATGCAGCGGCCTTGCCCACTGTCCTGTCTCTGTTCCGCCTCTGTCTCTGCCTCTAACACCAAAGTCCAGTGGGGACAGTCCAGGCCTGAAGCTGTACTGAGCCCATCCCTTCCAGAGACCTCTTACAGCACCCAGGCACCCCCCAGCACCCACAGTCCCCCAGCACCAGGCCCCCCCAGCACCCATGGTCCCCCAGGACCTCCCAGCACCCAGGTGCCCCCCAACACCCACGGTCCCCCAGCACCCATAGTCCCCCATACCCATGGTCCTCCAGGACCCCCCAGCACCCAGGTACCCTCCCAGCACCCACAGTCCCCCAGCACCAGGCCCCCCCAGCACCCATGGTCCGCCAGGCCCCCCAGCACCCAGGTGCCCCCCAACACCCACGGTCCCCCAGCACCAGCCCCCCCAGCACCCAAGGTCCCCCAGTACCAGCCCTCCCTCAGCACCCAGGTCCCCCAGAATCCATTGTCCCCCAGGACTCCCCAGCACCCAGGCCACCCCAGCACCCAGGCCGCCCCAGCACCCAGGGCTCTTTCTGGAGGACCTGCCCCCGCCCCGCCCCACACTGGCCACCACAGAGCGGCCACACCTGGGAGGTTAACCTGCCCCTGCAGCCCACCTGCACACGGCACACGCTGTCCAGCCTGGGGTCACTCCCAGAGCAGAGGGAGCAACTGGGGTCCCTGTCACCTTCGCTCTGTCCCAGTCACGCTCTGGAGTGCCAGGGACCCCAAATACCCCACCCTCTGGAGCCTTGGGGTTCACACCTGGGTCCCACCCCCTGTGGGGGCTGAGGTCTCTCTGAGGTCGCACCGGGCCAAAGGGCCACAGGACCCAGCACTGAGGCCACCTTAAGGCCGAGCAGGGCGGGGCCGGTGCGCGAAGGACGAGTGGGCGCGAGTCCCCGAAGACCGTTTAATCTGCGCCATCCATCAGCCCTCACCTTCCCCGTGCGATCTACGCTCATTACGGAGGCAGGGCCGGGGCTCTGACAGCATGATGGGTGGGGACGGGGCCCGACGGGGGGGGGGGGGGGGGGGAATGCGGGCGGCGCGGGCTGCTGAGCCGAGCCTCCTCTAATCACGCCATCAGCGTGGCCACAAATGAAAGGAGATGGGCCACATGGCACGGTGGCTTCAAGCCTTTCCTCATGCCTGAGGCCCGCAGGCAGGACAGCAACGGACGAAGGGGTCCTAGCTCGGCCTCCCCCACCCACCAGACCCTGGGCCTGTCCTCTCAGTCAGCCTCTTGCCAGCTCTGTCCCCTCCAGCTCTGTCCCCTCCAGCCCTGTCCCCTCCATCACTGTCCCCTCCAGCTCTGTCCCCTCCATCTCTGTCCCCTCCAGCCCTGTCCCCTCCATCTCTGTCCCCTCCAGCCCTGTCCCCTCCATCTCTGTCCCCTCCATCTCTGTCCCCTCCAGCCCTGTCCCCTCCATCTCTGTCCCCTCCATCTCTGTCCCCTCCATCTCTGTCCCCTCCAGCCCTGTCCCCTCCAGCCCTGTCCCCTCCATCTCTGTCCCCTCCAGCTCTGTCCCCTCCATCTCTGTCCCCTCCATTTCTGTCCCCTCCAGCCCTGTCCCCTCCAGTCCTGTCCCCTCCAGTCCTGTCCCCTCCATCTCTGTCCCCTCCATCTCTGTCCCCTCCATCTCTGTCCCCTCCAGCCCTGTCCCCTCCAGCCCTGTCCCCTCCATCTCTGTTCCCTCCAGCTCTGTCCCCTCCATCTCTGTCCCCTCCATCTCTGTCCCCTCCAGCTCTGTCCCCTCCATCTCTGTCCCCTCCAGCCCTGTCCCCTCCAGTCCTGTCCCCTCCATCTCTGTTCCCTCCAGCCCTGTCCCCTCCAGCTCTGTCCCCTCCATCTCTGTCCCCTCCAGCCCTGTCCCCTCCATCACTGTCCCCTCCAGCCCTGTCCCCTCCATTACTGTCCCCTCCAGCACTGTCCCCAGGACACTGTCTGCAGGGCAGCCTTACAGGTGAGGCAGGGGCCTAGGGTGTCATGCTGGCCGTGTGCACTTGGACCTTTGCCCTCATGGGGACCCAGAGTGGGGACAAGCAGTCCATGAGATGGCCGGGACCCCTGAGGGAAGGCAGCGCGGGACTGGGTTTAAGGGCCGGCTGCCTCTCAGTGGTACCCCTGGCAGTGTCCTGGGGGACTTGTGGACTCAGGCCAGAGCAGGGTTCACGGTCTCTGCAGCAGGGGAGCCCCCTGGTGGCCCGAGGGGACCCTGCCTCCCCCGTATGTAAATCAAGGCGTAATTGGCACAAGGAATATCATCTTTAATTAGCCAGGCCTGGCCCCGTGCTGGGCCAATCACCATAAATCCCCCAGCAACAATTACCGCGTCCTAATTGCACTGCGTGTTAATTGGCCTGTCTGCCGAGCGGCCTCATTACCGCGCTTAATTCAATTAGCGCCATAATTAGGGGACAGCAGGCCTGTCGCGGGGCTGGGGGGGGCACAGAGAGGCAGCCTGGCCCCCCGACCTTGGGCGCCCAGCCCCCCCCCCCGCCCGCCGGCCCCCCGGCCGGTTTGTTTGTGCATCTCCATTGAGATCGCTCTTCCCTGACTATTAATTCTCCTAATTAGAATTAAATGAAGCGTGTGAAATTGCCAGATTAACCAATAATTAAGCCGCCACTGCTCAAGCTGAGCTTCCCCGGCAGGGCACCCCTGACTCTGCCTCACGACCACCCCCACCCGCAGTGCTAACCCGGCCTCCTAGCCCGCACCCCGGGGTGGGAGTCTCAAGGAGCGGGTGGGTGTGAGAGTGTGCTTGTAGGAGTGGGCTCCCTCACATGTGTCACCATGTGTCACCATGTGTCAACATGTTTGTGCCCTGTGTGTGCCCTGTGTGTGCCCTGCATGTGTCCTGTGTGTGGCTCTTTGTGTGCCATGTATGTGCTCTGTGTGTGCTCTATGTGTGCTCTGTGTGTGCCCTGTCTGTGTCCTGTGTGTGCCCTGTGTGTGCTCTGTGTGTCCCCTGTGTGTGTCCTGTGTGTGCCCTGTCTATGTCCTGTGTGTGCCCTGTGTGTGCCCTGTCTGTGTCCTGTGTGTGCCCTGTGTGTGCCCTGTCTGTGTCCTGTGTGTGCTCTGTGTGTGGTCTATGTGTGCTTTGTGTGTGCCCTGTCTGTGTCCTGTGTGTGCTCTGTGTGTGCCTTGTGTGTGCCCTGTCTGTGTCCTGTGTGTGCCCTGTCTGTGTCCTGTGTGTGCTCTGTGTGTGCCCTGTGTGTGCCCTGTGTGTGCCCTGTCTGTGTCCTGTGTGTGCCCTGTCTGTGTCCTGTGTGTGTTCTGTGTGTGCCCTGTCTGTGTCCTGTGTGTGCTCTGTGTGTGTTCTGTGTGTGCCCTGTATGTGCCCTATGTGTGCTCTGTGTGTGTTCTGTGTGTGCTCTGTGCTCTGTGTGTGTTCTGTGTGTGCTCTGTGTGTGCCCTGTATGTGCCCTAGGTGTGCTCTGTGTGTGTTCTGTGTGTGCTCTGTGCTCTGTGTGTGCTCTCTGTGTGCTCTGTGTGTGCTCTGTGTGTGCCCTATGTGCTCTGTGAATGCTCTATGTGTGCTTTGTGTGTGCCCTGTCTATGTCCTGTATGTGCTCTGTGTGTGCTGTGTGTGCCCTGTGTGTGCTCTGTGTGTGCCCTGTGTCTGTCCTGTGTGTGCTCTGTGTGTGCCCTGTGCATGCTCTGTGTGTGCTCTGTGTGTGCCCTGTGTCTGTCCTGTGTGTGCTCTGTGTGTGCCCTGTGTCTGTCCTGTGTGTGCTCTGTGTGTGTTCTGTGTGTGTTCTGTGCTCTGTGTGTGCTCTGTGAGTGCCCTGTGTGTGCTCTGTGCTCTGTGTGTGCTCTGTGTGTGCTTTGTGTGTGCCCGGTCTGTGTCCTGTGTGTGCTCTGTGTGTGCCCTGTGTGCCCTGTGTGTGCTGTGTGTGCCCTTTGTGTGCCATGTGTGTGCTCTGTGTGTTCCCTGTGTGTGCTCTGTGTGTGCCCTGTATGTGCCCTATGTGTGCTCTGAGTGTGTTCTGTGTGTGCTCTGTGTGTGCTCTGTGCTCTGTGTGTGCTCTGTGTGTGCTTTATGTGTGCTCTGTGCTCTGTGTGTGCTCTGTGCTCTGTGTGTGCTTTGTGTGTGCCCTGTGTCCTGTGTGTGCTCTATGTGTGCCCTGTGTGTGCTGTGTGTGCCCTTTGTGTGCCCTGTGTGTGCTCTGTGTGTGCCCTGTGCATGCTCTGTGTGTGTTCTGTGTCTGTCCTGTGTGTGCTCTGTGTGTGCCCTGTGTCTGTCCTGTGTGTGCTCTGTGTGTGCCCTGCGTCTGTCCTGTGTGTGCTCTGTGTCTGTCCGGTGTGTGCTCTGTGTGTGCCCTGTGTCTGTCCTGTGTGTGCTCTGTGTGTGCCCTGTGCATGCTCTGTGTGTGCCCTGTCTGTGTCCTGTGTGTGCCCTGTGTGTGCTCTGTGTGTGTTCTGTGTGTGCTCTGTGTGTGCCCTGCGTCTGTCCTGTGTGTGCCCTGTGTGTGCCCTGTGTCTGTCCTGTGTATGCCCTGTGTGTGCCCTGTGTGTGCCCTGTGTCTGTCCTGTGTATGCCCTGTATGTGCCCTGTGTGTGCTCTGTGTCTGTCCTGTGTGTGCCCTGTGTGTGCTCTGTGTCTGTCCTGTGTGTGCCCTGTGTGTGCTCTGTGTGTGCTCTATGTGTGCTCTGTGTGTGCCCTGTGTGTGCTCTGTGTGTGCCCTGTATGTGCTGTGTGTGCCCTGTGTGTGCCCTGTGTGTGCCCTGTATGTGCTGTGTGTGCCCTGTGTGTGCCCTGTGTGTGCTCTGTCTGTGCCCTGTGTGTGCTCTGTCTGTGCCCTGTATGTGCTGTATGTGCTGTGTGTGCCCTGTGTGTGCTCTGTGTGCTCTATGTGTGCTCTGTGTGTGCCCTGTGTGTGCTCTGTGTGTGCTCTGTGTGTGTCCTGTGTGTGCCCTGTGTGTGCTCTATGTGTGCTCTGTGTGTGCCCTGTGTGTGCTCTGTGTGTGCTCTGTGTGTGCCCTGTATGTGCTGTGTGTGCCCTGTGTGTGTCCTGTGTGTGCCCTGTGTGTGCCCTGTGTGTGCTCTGGGTGTGCCCTGTATGTGCTGTGTGTGCCCTTTGTGTGCTCTGTGTGTGCCCTGTGTGTGCCCTGTGTGTGCCCTGTGTGTGCTCTATGTGTGCTCTGTGTGTGCTCTGTGTCTGTCCTTTGTGTGCCCTGTGTGTGCTCTGGGTGTGCCCTGGGTGTGCCCTGGGTGTGCCCTGTATGTGCTGTGTGTGCCCTGTGTGTGCCCTGTGTGTGCTCTGTGTGTGTCCTGTGTGTGCCCTGTGTGTGCTCTGTGTATGCTCTGTGTGTGCCCTGTGTGTGCCCTGTGTCTGTCCTGTGTGTGCTCCGTGTGTGCCCTGTGTGTACTCTGTGTGTGCCCTGTGTCTGCCCTGTGTGTGCTCCGTGTGTGCTCTGTGTGTGCTCTGTGTCTGTCCTGTGTGTGCCCTGTGTGTGCTCTGTGTGTGCTCTGTGTGTGCCCTGTGTGTGCTTTGTATGTGGTCCCGGGTGGTGCCCTGATGGTGCCCTGAGCACACCTTGGGGTCAGGTGGGGGGAGCGCAGTGTCCTGTCCCCTGCCTGAGGATGGCCCGGCAAGGTGGACAGAAATGGAAGGGGGCCCAGGTCACCCCCCAAGGGAAAGGGGTCACCCTCCCTCACCCCACAACCTGTCCCCCCTCCTTGGTCCCAGGCCCCTCCCTGTGTCCCCACCCTGCCCCAGCCTCCGCTCCAACCTCCAACCTCATCCATCACCAGCTGAGCCCCCTTGGCCCCCACTGCAGGAAGGCCCCCTGAGTGCCCCCTACCCCCCAGAGACCACACCAACTCTGCCCCCACCCATTCCAGTTGCTGCCCCTCCCCCACCTCATCTGCCCAGGGCCCCAGGATCACTGGTTTCTGGTGACAAGTCCAGTGGCTGCACAGCCCCCACCCCCCAAGGGACGTGAACACCCAGACCAGGACCTGTACCCACCCTCCCCATGGGCCATGCCCACCCCCCCGCCTGTGCCATGTCTCCTGAGTTCATTCATAGTGGTGAGGCTGGCTAGTGACAGCAGGGTCAGCTGGGGCCTGGGGACAGCTGGGGACAGGCCAGCAGGGTCCCTATCCTCACCCGCCCCGGCAGCCCGTCCCTCTTCTGTCCTTGTTCCTCCTCTTTCCCCGGAAGTTCGTCCCTCCTATCTCCATCTGTCCCTCTGTCCCTGTCTGTCCCTCTTCCATCCCTGCCACACCTTGCTTTCTGCAGCCCCCAGATACTAGCTGCAGGAGAAACAATGGCACGAATAAAATCAAAATAAAAAAGTTAATTATCCTTTGTGTTTGTAATTTAATTAAAGCTGCAGTAAAGTTTTACTGTTTTTCCAGGTGATGATGTTTCCAGCCTGAAAAGCTATTTGCGCTGGCGAGATTAAAGTGCATTTTAAAATGTCCTCCAGTACTTTCACATTTGTTGATAGATTTTTAAATTAAACTTTAAATTGTAATCTAAATTACCTCCAACAATTCATGGTCCCTGGAATGAACTCCCACGTTCCCGCTGTCACCCACCGATGATGGAGTGTCAGCGGCTCCCTCCCACGGGCCCAGCTGGCAGCACCCTGGGCGTCCCCCCCCCCCCCCGCAGTCCCCCAGGCAGGTGGCCTGAACCCCCAGAGGCCCCCCAGCTGGGGGGAGGGAGATGCCCCCAGCTCCTCTGAACACCATGGGGTCCCAACAGGCATGGCACCCCTTAGAGACACACCTGGTATAAGGCACCATTCCAGGGCTCCAGGGCCCAGATTTAAGGCCCCCTCCCCACCTGCAGGAGGGAAGCTTCACACTTGGGGAAACAGGGATGCAAGTGTCTCTGTCTCTCCCTTTTTAAGAAATATTTTTATTGACTTACTATTGGATAGGACAAAGAGAAATTGAGAGGGAGGAAGAGATAGAGAGACAGACACCTGCAGTCCTGCTTCACCACTCATGGGGACCAGGGGCTTGAACCTGAGTCCCTGTGCACTGTAATGTGTGCGCTTTACCAGGTGCGCCACCGCCTGGACCCCACCGGGACCCCTCTTTCTAGCCTCTTGATTTCTCTCTCTGTCCAGTAAATAAATGATATGAGAGAGACCAGGGCTACAATCCCAAGGTCCCCTTCTCCAGACGCTCTCCCAAGTCACTGTACATCTTGTTACCATTTATGTGTGTGCAGAGAGAGGCCATGAGGCAGGGGGAGGGAGGGAGCCCAGAGCACTGCCGGGGGGCCTGGGTTCTGCCTGAGCAGATTCATTCCTGAGAGAGACACCCTGTCATTCTAGAGTGTGACACTCAGGACTCTGATGTTGCTTGTTGGTTTACTTGGTTTATGGTCTTTTAGTCTTTAAAAAAATCATTTCCTGGGAGTCGGGCAGTAACACAGTGGGTTAAGCGCAGGCGGCGCAAAGCGCAAGGACTGGCGTCAGGATCCCGGTTCAAGCCCCCGGCTCCCCACCTGCAGGGGAGTCGCTTCCCAGGCGGTGAAGCAGGTCTGCAGGTATCTAACTTTCTCTCCCCCTCTCTGTCTTCCCCTCCTCTCTCCATTTCTCTCTGTCTATCCAACAACAACGACATCAACAACAATATCAAAAAAGAAAAGAAAAGAAATCATAGTCAGCCTGTATCTGTTTCCAGTGGCGGGAATGGGGACACAGACTCTGGTGGTGGGAGCGGAGCTGGACCTCTGCTAGCTCACAATTCTGTAAATGAATATTAAGTCACTGATAAAATGTTTTGATCATTTCCGAGGGCTGAACAGTGGGGTACCCAGCAGAGTGCACACAACACCATGTGCCAGGACCCAGGTTCAAGCCCCTGGTTCCCACCTACAGGGGGGGCTTCATGAACAGTGAAGTGGGCTGCAGGTGTCTCTCTGCCTCTCTCCATCTCTCCCTTCCCCTTCCTTGTTGGTCTGCTTCTAATTCTGCTTCTAAACCCCCTTCTGTTTCACTAGTTTAATCCCCCCTGCTTAACCCTGTAGTCTATTGACATAACCGCTGGTAACTAAGCACCGCCCTGTCTGCAGGGCACTGGTGTCATCCCCACTGGTTCATGATGCCTTTTTGCTCCGCCCCCTCTCCCAGTCACCCTGATTTCCACCAGGCTTTCCACTCCACCCTCTCTACATCACACCCTGTCTCCACCCTACTTGGCGAGTCTATATAAGGACAGGACTGTGATTAGAGACGGCTTAGATGGTGCTGCGAGAAACTGCTTCCCAGCTCAGCCATGAATCCCTGGTCGTCTGTCTCCCGCCCGCGAAGCCAGCCCGCCACCTCCTCTCAGTTTCTCTCTATTTACTAAAGAAATAAATAAATGGGCTGGGTGGTAGAGCAACAGGGACCCACACAAAGGGTCAGGGTTCGGGCCTCTGCTCCCCACCTGCAGGGGTGAAGCTTCACAAGCAGTGAAGCAGGGCTACAGATGTCTCTTCTTCTCTCCCTCTCTATCTCCCTCCTCTCTCAATTTCTGTCCTAGCCAATAAAATGGGAAAAAATGGCCACCGGGAGCAGTGGATTCATAGTGCTGGCAACCGAGCCCCAGCAATGACCCTGGAGGCAAAAATAAATTAATAATATTTGGGGGTTGGGTGGTCCCTCCAGTTTGCATGCACACATCATGCATAAGGACCCAGGTTCAAGCCCGGGACCCCCCAAGCAGCGGGGAAGCTTCAGAGTAGCAGCAGGGCTGCAGGTGTCTCTCTTCCTGCCTCTCTAGCTCCTTCCTTCTGGCTCAGTCTCTTTCTGTCTCTATCCTAAATAAATAAATAAAATATATATTTAAAATAAAATAAAAATACTTTTCAAAAAAGAAATTACTTCCTGTGACCCGAGGCCCAGTGCCCAATGTTGAGGTCAAGCCCCAGCATCACAAACTCCAGGTTCCATATGCCTGGTTCCATCTCCTTCTCATGAATGAATCACCTTTTTAAAAAGGAAAAACAGGGCAGAGGTAGAGAGAAAAATGGTTCTGCAAAGAGATTCTCATGCATGAGGCACCAAAGTCCCAGGTTCAATCCCCCGCACCACCTAAGCCAGAGCTCAGCAGTGCTCTGGTAAATAAAACAAACAAACAAACAAACAAATAAAAATTTTTTTAAAAGGAAAATTTTAAATCCTCCAGAAGGCCACAGAGACGGTCCTGAGCAGCCCCCACCCCAGGTCCTCAGTCCTGAGCAGCCCCCACCCCAGGTCCTCAGTCCTGAGCCCAGATGCCCCCCCCCCCACCCCTGGGAGCCAGGAAATTTGGACCCTCCCCAGCCTGGCAGGTCTCCCAGGCCTCAAAGCCCTGTCCAAGGACAGACATCTCCCCCTGCTGGCATCTCCTCTGACCCTGCTGAGGCCGCCCTGCAGGGCTTGGTCTCTTTATCTGCCCCTGGGCAGGCAGCCAGCTCCTCAGGCTCCCTCCCCAGAAGGGCTGGGCTGCATTGTCATGCAAATAGCAGGCCTGTGGCCCACAGAGTGGGCAAGGAGGGGAGGGTGGGCATGGGAGGGCAGGGGCAGGGAGCTGGGGGGCCAGCAGGCCGTCAAGCCCCCGAGGTTCTGGGGACTTTTCCTAAGGCTGGTGGGGGGGGGGGCAGGGGGCAGGTGTTGGGGGGCGGGACGCTGCCTAGGTTTGTCTGAATTTGTATTTATTTGTGAGGGGGAGAGAGGAAGAGAGAGAAGCAGATGCAAAGAAGAGACAGCCCAGCACTCACACCTGTGCACCTCCCTCCTCTCCTCCCTTCAGCTCCCCTGGACAGTCCCAGCAAGTCAGCTCATCTGGATGTCAGCCTGGATGGCATACCAGGCACGGAACCAGGCTCGAGTCCGGTCCCCACACTCGGAAGAGCTTTGGTGTGTGCATCTGTCCCTCAATCCCTCTCTCTGTCTCTGTTTTTCTGTCTGAGAAAATCACCTGGTGGCAGTGAAGCCTTGCCAGTAACCTTAAGAAAAATGTCTGAACACTCACACACACCTGCCCACACACACCTGCCCACACTCACACCTACCCACACACAACCTGCCCACACACACACCTGCCCACACACACACCTGCCCACCTTCACCTGCCCACACTCACACCTGCTCACACACACCTGCCCACACTCACACCTGCTCACAGACACACCTGCCCACACTCACACCTGCCCACACTCACACCTACCCATACTCACACCTGCCCACACACACACCTTCCCACACTCACACCTGCTCACAGACACACCTGCCCACACTCACACCTGCTCACACACACCTGCCCACACTCACACCTGCTCACAGACACACCTGCCCACACTCACACCTGCTCACACACACCTGCCCACACTCACACCTGCTCACAGACACACCTGCCCACACTCACACCTGCTCACAGACACACCTGCCCACACTCACACCTGCCCACACTCACACCTGCCCACACTCACACCTGCCCACACACACACCTTCCCACACTCACACCTGCTCACAGACACACCTGCCCACACTCACACCTGCCCACATACACCTGCCCACACTCACACCTGCCCACACACACACCTGCCCACACTCACACCTACCCACACACACACATGCTCACACTCACACCTGCCCACACACACACACCTGCTCACACACACACCTGCCAACACACACGCCTACTCACACACACACCTGCCCACACTCACACCTGCCCACACACACACTTGCCCACACTCATACCTACCCACACACACACATGCCCACACTCACACCTACCCACACACACACCTGCCCACACACACACCTACCCACACACACACCTGCCCACACACACACCTGCCCACACACACACCTGCCCACACACACACCAGCCCACACTCATACCTGCCCACACTCACACCTGCCCACACCTGCCCACACACACCAGCCCACACACACACCTGCCCACACACACACCTGCCCACACACACACCTGCCCACACACACACCTGCCCACACACACACCTGCCCACACTCACACCTGCCCACACACACACCTGCCCACACACACACCTGCCCACACTCACACCTGCCCACACACACACCTGCCCACACACACACCTGCCCACACACACACCTGCCCACACACACACCAGCCCACACTCATACCTGCCCACACTCACACCTGCCCACACCTGCCCACACACACCAGCCCACACACACACCTGCCCACACACACACCTGCCCACACACACACCTGCCCACACACACACCTGCCCACACACACACCTGCCCACACTCACACCTGCCCACACACACACCTGCCCACACACACACCTGCCCACACTCACACCTGCCCACACACACACCTGCCCACACTCACACCTACCCACACACACACCAGCCCACACTCACACCTACCCACACACACACCTGCCCACACACACACCAGCCCACACTCACACCTGCCCACACACACACCTGCCCACACACACACCTGCCCACACACACACCAGCCCACACTCACACCTACCCACACACACACCTGCCCACACACACACCAGCCCACACTCACACCTGCCCACACACACACCTGCCCACACTCACACCTGCCCACACTCACACCTGCCCCATATACCTGCCCACACACACCTGCCCCCCCCAAGCATGCCCACACACACACCTGCCCACACACACCTGCCTCCCCAGGCATGCCAGCTGAACCATCTAGTAATGGGTCTCCCTCCCCAGCCCCTGTGCACTCAGCTGAGGGAGAGATGGGGCCATGTGACGCCCTCCCACACACACCTGCACTACTGTCCCCAGACTCCCACCCTGACAGCACCGTGACCAGGCCTCCTCCGCACTGTGGCTCCCTGGTCCCTTACACCTTCTCCGCTGGTCTCCCTGGGCTTCTCATGTTGTAACCACAACCCTGCATGCAATAAGTGTGAGTGTGTGTGTCTATATGAGTGTGTGTATGAGTGAGTGTGTATGTGCATGTATGCCTGTGAGTGTGAGTGTGTGAGCATGGGTGTGTGAGTGTGTGTGTGTGAGTGTGTGTGAGTGTGTGTATGAATGTGAGTGTGTGTATGAGTGTGAGTGTGTGTATGTGTGAGAGTGTGTGTGTTAGAATGTGTGTGTGAGAGTGTGTGTTAGTATGTTTGTGTATTAGTGTGTATGTGAGTGCAAGTGTGTGAGTGTGTATGAGTGTGTGTTAGTGAGTGTGTGTATGTGTGAATGTATGTGTGTGAGTGTGTGTATGTGTGAGTTTCTGTGAGTGTGAGTGTGAGTGTGTTTATAAGTGAGTGTGTGAGTGTGTGTATGTGTGAGTATGTCTGTGTGTGTGAGTGTGTGTGTGAATGTGTGTGTGTGTGAGTATGTGAGTGTGTGTATGAGTGTGAGTGTGTGTATGTGTGAGAGTGTGTGTTAGAATGTGTGTGTGAGAGTGTGTGTTAGTATGTTTGTGTATTAGTGTGTATGTGAGTGCAAGTGTGTAAGTGTGTATGAGTGTGTGTTAGTGAGTGTGTGTATGTGTGAATGTATGTGTGTGAGTGTATGTATGTGTGAGTTTCTGTGAGTGTGAGTGTGAGTGTGTTTATAAGTGAGTGTGTGAGTGTGTGTATGTGTGAGTATGTCTGTGTGTGTGAGTATGTCTGTGTTTGTGTGAATGTGTGTGTGTGTGAGTATGTGAGTGTGTGTATGAGTGTGAGTGTGTGTATGTGTGAGAGTGTGTGTTAGAATGTGTGTGTGAGAGTGTGTGTTAGTATGTTTGTGTATTAGTGTGTATGTGAGTGCAAGTGTGTGAGTGTGTATGAGTGTGTGTTAGTGTAAGTGTGTGTATGTGTGAATGTATGTATGTGAGTGTGTGTATGTGTGAGTTTCTGTGAGTGTGAGTGTGAGTGTGTTTATAAGTGAGTGTGTGTGTGTGTGTGTGTGTGAGTATGTCTGTGTGTGTGTGAGTGTGTGAATGTGTGAATGTGTGAATGTGTGAATGTGTGTATGTGTGTGTGTGTATGTCTGTGTGTGTGTGAGTGCGTGTGTGTGTGAATGTGTGAATGTGTGAGTGTGTGTTTGTGTGTGTGTGTGTGTGTGTGTGAGTGTGTGTGTGTGTGAATGTGTGAATGTGTGTGTGTGTGTGTGTGTGTGTGTGTGTGTGTGCACATTACAATGAGTCCATCAGGGATCAGCTGTCACAGCGCAGGAGTGAGTCCTGAGCTCTGCAGAGGGCTGGAGCTGCAGCTGTGGGGCTGGGAGGCGGCGGTGGTGTGCATGAGGCTGGTGGTGGGAGCGAGGGACGTGGTGCCAGGCCTTGGGCTCTGCAAACGCAGAGACTGACATTCCAGCTGGGCCCATCGGAGGCAGCGAGGCCCTTCCACCTGGCCCGGCCCATCCGCACTCAGAGGGGAGCCTGCTGCCCCCTGGCCTCCGCCGCCCCTCCCACGCCGGCCTCTGACACAGCCAGGGCTCCGGGGCTCTGACCCTGGGACCTGGGCAGGCGGGTTGCACAGCCTGCTGCCCGAGGGGCCGACACCCCCACCCCGTCTCTGGGCAGATTCCATGATCCTTCTCTTTAGTTGATTCGTGAAGTCACATTAGCAGATTTTAAATATGTATTTTATCTTTATTTTATTCACTGCATAGAGTCAGCCAGAAATTGAAAGGAAGGAGACAGAGAGGGAGAGAGACAGAGAGACACCTGCAGCCCTGCTCCACCACTCGTGAAGCTTTCCCCCTGCAGGTGGGAACCAGGGGCTTGAACCCAGGTCCTTGCACTCTGTGATGTGAGCGCTCAACCAGGTGCACCACCCCTTGGCCCCCCCCCCTCCCTCCCTCTCTATCCATCTATCACCCATCTCTCTGTCACCCATCTACCTGCCTATTCATCTCTCTGTCGTGTGTCTCTCCTCCTAGCTTCTTCTCTTCTCAGAACGAGAGCCTTTCGTGTCTGTGGTCTCCCCACTCCAGGCTGATGGGAGGAGGGGCACGGGCCCAGAACCAGCTGTTCAGGTCACACGGCACCCCCCATGTGCTGCTAGGGCTAGAACCCACTACTCTCACGCAGGGCAGGCTCCTCCCTGACGAACCATCCCTATGGCCCCTGGGCAGGTCCCTCTGGACACACCGTAGCTTCCTGCCCAGCCACCCCCCACTCACCTCAGGGTGCCAGGCTTCCAGGAGTGGAGTGGGGGAGCCCCACGACGTGGTCGCCGACTGACAGGACGCCTGGCGCAGAGCCACAGAGCGAGCGCCGCCCAGTGAGGTGGGACGGAGGAGCTGGGGGCAACGTGAGCAGACAGGCCTGCCCCAGCGTCTCTTGGGGGGGTCCTTGGGCACAAGAGTCCAGTCGGCCAGCACCCGGCCACCCCCGGCCAGTGTCCCTGGGTCAAAGGCGTTGGGGCCCCCAATGGGGCCTCCAGCCAGAGGAGCCCCGAGGGGCAGAACAGGGCCTGCCCCGCTCCAAGTATCCCAGGAGCCCTCCCAAAGCACCAGGGTCCAGGACACGTGCAGTGGCCACCTCCTGCTTGTTGGCTGAGCACCGTAAGAGGGGACACTGAGTCAGCCAGGTACCCAGGAAGAGGCTGGCTGGGTACCTGACCCCAGACACTGCTGACCCAGCTGATGGCACTGACCCTGACACTGCTGACCCCAGACATAGCTGACCCTGCTGACCCCACTGACCCTGGCACTGCTGACCCCAGACATAGCTGACCCTGCTGACCCCACTGACCCTGGCACTGCTGACCCCAAACACTGCTGACCCTGCTGACCCCACTGACCCTGGCACTGCTGACCCCAAACACTGCTGACCCTGCTGACCCCACTGACCCTGGCACTGCTGACCCCAGACACTGCTGACCCTGCTGACCCCACTGACCCTGGCACTGCTGACCCCAGACACAGCTGACCCTGCTGACCCCACTGACCCTGGTACTGCTGACCCCAGACACTGCTGACCCTGCTGACCCCACTGACCCTGGCACTGCTGACCCCAAACACTGCTGACCCTGCTGACCCCACTGACCCTGGCACTGCTGACCCCAAACACTGCTGACCCTGCTGACCCCACTGACCCTGGCACTGCTGACCCCAAACACTGCTAACCCTAGCCCCCAACCTTGACACTGTTGGCCCTGGTCTCTTGTCTTTGGCTCCCTGACCTCAGGCCCCTTGACCCCATCCACTGCTAACTCTGACCCCAGCTAGCCCTGCCCCCCTGCTGACCCTGGTCTCCACTGATAGCTGGCCCTGGCCCCTGACCCCCTGACCCTGGCCTTCCTGACCCCCACAACCCAGGCCCTCCTAACCCTGACCCCTGATCCTGGACCCCTTGACCTGGCCCCGCTGACCCTCTGGCCCCCTGACCCTGTGCCCTGACACCTCTGGCCCAAGCCCTGGCCCTCCTGCCCCCTGGCCCTGGCGTCTGTGCAGACACAGGGAGTCCCCAAATTCCCTAGGCTCAGGGGAGGTGGACAGCACCCCACCCACCTGCCCACCCACCCACCCACCCCCAGCGTCTGGGGGCCAGTGCCGGCTCTGGCTGTGCCCCCACCCCCAGATCAATAGCTTGGGAAATGTGCAAAGAGCCCAGACAAAGAGACCTTGTAAGTCGGGCATGCGGCTGATGAATGGGCTCCTCTTTAGGCCCTTATCGGCCGGGTGAGCGATGGTGGCGTGTGTCCCGGGCGGGCGGCCTCGGATCTATTTAAGAGATGGGGCGATAGCGTCAGGCGGAGACGGGGTAATTGTGGAGCCGGCGCGATGAATTACACGGCTCTAAGTGGCCAGTGGCCGCGGCCGCTGACAATTGACTTGTCCTGCTGCCCCGCTGCTGCTTATCACCCGGCAGCAGAGAGGCGGCTCCTCGGAAAAATTAAGTATTGATCAAATTAACAGTTCTCACGAGCTTTCTAAGGAGAACAGGAGGGCAACAATTAAACTGAGAGCCGAGGAATCCGCCCTGCAGGGCTGGCCAGGCAGGGTGCCAAGCCCCCCCCCCCCTGTCAGAGAGAGAGAGAGAGAGAGAGAGAGAAAAGAAGACCCTCTTCATGGCTCCCGGGCCTCCCTGGTGAGAGAGCAGATACTGCGAACCCTGCAGTGAGCAGCATGGAAGCCTTCCTGGAGGAAGAGGCTGTGTCCAGCCTGGAGCGTGGGACCAACACAGGCCCAGGCACCCCCCCATGTCCTGGGAGCCTCCGTCACTGTGGCCCTCTCCAGTCCCCTTGGTGAGAGGAGGTGGGCCCTGGCCCCCAAGCTCCAGCAGAGGTCGAGGGGAAGGCACAGGGCCCCTTGGGGGTACTGAGAGCACTTCAGGCCCTGGGGAACTGGGGGCTGGGCCCGTGCTGTCGCCTGAGGGAGGGGCAGGGACCTCTGTGGCCGCTGCCCACTGGAAAGTCACCAGCCACCCCTCCCAAGGCCACTGCAACACCCAAGCACACGTCCCCCAGGGTGTCAGCTGTGACCTTGAACGGCAGACCAAGGGCACCAAAGCAGCCCCCAGACCAGGGAGTCGTGGGGGGTAAGCGGGGTCCCACACTCAGAGAGGCAGCACCCCACCCGTCTGCCCCAGGGAGGCGTGGGGGGTAAGCGGGGTCCCACACTCAGAGAGGCAGCACCCCACCTCGTCTGCCCCCAGCAGCTAGGCTGCTGCCCGGGTCCCCTCTGAACCCCCTGCCCACCCCACCAACCAGCCGCACAGAGCCTGGGGGTCTGGGGCGGGTATCCTGGCTGGGCCTGTGTCCCCAGGAGCCCAGCCGGGGGCGGGCAGGACAGGCAGCAGCTCCCCAGCTCCTGAGGGACCCAGGATGCCCCCCAGGTCATCAGCCCGTGGGGCACCCCTGCCCCATCCACCTGCTCGGCCCCAGACCCCCAGACCAGCTGGGCCAGAGGAGCTCAGCCCTGTGGGGCCTACGGCGCCTGTTCTCTGCATAGTAATGTGTCTTTAAGGAAAAGGCGCCCTGATAGATGTTACAAGAAGGGTATCTCCTCCTGGAGACAGGGCATTTTAATTCCCCGACACCTTTTAGTGATTGCTTCAATTCCCAGAGATTTTGATAAAATCGTGCGCGGTAAGAGCAGGCTGGCTGCAGCCTCCCTGACGCCGGGCCAATAAACGCTTGTGATGGATGTCGGAGCTGCGATTGTAAAAATATACTTGTAATTGGGTTAATATGCCCTAAAACACTGTCTATCACTTATCTTTCTTCCTGCTCTGGCTGCGCAGTGGGCGATGGGGGTAGGATGGGACAGAGAAGGGGACAGGAAGGGGAAACGGGCTGGGGAGGGGAGGAGGGGAGGGGAAAGGGAAGGGGAAATGGCCAGGGATGGGGAGGGGGAGAGGAGGGGAGGGGAGGGGAGGGAGGGACACGGGAAGGGGAAATGGCCAGGGATGGGGAGGGGAGGGGAGGGGAGGGGGAGGGGAAACAGGACAGGAATGGGGACTGGGCCTGGGGTGTGGGTGGGGGATGGGGATGGGGATGAGTAAGGGGAAGGGACTGGGACAGGGACTGGGATGGGGACTGGGACATGGACTGGGATGTGGACTGGGACTGGGACTGTGATGTGGACTGGGACAGGGACTGGGACTGTGATGTGGACTGGGACAGGGACTGGGATGGGGACAGGGACTGGGACTGGGATGGGGACTGGGACAGGGACTGGGATGGGGACAGGGACTGGGACTGGGATGGGGACTGGGACAGGGAGTGGGATGGCGACAGGGACTGGGACTGGGATGGGGACTGGGACAGGGACTGGGACTGGGATGGGGACTGGGACAGGGACTGGGACTGGGACTGGGATGGGGACTGGGACTGAGTCAGGGACTGGGATGGACACAGGGACTGGGATGGGGACAGGGACTGGGACTGTGATGTGGACTGGGACAGGGACTGGGATGGGGACAGGGACTGGGACTGGGATGGGGACTGGGACAGGGACTGGGATGGGGACAGGGACTGGGACTGGGATGGGGACTGGGACAGGGACTGGGATGGGGACAGGGACTGGGACTGGGATGGGGACTGGGACAGGGACTGGGACTGGGATGGGGACTGGGACAGGGACAGGGACTGGGACTGGGATGGGGACTGGGACTGGGTCAGGGACTGGGATGGACACAGGGACTGGGATGGGGACAGGGACTGGGACTGTGATGGGGACTGGGACAGGGACTGGGATGGGGACAGGGACTGGGACTGGGATGGGGACTGGGACAGGGACTGGGATGGGGACAGGGACTGGGACTGGGATGGGGACTGGGACAGGGACTGGGATGGGGACAGGGACTGGGACTGGGATGGGGACTGGGACAGGGACTGGGACTGGGATGGGGACTGGGACAGGGACTGGGACTGGGACTGGGATGGGGACTGGGACTGGGTCAGGGACTGGGATGGACACAGGGACTGGGATGGGGACTGGGATAGGGACTGGGACTGGGACTGTGATGTGGACTGGGACAGGGACTGGGACTGTGATGTGGACTGGGACAGGGACTGGGATGGGGACAGGGACTGGGACTGTGATGTGGACTGGGACCGGGACTGGGATGGGGACAGGGACTGGGACTGTGATGTGGACTGGGACAGGGACTGGGATGGGGACAGGGACTGGGACTGGGATGGGGACTGGGACTGGGACAGGGACTGGGACTGGGATGGGGACTGGGACTGGGTCAGGGACTGGGATGGACACAGGGACTGGGATGGGGACTGGGACAGGGACTGGGATGGGGACAGGGACTGGGATGGGGACTGGGACAGGGACTGGGACTGGGTTGGGACAGGGACTGGGATGGGGACTGGGACAGGGACTGGGATGGGGACAGGGACTGGGATGGGGACAGGGACTGGGATGGGGACTGGGACAGGGACTGGGATGGGGACTGGGACAGGGACTGGGATGGGGACTGGGACAGGGACTGGGATTGGGACAGGGACTGGGATGGGCACAGGGACTGGGACAGGGATTGGGATGGGGACAGGGACTGGGATGGGCACAGGGACTGGGACAGGGATTGGGATGGGGACAGGGACTGGGATGGGGACAGGGACTGGGATGGGGACTGGGACAGGGACAGGGACTGGGATGGGGACAGGGACTGGCACAGGGATTGGGATGGGGACAGGGACTGGGATGGGGACTGGGACAGGGACTGGGATGGGGACAGGGACTGGGACAGGGACTGGGATGGGGACTGGGACAGGGACTGGGATGGGGACAGGGACAGGGACTGGGATGGGGACAGGGAATGGGATGGGGACTGGGACAGGGACTGGGACTGGGACAGGGACTGGGATGGGGACTGGGACTGGGATGGGGACAGGGACTGGCACAGGGACTGGGATGGGGACAGGGACTGGCACAGGGACTGGTTGGGGGCTGTGGTTGGGCCTGGTCTGGAGCCACCCTGAGGTGGGTGAGGGTTGGGGTGAGGGCAGGGTGGGCCTGCCAGCCCTCTCCAGCAGGCAGCAAGGGGAGTTAGGAGCCTCGCACCAGGCGCCAACACCCCTGCAGGAGGCTGAGCAGGGACGTGCCCCCCTCCCAGGGCAGCATCTGCTCTGCATCCACTGACCACACAGTAAGGGTCAGGGTGGGGGTGATGGGTGGGGGTGATGGTGGGGCTGATGGTGGGGCTGATGGTGGGGGCTGATGGGTGGGGCTGATGGTGGGCTGATGGGTGGGGCTGATGGGTGGGGGCTGATGGGTGGGGCTGATGGGTGGGGTGATGGGTGGCGGCTGATGGGTGGGGGTGATGGGTGGGGCTGATGGTGGGGCTGATGGGTGGGGTGATGGGTGGGGCTGATGGTGGGGGCTGATGGTGGGGCTGATGGGTGGGGTGATGGGTGGGGCTGATGGTGGGGGTGATGGGTGGGGCTGATGGTGGGGCTGATGGGTGGGGTGATGGGTGGGGTGATGGGTGGGGGTGATGGGTGGGGCTGATGGGTGGGGTGATGGGTGGGGCTGATGGTGGGGGTGATGGGTGGGGCTGATGGTGGGGCTGATGGGTGGGGTGATGGGTGGGTGATGGGTGGGGGTGATGGGTGGGGCTGATGGTGGGGCTGATGGGTGGGGTGATGGGTGGGGCTGATGGTGGGGGTGATGGGTGGGGCTGATGGTGGGGCTGATGGGTGGGGTGATGGTGGGGCTGATGGTGGGGGTGATGGGTGGGGCTGATGGTGGGGGTGATGGGTGGGGCTGATGGTGGGGGTGATGGGTGGGGTGATGGGTGGGGCTGATGGGTGGGGCTGATAGGGGTGATGGGTGGGGGCTGATGGTGGGGGTGATGATGGGCTGATGGTGGGGGTGATGGGTGGACGGCTAGTTGTGTAGGCGGATCATGGGTGGGGGTGATGGTGGGGGTGATGGGTGGGGGTGATGGTGATGGGTGGGACTGATGGTGGGGCTGATGGGTGGGGTGATGGGGGTGATGGGTGGGGTGATGGTGATGGGTGGGGGTGATGGTGGGGCTGATGGTGGGGCTGATGGTGGGGCTGATGGGGGTGATGGGTGGGGTGATGGTAATGGGTGGGGTGATGGTGGGGCTGATGGTGGGGCTGATGGTGGGCGTGATGGGTGGGTGCTGATGGTGGGGCTGATGGGTGGGGGTGATGGGTGGGGTGATGGGTGGGGGCTGATGGGTGGAGGTGATGGTGGGGCTGATGGGTGGGGGCTGATGGGTGGGGGTGATGGGTGGGGGTGATGGGTGGGGGTGATGGTGGGGTGATGGGTGGGGGTGATGGGTGGGGTGATGGGTGGGGGCTGATGGTGGGCTGATGGTGGGGTGATGGTGGGCTGATGGGTGGACGGCTAGTTGTGTAGGTGGATTATGGAAGGTGGAGGGTGGAGGAGAGTGGAGATGGGAGAGTGGAGATAGGAGGTAGAGGTGGAGGACAGAGGGTGGATCATCATGCAGATGGATGGACAGATGACTGGGTGGATAGATACACGGATCTGTGACTGATGGATGATGGAAGGATGATGGATGGATGGATGGATGGATGGATGGATGGATGGATGGATGGAAGGATGGAAGGATGGATGGATGGATGGATGGATGGATGGATGGATGGATGGAAGGATGGATGGATGGATGGATGGATGGATGGATGGATGGATGGAAGGATGGATGGATGGATGGATGGATGGAAGGAAGGATGGATGGATGGATGGATGGATGGATGGATGGATGGATGGATGGATTTATGGCTGGTGGCAGATGGATGCATGCTGGGAGGGTGGCAGTAGGCAGAGCAGGGAGGGGGAGAGGAGGGGAGAGAAGAGAGGGGAGGGGAGGGGAGGTGGCAACGCAGGGAAGGTGGCCTGTCCTTACAGGGTGTGGGGGCGCTGCAGGGCGCACTGTGGCGTGGGCCTACGGGGTGAGGGAGGCCTGGTGCAGACCAAGACGTCCAGAGTGGGGGGGTCTGCAGCTGAGGGTGCGAGTCCGAGTCTCCAGCTGAGGCTGGGGGCAGGTCAGGGGAGGCGCTGACCGCTGGCACTGGCCCAGGGATGGGAGTGTGTCCAGATGAGCTGTGGGCGTCATCTGGGCCGCTGCCCCCACCCCGCACCCACGTGTAGGGCTCACCTACCGCACAGCACCCCTGAGCCACCCACTGCCAGGAAACCCCTCCTGCTGTGGCCCCTTCCCCCTCCCATTGCCCCTGTCTCAGGTCCAGCCCCCACAATCCAGGGGGCCATTCACACTCTGCCCACCTCCACTTGTGCCCTGCAGGCGTGAGGCCGTCTGTCCTGCGGGGCCTGCTCTGCGCCCCTGCCCCCCCCCCCGCTCCCACCTCTGCACCCCATCCCAGCGTCCCTGCCCTGCAGTCTGTGAGCGAGGGAGGCCGACAGGGAGAGGCCCCAGGCAACCCCGGGTGGGGGGATAGGCGCAGCCCTTCCAGGGATCCTGTGTGATGTGCGGTCTTCAGGAGGGAAGAAGCCAGGAAGTCTATCGTGACTTTATTAATTTTTGCCTGAGCCCAACAGCTAACATGCAGGTGGACTAAAAGTATTGTGTGGGGAGATGGTGTCAGAGTTGAGAATAGAACTAGAAGCTGGATCAGGGCAGAGTAGCTCCCAAATATGGGAAAAGTACATAAATACCATTAACTCTAAACCCCATTGATCTGACCCAGGCCCATGTCTACTCACATTTAGCGCTCAGTCCATGTTCATGACAAGGACCAGGACACCCTGCCCAGCCCCTGGCAGAAGCTGCTGCTACCTGCTGCACAGAGCTCCTCTCTGGCCCCCTCTAGGCTCCAGGACATGGGGGCGTGGAGGTCCAAGGAAGCAGCAGGGTAGCAGGTGGCCGAGTGAGGGCCGGGCAGAGGGGGAAGTGAGCTGGGAAGGCAGAGCCCCAGGGCCAGGACAGGACTGGGGCCGGGATGGACAGGACGGGGATGGGACGGGCTGGCCTCGGGCGGGCCTGTGCTCCCTAGCCCGCTCTCTGACCCGTACCGGCCGCCTGGCCGGCGGCTGGAAGCCCTGCCCATTGATCCTGCAGGATGAGCCGCACAAATCATTCCACACTAAACTGCAGAATCAATGGAGAAATCTCCCGGAAAATTTATATTAAAAGTCTCTGTTTGCCTAAATGAGTTCCCTGTGCCCCGTATTGAATATTTGGCTGATGAATCGAGTGGCTTTAAATTTGAACATTGCAGACCCATTAAAGAATGAATTCTTAAATCAAATCTGCCATTTATGATTGAAATGAGGTTTCCCGAGCGATGGGCCCGCGCTGTGTAAATCAGCGCTGGGTCTTATACCAGAGCATAAACAAGATATAATTCTTCTAAATACACAACAGGTGCCTTAAATCTCCTGATGCATCTTGTGTTTATCTCCGTCATGATGCTCTCTGCACTCCGGCCCCCGGGGGCTCTGACGCATGTATCCGTGACAGTCACCACGACCTCCCCTGCGTCCAGGACACAGCCTCCCTTCACTTGAGGTCTCAAGCCCCTGACAGGTGGACAGGTTGCCCACACAGAGACACATGCAGCCCGTCCACGGGCACGTCCCCACATGTGCACAAATGAATGAATGAATGAATGAATGAATGAACTGGTGAATGAGTGATGGGCACGGGTCACCAGAGGCGGCTTTTGGGGTCAGAGCAGCAAAAGACACCCCAACAGAAGCATGTGGGCACAGACAGGGCACAGAGTAGGGGTCTCACAGTACCCCACACCAGTCAGTGTCACACACGTGCACACACTCACCTAGGGTCCCCCAGGAGCCAGAAGCAGAACTGCCCCCGCACCCGAATCCCACCCCCACCAGCTGACCCCCAGAAGAGGCAGACTCGCCCCTCAAATTCTGACATGCCAGCAGGACATGCCAGAGGGCTTCCTGCAGAAGGCACAGCCCCATTCAGGGATAGGATCTTCATCCAGACCCCCCACAGGGTCCCCAGCTCCCCCCCCACTGGATCTCCAGCCCCCTCACAGGATCCCCAGCACCTACAGGGTCCCCAGACCCCATTGGGCCAACAGCCCCTCACAGGGGCCCCAGCCCCCACCACAGGGCCCCCAGCACCCCACAGGATCCCAGCCCCCCACAGGATACCCTAGCCCCCCACAGGATCCCCCAGCCCCCCACAGGGTCCCAACCTCCACAGGGTCCCCAGCCCCAGAGAGTCCCCAGCCCCCACAGGGCCTCCAGCCCCACACAGGGCCCCCAGCCCCCCACAGGATCCCCCAGGCCCCGAGAGTCCCCAGCCCCCAGGAGTCCCCAGCCCCCAGGAGTCCCCAGCCCCCACAGAGTCCCCAGCCCCCCACAGGATCCCCCAGCCCCCAGGAGTCCCCAGCCCCCAGGAGTCCCCAGCCCCCACAGAGTCCCAGCCCCCCCACAGGATCCCCCAGCCCCCAGGAGTCCCCAGCCCCCACAGAGTCCCCAGCCCCCCACAGGGTCCCCAGCCCCCCACAAGGCCGAGTGAGGACATCAGCACAGCTCCCCTCCACTGAGCCGCAGGGAAAGGGCTCAGGTCCCATGGCCCCACCCAGTCACATGGCCTCTCAGGTCCCAGCACCCACAGGGGACACCACACCCCAGCTCCGTCCTTGCAGATCCTGCTGTCCACTTGTCCTGAGTGGTATCAGGGTTCAAGCCCAGGCCTGTGCTCAGACCCTCTAGCCAGTGAAGCTGTCCATGGGCTCTGGGTCTCCCTAACTGCCGTGACCTTCCCCATGCAGAAGGGGCTCCCAAGTTCCTTATGAAGAGGACTTGAAGGGCAAATGCAGACATGACCTCAAAGGCCCCTCCATCATAGGGCCAGCCTGGGCTGTCAGCATTCTGTGACAGCCAGCCCTGTCACCCAGTGACCACAGGCCATCACCCAGTGACCACAGGCCGTCACCCAGTGACCACAGGCCATCACCCAGTGACCACAGGCCGTCACCCAGTGACCACTAGGCCATCACCCAGTGACCACAGGCTGTCACCCAGTGACCAGAAAACCATCACCCACTGACCACAGGCCATAATCCCAGTGACCACCAGGCCATCACCAGTGACCACAGGCCATCACCCAGTGACCACAGGCCATCACCCAGTGACCACAGGCCATCACTCAGTGACCACAGGCCATCACCCAGTGACCACAGGCCATCACTCAGTGACCACTGACCTCGTCCAGCATCTAGTGACCCCAGTCCAGCAGAGAGCTAGACCGTGGTCCAGGAGCGTGACTGTGTCAGACCTGGTTCAGGATACCTGCTGGAGGTTGGCAGGGCCCCTCAATTTGCTTTGGGGACACTGGTGAGACCCACAGTCTGACCTCTCTGGGGCCCAGAGTTGCCCTGAACAGCTGTCCTGTGACACTTGTGCCCTGTCCCTGTCCCTGTGCCCTGTCCCTGCCTCTGTGCCCTGTCCCTAACCCTGTATGTCCTGTCCCTGCCCCTGTGCCCTATCCCTGCCCCTGTGCCCTGTCCCTGCCCCTGTGCCCTGTCCCTGCCCCTGTGCCCTGTCCCTGCCCCTGTGCCCTGTCCCTGCCCCTGTGCTCTATCCCTGCCCCTGTGCCCTGTCCCTGCCCCTGTGCCCTATCCCTGCCCCTGTGCTCTGTCCCTGCCCCTGTGCCCTGCCCCTGTCCCTGTGTGCCCTGTCCCTGCCCCTGTGCCCTGTCCCTGTGTGCCCTGTCCCTGCCCCTGTGCCCTGTCCCTGCCCTGTGCCCTGTCCCTGCCCTGTGCCCTGTGCCTGCCCCTGTGCCCTGTCCCTGCCCTGTGCCCTGTCCCAGCCCCTCTGTGCCCTGTCCCTGCCCCTGTGCTCTGTCCCTGCCCCTCTGTGCCCTGTCCCTGTCCCTGTGCCCTGTCCCTGCCCCTGTGTGCCCTGTCCCTGTGCCCTGTCCCTGCCCCTGTGTGCCCTGTCCCTGCCCCTGTGTGCCCTGTCCCTGCCTCTGTGACCTGTCCCTGCCTCTGTGCCCTGTCCGTGCCCATGTGTGCCCTGTCCCTGCCCCTGTGCCCTGTCCCTGCCTCTGTGCCCTGTCCCTGCCCCTGTGCCCTGTCCCTGCCTCTGTGCCCTGTCCCTGCCCCTCTGTGCCCTGTCCCTGCCCACCCTGTCCCTGCCTCTGTGCCCTGTCCCTGCTCCTCTGCGCCCTGTCCCTGCGCCCTGTCCCTGTGCCCTGTCCCTGTGTGTCCTGTCCCTGTGGCCTGTCCCTGTCTCTGTGTTCTGCCCCTGCCATCCACCTGTCTGCCCGCCATACTTCCACTGTGGAAGCTCAGTACATGAGCTCCCTGCCCACCATGCCCAGGGCTGTGACTTCGGGGACAGGCACACGGGCGGGGACAGGCCACATGGGCAGGGACAGGCACACGGGCAGGGACAGGCCACACGGGCAGGCCATACGTGGCCCGGTGGTTCCTTGTGTGGCTCTGGCTCCTGTCCAGCCCCCTGGTCTCTGTGCCTGGTGCTGGAACTGAGCCCACCGGCCCCAAGTGTGTCTGCTCTGCTCTGCCCTCAGCGGCAAATTCTGAAGCTGTAGCTTCTTCTAGAATCTGCACACTGCTCTGAGACTGAGAAGAATCAAAAGAGAAAGCCAGTCATGGACTCAGGGCCAGGAGGAGCTAGTCCAGCGGGTGGGGTGCACGGTCATCAAGCAAGGGCAGGAGCTGTGAGCACGGGGACAGTGCACCAGGGGCGGAAGAGACAGTAAGCAGAGCCGCGTCTCCCTCCCCTCCGGCCCCCCTCAGCCCCCCTCCGCCCTGGCGAGTCCATCTCCCTGCGTCCATCCATCCGTTATCTATCCATCCGAGAGAGGCCAGGGCACCACCCAGCTCTGGCATGAGGTGGTGGCAGGACTTGCACCCGGGACCCCGGGGCTGTGCCCACATGCCGAGCCCCCACGCTGTCAGGACAGCGGATGTGTTTTCCTGGGAGGACGGCTCTCCCTGTGCCGTGCCTGGCGCACACACCCGGCACCCCGCTGCCAGGGCCATGTCCACTTTCTCACACAGACACCAGCCACACTGGTGCCCCACTGGGCCAGGGCTCAAACCCAGTCCTACCAGGTGGGTTAGCCCTGGGTCCCAAGAAATGCTTAGTTTTTTCCCCCAATATTTATTTATTTATTTATTCCCTTTTGTTGCTCTTGTTGTTTTATTGTTGTTGTTGTTATTGATGTCGTTGTTGTTGGACAGGACAGAGAGACATGGAGAGAGGAGGGGAAGACAGAGAGGGGGAGAGAAAGACAGACACCTGCAGACCTGCTTCACCGCCTGTGAAGCGACTCCCCTGCAGGTGGGGAGCTGGGGGCTCAAACCAGGATCCTTATGCCGGTCCCTGCGCTTTGTGCCACCTGAGCTTAGCCCGCTGCACCACCACCCAACTCCCAGTTTTGTTTTGTTTTTCTAAATTTACTAGATAAGACAGAGAAATTGAGAGAAGACAGGAAGATATAGGAGAGAGACAGAGAGACACCTGCAGGCTTGCTTCCCTGCTGCAGTGCAGATGGGGAGCAGTGGCTCAAACCCGGCTCCTTGTTCTTGGTGATATGTGCACTTAGCCAGGTGCACCACAGCCCGGACCCAGAAATACTTACTCTTTAGAAAGATTTGTTTTTTCCTGGAGGGCATCACTCCTGTACATGAGAGGCTGGGGGTGAGCTCCTGCTTCAGTGTTTGACACAACTCCACCTTTAAAAACAGCAGTAATAATAATAATAATGACAAGAGTAACGGTAATGATAATATTACAGTGAAACAAGGGCCCACAAGTGGTACAGAGACACAGCGCTGGGCTCACAGGAGACCCTGGGGGCTTGTGGCCACCAAGTGCCAAGTCCTGCGTCAGGGGTGGGTCCGGAGAGAGTGCACACCGCAGGGTGCACAAGGACCTGGGTTCAAGCCCTGGAGCTTCCTGAGTGATGGAGCAGGTCTGCATGTGGCTGTCTCTCTCCTTCCTCTCTTCATTTTTCTGTCTCTGGGTGCAGGTCCCAAGTCCCAGATAACCTGGTGGGAAAAGGGAGGACGAAGCCTGTGCCAGCCCAGCACCACCTAAGTGCGGTGGGGGGGGGGGACGCTCTGCTTCCCGGTCTCTACAGTAAGTGGGGGGAGGTGGGGGAGGGGAGGAGGAGGGACATCTGGGCACCTGCGCGGTGGTCAGAGGCACACCTCCTGGCACTGCTTTCCTGCCTCAGGGCTCACCTGGCTGCCGGAGTCCCGGCCCTCACACCCTGCTCAGGACACAGGAGATAAACTGCAGGGGACCAGGGGTCGGGCGGTGGTGCAGCGGGTTAAGCGCACGTGACGCAAAGCGCAAGGACCAGAATAAGGATCCGGGTTCGAGTCCCCAGCTCCCCACCTGCAGGGGAGTTGCTACACAGGCGGTGAAGCAGGTCTGCAGGTGTCTGTCTTTCTCTCCCCCTCTCTGTCTTCCCCTCCTCTCTCCATTGCTCTCTGTCCTATCCAACAACGACGACATCAATAACAGGTCTGCAGGTGTCTATCTTTCTCTCCCCTTCTCTGTCTTCCCCTTCTCTCTCCATTGCTCTCTGTCCTATCCAACAATAGTAATAACCACAACAATAAAACAACAAGGGCAACAAAAGGGGGAAAATAGCCTCTAGGAGCAATGGATTTGTGGTACAGGCACTGAGCCCCAACAACAACCCTGGAGGCAAAAAAAAAAAAAAAAGAAAGAAAGAAAATTTACATTTAAAACAAAAACTGCAGAGGACAGAGGGTGTTGTTCCTAGGAGGCGCTGCACAAGGGAGGCCGGGGACAGAGCAGAGTGGGGAGGCCACCGGCTGGGAGCCAGGCCTGCCCACACCAGAACCCTGCACCTGCAGCTGCCCCCAGGACACCCCCCAGGCCGCAGAGCGCCCTGCAAAGCACCCAGGAGCACCCCTGAGGCCCCTGGAGCACCGCCCCTGGCCATGGCCCCCCGGGCGGCACCGTGACCTTGTGATAACCCAGGTGCCATCCGTCAGCCGGCCCCGGCGCCAAGCCCATACAGCTCATCTGAATTCAAATGAGCCCGGCGATGCCAGCCATAACTCAGGGCACGGGGACGCCTCATACATTCCTGGGGTGCCGGACAGGCCACTAATGAAAAGATCAATCACGCACACTGACTTAATGGTCAATTTAAATTAATTAATCGGGGAGGAGAGACGGTCGGGGCCACGCGGCAGGTGGCGGGAATGGGTGCCCTCGGGCACTGCCCACAGGAGGGTCTCGGCCGGACCCACCCCCTCTGTTCACCCAGCAGTCACCGCCCCCGTCCCACGGCCCCCAGGCACTGCCAGGACCCTCAGAGCCCCCGTAGGCTAGACGGCCTGTCCCTGACCCGGGAATGGGCCAAGAGCAGGCAGTTTCCCATGAGCCCACCCAGCCTCACCCCAGCAACAGGTGGGCACAGAGGCAGGAGCTGCCCCTCCCTCCCCTCCCCTCCCCTCCCCTTCATCCACCCTCCTCCCCCTCCCCTCCTTACCCCTCCTCCACCCCTCCCCCTCCTTCTCTGTCTCCCCTCCCCTAATCCCTTCCTCCCTCCCCTTCATCTCCCCTCCTCCCTGTCTTCCTCCCCTTCCTCCCCTTCCCCCACCCCCCTCACCTTATCTTCCCTGACTCCTCCCCCTCCTCCTCTCCTCTCCCCTCCTTCTTCTCCCCTGTTCCCCCTCCCTTCCTACTCCTCTCCTCCCCCTTCTCCCTCTCCTCCTACCCCACCTTCCCCTCCTTCTCTCCCTCCCCCTCCCTCTCCTCCCCCTCATACATCCCTCCTCCCCCTCCCCTCCTTCCCCTCCCCTCCTCGCCCTCTTCCTCCCCCTCCTCCTCATGACCAGTGACAAGACCCTCTACGGGGACCCAGCACGCCCAGGGCGACTGGGGGCAGGGACAGTGGAGCTGACCCCGAACAGAGACGGGAGGGGCAGTGGGTCTGGGACCCTGAACGTGGCCTGGAGGGCAGCAGCCTGAAAATCAAGTCCCGGGGCTCCCAGCTGGGCGTCACCTCTGCCCCCACCGGCTGCACTCCCTCTGCACCCCTGCAGGCTGCCTCCCACTTCCAGGCTGTGCGGGCACTGGGTCCCGACTCCCTTGACCCGACCCCGACCCCTGACCCCTGACCCCTTACCCCTGACCAGCAGGCCTCCCACGACTCTCTGGCCTGGCCACAGGTAGCTTCTCAGCTGGCGGCCAGGCTGTGACCCGGTCAGGCCTCAGACAGCCAGGCAGCTACCTCTGCATGAGCCTGAGACCACAGAGCTGCAGCTGGAGACAGAGACACAGACGCGCTGTGGGGACCCTGCACTCCACAGGGCACCCACCACACAGGGCACCCACCACACAGGGCACCCACCACACAGGGCACCCAGCACACAGGACACCCAGCCCACAGGGGACCCAGCACAAAGGGCAACCAGCCCCACAGGGCACCCAGCCCCATATGGCACCCACCCCACAGGGCACCCACCCAACAGAGCACCCAACCCACAGGGCACCCAGCCCCACAGGGCACCCACCCCACAGGGCACCCAGCACACAGGGCACCCAGCCCACAGGACACCCAGCCCACAGGGCACCCAGCCCCACAGGGCACCCAGCCCACAGGGCACCCAGCCCCACAGGGCACCCACCCCACAGGGCACACAGCCCCACAGGGCACCCACCACACAAGGCACCCAGCACACATGGCACCCATCCCATAGGGCACCCAACCCACAGGGCACCCACCACACAGGGCATCCACCACACATGGCAACCACCCCCACAGGGCACCCAGCCCCACAGGGCACCCAGCCCACAGGGCACCCACCCCACAGGGCACCCAGCCCACAGGGCACCCATCCCACAGGGCACCCAGCCCACAGGGCACCCATCCCACAGAGTACCCACCCCACAGGGCGCCCACCTCCACAGGGCACCCAGCCCCACAGGGCGCCCACCACACAGGGCACCCAGCCCACAGGGCACACACCACACAGGGCACCCACCACACAGGGCACCCAGCACACAGGGCACCCACCCCACAGGGCACCCAGCCCACAGGGCACCCAGCCCACAGGGCACCCACCACACAAGGCACCCAGCACACATGGCACCCATCCCATAGGGCACCCAACCCACAGGGCACCCAACACACAGGGCACCCATCCCACAGGGCACCCAGCCCACAGGGCACCCACCCCACAGGGCACCCAGCCCATAGGGCACCCAGCCCACAGGGCACCCATCCCACAGAGCACCCACCCCACAGGGCACCCACCTCCACAGGGCACCCAGCCCCACAGGGCACCCACCCCACAGGGCACCCACCACACAAGGCACCCAGCACACATGGCACCCATCCATAGGGCACCCAACCCACAGGGCACCCACCACACAGGGCATCCACCACACATGGCAACCACCCCCACAGGGCACCCAGCCCCACAGGGCACGCAGCCCACAGGGCACCCACCCCACAGGGCACCCACCCCACAGGGCACCCAGCCCACAGGGCACCCATCCCACAGAGCACCCATCCCACAGGGCACCCACCTCCACAGGGCACCCAGCCCCACAGGGCACCCACCACACAGGGCACCCAGCCCACAGGGCACCCACCACACAGGGCACCCAGCACACAGGGCACCCAGCACACAGGGCACACAACCCCACAGGGCACCCAGCCCCACAGGACACTCAGCCCACAAGGCACCCACCCCACAGGGCACCCACCCCACAGGGCACCCAGCACACAGGACACCCAGCACACAGGACTCCCAGCCCACAGGGGTCCCAGCCCACAGGGCACCCACCCCACAGGGCACCCATCCCACAGGGCACCCAGCACACATGGCACCCATCCCATAGGGCACCCAGCCCACAGGGGACCCAGCGCAAAGGGCACCCAGCCCGACAGGGCACCTACCCCACAGGGCACCCACCCCACAGGGCACCCAACCACACAGGGCACCCACCCCACAGGGCACCCAGCACACAGTGCACCCACCCCACAGGGCACCCACCCCACAGGGCACCCACCACACAGGGCACCCAGCACACATGGCACCCATCCCATAGGGCACCCAGCCCACAGCGGACCCAGCACAAAGGGCACCCAGCCCCACAGGGCACCCAGCCCCATATGACACCCACCCCACAGGGCACCCACCCCACATGGCAACCACCCCCACAGGGCACCCAGCCCCACAGGGCACCCAGCCCACAGGGCACCCACCCCACAGGGCACCCAGCACACAGGGCACACACCCCCACAGGACACCCACCCCACAGGGCACCCACCACACAGGGCACCCAACCCCACAGGGCACCCAGCACACATGGCACCTATCCCATAGGGCACCCAGCCCACAGGGGACCCAGCACAAAGGGCACCCAGCCCCACAGGGCACCCATCCCACAGGGCACCCAGCACACATGGCACCCATCCCATAGGGCACCCAGCCCACAGGGTACCCAGCACAAAGGGCACCCACCCCCACAGGGCACCCACCACACAGGGCACCCACCACACAGGACAACCAGCCCCACAGGGCACCCACCCCTCAGGGCACCCACCCCACAGGACACCCAGCCCACAGGGCACCCAGCACATAAGGACCCACCCCCACAGGGCACCCACCACACAGGGCACCCACCCCCACAGGGCACCCATCCCACAGTGTTGTTTTCGACAGGTTAGCTTGTTTTCGCCAGGCTGGCTTCACAGGCGGGTAACAGACGACCAGGGACTCATGGTTGAGCTGTAGGCAGTATCTCTTTATTCATGCAGACGCAGTACAATCTAAGACGAGCTAAGCTAAACTCAAGTACCCTAAAACTCACAATGCTGTCTTTATATATACTTGCCAAGTAGGGTGGAAACAGGATGTGACATAGAGAGGGTGGAGAGAAAAGTGACTGGTGTAAATCAGAGTGTGACAAGGAGGGGGCGGAGCAGGCGAGAATCCTATCACTGAACCACCAATGCCCTGGAGGGAGTGCTTTATGTAAATGTAAAAGTGATTTATGTAAATAGACCAAAGCTTTGAATGGGATTAAATCTATCCCTATATAGGCATATGGTTAAGCAGAAGCCAGGGGGAGCCGGCATACTATCCAACATCTCCCCCTTTCTTTTTAACTAATGGCCATTGTGGGGTGAACAGAAACCTATATCGTACAGGCGTTTTCAAAAGAACTGGCATAAGACATGGAAAACAAAATAGGCGAGCAGCAATAACCAATGTGATGCCAAGGGGAGCTTTTCTTGCCTCAAAGGGCAAGGCCTAGCAGGCGAAAGGGCATTTCTTGCCTCGGGAGCACTTCATGCCTCTGGGGGCATCTCTTGCCTCAAAGGGCGTTTCCTGCCTCTGTGGGCATCTCTTGCCTCTTGGGGCGCTTCATGCCTCTGTGGGCATAACCTAATAAGGAGGGGGAGTTTTCTGCCTCTGGGACAGAGCCTGCAGGCGACGGAACATGGCCTATAAAGTCCCAAGGCAACTGGCTGAAGTTAGTCTTTGAGAAACACAGCAGCGTGTACCAGTAAGTCCGATGGAGGTGTAATTTCAGTCCAAAGTAGCTGACCACAGAAGGAAATGCCAAGGGATGAAACGCTGCATGTCTGTCTCGATGGGGAATGTCGGCCACCAGAATTCTGCTTTTCTGTAGAGAGTGATCTTTGGAGTCTGTGAATCTGTTTCTTCAGGTCGTGCCAGGTCTATCATTGGTTTCCGGGGGTGTGTTGTAGTCATTCCATCTTGTGGGTGATGTCAGAGAACAGGATCCAAATGGATTTCCAGGAATTCCATTTGAGTAGATGCTTTTTCATGTGAAGACTTTAACAGCTAAAATTCACTTACTTGTCAAACAAAACTTGTAGCAGATTAGAAGTTTACTATAATTGATAACTCCATTATAATTGGAAGTCCTTTCTAGTATGATTTTAAGGTTGTTTAAACAGTTTAAACTCAATAAAATGTGGAAAGGTAAACAGAAGAACCACGGTTAAAAGCCTCAGGCATGAGAATAATTAACATAATCTTTGCACTATCTGCCCCACCCATAACTCATACAGTTTTTAGGATTAAACGTTTCAGATTCATGTCAAGACGTAAAAGAGAAATCAAAGAAGGAAAAAACTTTTTTTGGATTGTTTCTGGATGTCTCTAGAAATCATGGCTGCGTCCAGCTTTTTTTTTTTTTAAGTCAATGTCAAACAAAAATTCAGTCATTCAAATCATTCTCTTATGAAACACAACTTGAACCAGATTATCAAGATCTCACCATGTAGGATCAAGAGTCCCCGGAGGGTGTCCTAGTCCAAAAAGCTCCTCGAAATTCCATTTAGGGTGCTTCTGACTGTTCCTGCTGGATTGCTTCAGGCACCCATTTTTAAAAGCGTCTTCCCATCGAAGAAAGAATCCAATCAGGAGAGTAGAACTAACCACGTGTCTCCATTCTTGGGAACTGCCAGGGTACTGGAGAATGCTCTTCAAATTAGAGTAGTCCTTCTCCGTGGGAAACATGTGAGAAGAAGTCCAGAAAGTCCCAGGGGAAATCCCCATGCATATCCCAAGGTCTACGATCACGGTCATAAAGAACCAAATTGTGGCCCAGAGCAAAATGTAGTCCTTTTCCTCGGGAAACATGGGAGAGGGAATCCAGAAAATCCAAGGAGAAATCTCCGTGCATCTCCAAAGCTCTATGATCCCGGTCATAAGAAACCAAAGTTCCCGGTCAGGGAAACAAAGTTTGGCCCAGAGCAAAATGTTCCAGAGACAAACTAACTGTCTCATGATGAAACAGTAGAGGCTTTGGCAAACCTCTTCATAAGTAGAAGAGAAGACCATAGTACATAGGTAGGTAAAGTCTTCATTTATCTGGGAGTTGCGCAGGTCCGGTCCCATGTTGTAGCGCCATATGTTGTTTTCGACGGGATAGCTTCACAGGTGGGTAACAGACGACCAGGGACTCATGGTTGAGCTGTAGGCAGTATCTCTTTATTCATGCAGGACGCAGCACAATCTAAGCCGAGCTAAGCTAAACTCAAGTACCCTAAAACTCACAATGCTGTCTTTATATATACTTGCCAAGTAGGGTGGAAACAGGATGTGACATAGAGAGGGTGGAGAGAAAAGTGACTGGTGAAAAACAGAGTGTGACAAGGAGGGGGCAGAGCAGGCGAGAATCCTATCACTGAACCACCAATGCCCTGGAGGGAGTGCTTTATGTAAATGTAAAAGTGATTTATGAAAATAGACCAAAGCTTTGAATGGGATTAAATCTATCCCTATATAGGCATATGGTTAAGCAGAAGCCAGGGGGAGTTGGCATACTATCCAACACCACAGGGCACCCAGCCCCACAGGGCACCCATCCCACAGGACACCCATCCCACAGGGCACCCACCCCGCAGGGCACCCACCCCCACAGGGCACCCATCCCACAGGGCACCCACCCCACAGGGCACCCAGCCCACAGGGCACCCAACCCACAGGGCACCCACACCCACAGGGCACCCATCCCACAGGGCACCCACCCCACAGGGCACCCAGCCCACAGGGCACCCACCCCGCAGGGCACCCACCCCCACAGGGCACCCATCCCACAGGGCACCCACCCCACAGGGCACCCAGCCCACAGGGCACCCACCCCACAGGGCAACCAGCACACAGGGCACCCACCCCACAGGACACCCACCCCCACAGGGCACCCATCCCACAGGGCACCCATCCCACAGGGCACCCATCCCACAGGACACCCAGCCCACAGGGCACCCACCCCCACAGGGCACCCACACCCACAGGGCACCCATCCCACAGGGCACCCAGCCCCACAGGGCACCCATCCCACAGGGCACCCACCACACAGAGCACCCAGCCCCACAGGGCACCCATCCCACAGGGCACCCAACTCACAGGGCACCCAGCCCCACAGGGCAACAACCCCCACAGGACACCCACCCCCACAGGGCACCCACCACACAGGGCACCCAGCCCACTGGGGACCCATCCCACAGGGCACCCAGCACACAGGGGACCCACCCCACAGGGCACCCAGCACACAGGGCACCCAGCACACAGGGGACCCACCCCACAGGGCACCCGGCACACAGGGGACCCACATCACAGGGCACCCACCCCACAGGGCACCCAGCCCCACAGGGCACCCACCACACAGGGCACCCAGCCCACAGGGCACCCACCCCACAGGGCACCCACACCCACAGGGCACCCACCCCACAGGGCACCCATCCCACAGGGCACCCAGCCCACAGGGCACCCACCCCACAGGGCACCCACCCCACAGGGCACCCAGCCCACAGGGCACCCACCCCACAGGACACCCACCCCCACAGGGCACCCATCCCACAGGACACCCATCCCACAGGGCACCCATCCCACAGGACACCCAACCCACAGGGCACCCACCCCCACAGGGCACCCACACCCACAGGGCACCCATCCCACAGGGCACCCAGCCCCACAGGGCACCCATCCCACAGGGCACCCACCACACAGAGCACCCAGCCCCACAGGGCACCCATCCCACAGGGCACCCAACTCACAGGGCACCCAGCCCCACAGGGCAACAACCCCCACAGGACACCCACCCCCACAGGGCACCCACCACACAGGGCACCCAGCCCACTGGGGACCCATCCCACAGGGCACCCAGCACACAGGGGACCCACCCCACAGGGCACCCAGCACACAGGGCACCCAGCACACAGGGGACCCACCCCACAGGGCACCCGGCACACAGGGGACCCACATCACAGGGCACCCACCCCACAGGGCACCCAGCCCCACAGGGCACCCACCACACAGGGCACCCACCCCACAGGGCACCCACACCCACAGGGCACCCATCCCACAGGGCACCCAGCCCACAGGGAACCCAGCCCACAGGGAACCCATCCCACAGGGCACCCATCCCACAGGGCACCCACACCCACAGGGCACCCACCCCACAGGGCACCGACCCCCACAGGACACCCATCCCACAGGGCACCCACCACACAGGTGACCCAACCCATAGGGGACCCAGCACACAGGGCACCCAGCCCCACAGGGCACCCAGCACACAGGACACCCAGCACACAGGACACCCAGCCCACAGGGCACCCAGCACACAGGACACCCAGCCCACAGGGCACCCACCCCACAGGGCACCCACCCCACAGGGCACCCATCCCACAGGGCACCCAGCACACAGGGCACACACCCCCACAGGACACCCACCCCACTGGGCACCCACACCACAGGGCACCCACCCCACAGGGCACCCACCCCACAGGGCACCCAGCCCACAGGGCACCCAGCCCCACAGGGCACCCACCCCACAGGGCACCCAGCACACAGGACACCCAGCCCACAGGGCACCCAGCACACAGGACACCTACCCCACAGGGCACCCACCCCACAGGGCACCCAGCACACAGGACACCCAGCCTACGGGGCACCCACCCCACAGGGCACCCAGCACCACAGGGCACCCACCCCACAGGGCACCCATCCCACAGGGCACCCAGCACCCCCACTTGGCCTCCCTACCCCTCATAAGGTCCCCCCACCCCCACAAGGTCCCCCCGCCCCCACAGGATCCCCCTACCCCCAATATGGTCCCCTACCCCCCACAGGGCCCCCCCTTGAGCATCCCCATCTGGTGAGGGATCCCCCCCCCCCGGCTGTAGACAAATGAGGGGTCCTGGGGAGAGGGTCCCCACTGCTAACTGACCCCAGGGCTGGGGGCGCCCATGCCCCTCCCATCACCCACAGGTGCTGGGGTCGAGGTTCCCCTCAGCCTGTTGGGGGGCTCCTGCATTCATCCTCCAGAGCCCCCACTCCCTCCTGTAGTCTGCACCTGGCCCCTCCCCAGCCCGTCCCAGGCGTCATGTGCGACAAGCCTCAGAGAGCCCAGCCCACGCCCCCACCCAGGGCCCATCCAGGCCACCCAGGGCGATGTATGCTGCCACCCCGTGGTCAGCATGGGCGGTGCGAGGGGGTGGAGTGAAGCCGCAGGTCAGCGCCCAGAGACCCTGGGGGGGGGCAGAGGATTGCAGGGACCAGCTGCGGGGAGGGACCCCAGGGACCGGACTCGGGGCAGGGGGCTGGATGGGCTGGGGGTTCACGCTGACTTGGTGCCCGGGAGGAAGGCAGGCAAGAACATCCACAGCCCTGGCATCCCCCGCCCAGTGTCCAGGCTGCCTTGTGTGTCTCTCACCCACACCAAGTCCCATCAGGAGAGGCACATGCAGCCACAAAAGGGACTCAGGTGATGCGGGAAAGTTCTGCAGTCAGGTCCTGTCCCCGGGGGCTGGGGATTCACTCAGCACTGCTCCAGGGGCTGGGGGTCACACAGCACTGCTCCAGGGGCTGGGGGTCACTCAGCACTGCTCCAGAGGATGGGGGTCACTCAGCACTGCTTCTGGGGATGGGAGTCACTCAGCACTGCTCCAGGGGCTGGGGGTCACTCAGCACTCCTCCAGGGGTTGGGGAGTCACTCAGCACTGCTCCAGGGGCTGGGGGGTCACTCAGCACTGCTCCAGGGGCTGGGGGTTTAGTCAGCACTGCTCTAGGGCTTGGGGTCACTCAGCACTGCGTAAGGGGCTGGGGGTCACTCAGCACTGCTCCAGGGGCTGGGGGTCACTAAGCACTGAACTGGGTCTGGGGGTCACTCAGCACAGCTCCAAGGACTGGGGGTCACTCAGCACTGCTCCAGGGGCTGGGGGTCACTCAGCACTGCTCCAGGGGCTGGGGGTCACTCAGCACTGCTCCAGGGGCTGGGGGTCACTCAGCACTGCTCCAGGGGCTGGGGGTCACTCAGCACTCCTCCAGGGGTTGGGGATTCACTCAGCACTGCTCCAGGGGCTGGGGGTCACTCAGCACTACTCCAGGGGCTGGGGGTCACTCAGCACAGCTCCAGGGACGGGGGGTTCACTCAGCAGTGCTCCAGGGGCTGGAGGTTCACTCAGCCCTGCTCCAGGGGCTGGGGGTTCAGTCAGCACTGCTCCAGGAGCTGGGGGGTCACTCAGCACTGCTCCAAGGACTGGGGGTTCACTCAGCACTGCTCCAGGAGCTGGGGGTTCACTCAGCACTGCTCCAGGGGCTGGGGGTTCAGTCAGCACTGCTCCAGGGGATGGGGGTCACTCAGCACTGCTCCGGGGTTGAGGGGTCACTCAGCACTATTCCAGAGACTGGGGGTTCAATCAGCAGTGCTCCAAGGGCTGGGGGTTCAGTCAGCACTGCTCCAGGGGCTGGGGGTTCACCCAGCACTGCTCCAGGGACTGGGGCTTCACTCAGCACTGCTCCAGGGGCTGGGGGTCACTCAGCACAGCTCCAGGGGCTGGGGGCTCACTCAGCACTGCTCCAGAGGCTGGGGGTCACTCAGCACTGCTCCAGGGGCTGGGGGTCACTCAGCACTGAACTGGGTCTGGGGGTCACTCAGCACTCCTCCAGGGGCTGGGGATTCACTCAGCACTGCTCCAGGGGCTGGGGGTCACTCAGCACTACTCCAGGGGCTGGGGGTCACTCAGCACAGCTCCAGGGACTGGGGTTCACTCAGCAGTGCTCCAGGGGCTGGGGGTTCACTCAACCCTGCTCCAGGGGCTGGGGGTTCAGTCAGCACTGCTCCAGGAGCTGGGGGGTCACTCAGCACTGCTCCAAGGACTGGGGGTTCACTCAGCACTGTTCCAGGAGCTGGGGGTTCACTCAGCACTGCTCCAGGGGCTGGGGGTTCAGTCAGCACTGCTCCAGGGGATGGGGGTCACTCAGCACTGCTCCGGGGTTGAGGGGTCACTCAGCACTATTCCAGAGACTGGGGGTTCAATCAGCAGTGCTCCAAGGGCTGGGGGTTCAGTCAGCACTGCTCTGGGGCTTGGGGTCACTCAGCACTGCTTCAGGGGCTGGGGGTTCACTCAGCACTGCTCCAGCGCCTGGGGGTTCACTCAGCACTGCTCCAGGGGCTGGGGCTTCACTCAGCACTGCTCCAGGGGCTGGGGGTCACTCAGCACTGCTCCAGGGACTGGGGGTCACTCAGCACTGCTCCAGGGGCTGGGGGTCACTCAGCACTGCTACAGGGGCTAGGGGTCACTCAGCACAGCTCCAGGGGCTGGGGGCTCACTCAGCGATGCTCCAGGGGCTGGGGTTCACTCAGCACTGCTCCAGCGCCTGGGGGTTCACTCAGCACTGCTCCAGGGGCTGGGGCTTCACTCTGCTCCAGGGTCTGGGGGTCACTCAGCACTGCTCCAGGGACTGGGAGTCACTCAGCACTGCTTCAGGGGCTTGGGGTTCACTCAGCACTTCTCTGGGGCTCGGGGTCACTCAGCACTGCTCCAGGGGCTGGGGGTCACTCAGCACTGCTACAGGGGCTAGGGGTCACTCAGCACAGCTCCAGGGGCTGGGGGCTCACTCAGCACTGCTTCAGGGGCTGGGGGTCACTCAGCACTGCTCCAGGGGCTAGGGGTTCACTCAGCACTGCTCCCGGGGCTGGGGGTTCACTCGGCACTGCTCCAGAGGCTGGGGGTCACTCGGCACTGCTCCAGGGGCTGGGGGTCACTCAGCACTGCTCCAGGGGCTGGGGGTCACTCAGCACTGCTCCAGGGGCTGGGGGTTCAGTCAGCACTGCTCTAGGGCTTGGGGTCACTCAGCACTGCTCCAGGGGCTGGGGGTTCACTCAGCACTGCTCCAGGGACTGGGGGTCACTCAGCACTGCTCCAGGGGCTGGGGGTCAATCAGCACTGCTCCAGGGGCTGGGGGTCACTCAGCACTGCTCCAGGGGCTGGGGTTCACTCAGCACTGCTCCAGGGGCTGGGGGTCACACAGCAATGCTCCAGGGACTGGGGGTCACTCAGCACTGCTCCAGGGGCTGGGGGTTCACCCAGCACTGCTCCAGCAGCTGCGGTTTCCCTCAGCACTTCTCCAGGGGCTTGGAGTCACTCAGCACTGCTCCAGGGACTGGGGGTTACTCAGCACTGCTCCTGGGGCTGGGGGCTCACTCGGCACTGCTCCCGGGTCTGGGGGTCACTCGGCACTGATCCAGGTGCTGGGGGTTCACTCAGCACTGCTCCAGGGCCTGGGGGTTCACTGAGCACTATTCCAGGGGCTGGGGGTCACTCAGCACTGCTCCAGCGACTATGGGTTCACTCAGCACTGCTCCAGGGGCTGGGGGTTCACTCAGCACTGCTCCAGGGGCTGCGGGTCACTCAGCACTGCTCTGGGGCTCAGGGTCACTCAGCACTGCTCCAGGGACTGGGGGTCTCTCAGCACTGCTCCAGGGATTGGGGGTTCACTCAGCTCTATTCCAGGGACTGGGGGTTCACTCAGCACTGCTCCAGGGGCTGGGGGTTCAGTCAGCACTGCTCCAGGGGCTGGGATTTCACTCAGCACTGCTCCAGGGACTGTGGGTTCACTCAGCACTGCTCCAGGGGCTTGGGGTCACTCAGCACTGCTCCAAGGACTGGGGGTTCACTCAGTACTGCTCCAGGTGGTGGGAGTTCACTCATCACTGCTCACAGGGCTGGGGGTTCACTCAGCACTGCTCCAGGGGATGGGGGTCACTCAGCACTGCTCCAGGGGATGGGGGTCACACAGCACTGCTCCAGGGACTGGGGGTCACTCAGCACTGCTCCAGGGGCTGGTGGTTCACTCAGCACTGCTCCAGGGACTGGGGGTTCACTCAGCAGTGCTCCAGGGGCTGGGTTTCACTCAGCACTGCTCCAGGGGCTGGGGGTTCACTCAGCACTGCTCCAGGGGATGGGGGTAACTCAGCACTGCTCCAGGGACTGGGGGTCACTCAGCACTGCTCCAGGGGCTGGTGGTTCACTCAGCACTGCTCCAGGGACTGGGGGTTCACTCAGCCCTCCTTCTGGGGCTTGGGATCACTCAGCACTGCTCCAGGGGCTTGGGGTTCACTCAGCACTTCTCTGGGACTCGGGGTCACTCAGCACTGCTCCAGGGGCTGGGGGTTCAGTCAGCAATGCTCCGGGGGCTGGGGGGTCACTCAGCACTATTCCAGGGACTGGGGGTTCACTCAGCAGTGCTCCAGGGGCTGGGGGTTCAGTCAGCACTGCTCTAGGGCTTGGGGTCACTCAGCACTGCTCCAGGGGCTGGAGGTCACTCAGCACTGCACCAGGGACTGGGGGTCACTCAGCACTGCTCCAGGGGCTGGGGGTCAATCAGCACTGCTCCAGGGGCTGGGGTTCACTCAGCACTGCTCCAGGGGCTGGGGTTCACTCAGCACTGCTCCAGGGGCTGGGGGTCACACAGCAATGCTCCAGGGGCTGGGGGTTCACCCAGCACTGCTCCAGCAGCTGGGGTTTCCCTCAGCACTGCTCCAGGGGCTTGGGGTCACTCAGCACTGCTCCAGGGGCGGGGGGGGTCACTCAGCACTGCTCCAGGGGCGGGGGTGTCACTCAGCACTGCTCCAGGGGCTGGAGTTCACTCAGCACTGCTTCAGGGGCTGGGGGTCACTCAGCACTGCTCCAGGGGCTGGAGTTCACTCAGCACTGCTCCAGGGGCTGGGGTCACTCAGCACTGCTCCAGGTTCTGGGGGTTCACTCAGCACTGCTCCAGGGACTAGGGGTCACTCAGCACTGCTCCAGGGGCTGGGGTTCACTCAGCACTGCTTCTGGAGCTGGGGTTCACTCAGCATGCTCCAGGGGCTGGGGTCACTCAGCACTGCTCCAGGGGCTGGGGGTCACTCAGCACTGCTCCAGGGGCTGGGGGTTCACTCAGCACTGCTCCAGGGGCTGGGGATGACTCCGCATTTCTCCTGGGGTTGGGGGTCACTCAGCAGTGCTCCATGGGCTTGGGGTTCACTCAGCACTTCTCTGTGGTCCGGGGTCACTCAGCACTGCACCAGGGGCTGGGGGTCACTCAGCACTGCTCCAGGGCTGGGGGCTCACTCAGCACTGCTCCAGGGGCTGGGGGTCACTCAGCACTGCTCCAGGGGCTTGGGGTTCACTCAGCACTGCTCTGGGGCTGGGGGTCACTCAGCACTGCTCCAGGGACTGTGGGTTCACTCAGCACTGCTCCAGGGGCTGGGGTTCACTCAGCACTGCTCCAGGGGCTGGGGGTCACTCAGCACTGCTCCAGGGGCTGGGGGTTCACTCAGCACTGCTCCAGGGGCTGGGGGTCACTCAGCAGTGCTCCAGGGGCTGGGGGTCACTCAGCACTGCTTCTTGGACTTGGAGTCACTCAGCACTGCTCCTGGGGCTGTGGGTCACTCAGCACTTCTCTGGGGCTCGGGGTCACTCAGCACTGCTCCAGGGGCTGGGGGTTCAGTCAGCACTGCTCTAGGGCTTGGGGTCACTCAGCACTGCTCCATGGGCTGGGGGTTCACTCAGCACTGCTCCATGGGCTGGGGGTTCACTCAGCACTGCTCCAGGGGCTGGGGGTCACTCAGCCATGCTCCAGGGGCTGGGGGTCATTCAGCACTGCTGCAGGGGCTGGGGGTTCACTCAGCACTGCTCCAGCGGCTGGGGGTTCCCTCAGCACTGCTCCAAGGGCTGGGGGTTCACTCAGCACTGCTCCAGCGGCTGGGGGTTCCCTCAGCACTGCTCCAGGGGCTGGGGGTTCACTCAGCACTGCTCCAGCGGCTGGGGGTTCCCTCAGCACTGCTCCAGGGGCTTGGGGTCACTCAGCACTGCTCCAAGGACTGGGGGTTCACTCAGTACTGCTCCAGTTGTTGGGAGTTCACTCATCACTGCTCACGGGGCTGGGGGTTCACTCAGCACTGCTCCAGGGGATAGGGGTCACTCAGCACTGCTCCAGGGGATGGGGGTCACTCAGCACTGCTCCAGGGACTGGGGGTCACTCAGCACTGCTCCAGGGACTGGGGGTCATTCAGCACTGCTCCAGGGGCTGGTGGTTCACTCAGCACTGCTCCAGGGACTGGGGGTTCACTCAGCCCTCCTTCTGGGGCTTGGGATCACTCAGCACTGCTCCAGGGACTGGGGGTCACTCAGCACTGCTCCAGGGGCTGGTGGTTCACTCAGCACTGCTCCAGGGACTGGGGGTTCACTCAGCCCTCCTTCTGGGGCTTGGGATCACTCAGCACTGCTCCAGGGGCTGGGCGTTCACTCAGCACTGCTCCAGGGGCGGGGGGGTCACTCAGCACTGCTCCAGGGGCGGGGGTGTCACTCAGCACTGCTCCAGGGGCTGGGGGTCACTCAGCACTGCTCCAGGGGCTGGGAGTCACTCAGCACTGCTCCAGGGGCTGGGGGTTCACACAGCACTGCTTCTGGGGCTGGGGTTTTACTCAGCAGTGCTCCAGGGGCTGGGGTTCACTCATCACTGCTCTGGGGCTGGGGGTCACTCAGCACTGCTCCAGGGACTGGGGGTCACTCAGCACTGCTCCAGCGGCTGGGGGGTCACTCAGCACTGCTCCAGCGGCTGGGGGGTCACTCAGCACTGCTCCAGGGGCTGGGGTCACTCAGCACTGCTCCAGGGGCTGGGGGCTCACTCGGCACTGCTCCAGGGGCTGCGGGTCACTCAGCACTGCTCTAGAGGCTGGGGGTCACTCAGCACTGCTCTAGAGGCTGGGGGTCACTCAGCTCTGCCCTGGGATCATTCAGCCACTGTCCAGTGTCCTCTGGGGTCACTTTGCCGCTGCCCCGGGGGCTGTTTGCTGCAGAGGTGGCACTGAACACGCTGCCCTCAGCCTTCCTGCGAGTCCCAGGGTGTGTGGGGAGCTGGAGAGCTGGGAGCCCCACACAGCAGGCCCTCTGCTGGCCCAGAAATACCACCACCCACCAGGGTGGAATCCCGGGAGTCTGGGAGCAGGCTAGTTGAGCCTGAAGTGGACCCCTGCGTCAGGCTGGTGTGGGAGAAGATGGCCGGCCGCAGGTGGGGTCACTCCCGGGGGCTCAATCGGGCTGGGCGGGCAAGTATGTGCCGAGGGTGAAGGGCTGTGAGTGACAATGGTGGCCGCTGCCACCAGCTCACCGGGTGGGACCCTGGCAGCCAGGCTTGAGAGGGAGGTGTGTGGTCTCACTGTCTGTCTGTCTTCATAGGTGTGGAGGAAAGTGGCCTGGAGCCGTGAGCTATCGTGTGCACAAGGCCTCCAGTCTCCACATAAAATGTAAGAAACATGCAGCATCAGAGAGAGCAGGCCCACTGGTGAGCCACCCTCGGACTGCGGGTCAGAAAGAGTAATCATGGGGCTCGGGCGGTAGCGCAGTGAGTAGGTTGAGCACATGTGGCGCAAAGCGCAAGGTTCGGCTCAAGGACCCAGGTTCGAGCCCCCAGCTTCCCACCTGCAGGGGAGTCGCTTCCCAGGCGGTGAAGCAGGTCTGCAGGTGTCTGTCTTTCTCTCCCCCTCTCTGTCTTCCCCTCCTCTCTCCATTTCTCTCTGTCCTATCCAACAATGATGACATCAATAACAACAATAATAATAACCACAACAATGATAAAAAGCAACAAGGGCAACAAAAGGGAAAAATGGCCTCCAGGAGCAGTAGATTCGTGGTGCACCGAGCCCCAGCAATGACCCTGGAAGCAAAAGAAAAAAAAAAAAGGAGGAGAGAGAGAAAAATCATGGGGACAGGCGGTGGCGCTCCTGGCTGAGCGCACACATTACAGCGCACAAGGACCCACGTTCAAGCCCCCCGTCCCCGCCTGCAGGGGGAAGCTTCATGAGCGGTGAGGCAGGGCTGCGGGTGTGTCTCTATCTCTCTCCCTCTCTCTCCCCTTCCTCCCAATCTCTCTCTGTCCTGTCCAATAAATGGAGAAAATGGCCGCCAGGAGCAGTGGGTTCATGGTGTCCGCACCAAGCCCCAGAGAAAAAACCCTGCAGGCAAAAAAAAAAATGAAGAGGCAGAGGAGGGGGAGGGGGAGAAGGGAGAGGAGGGAGGCAGAGGAGGGGGAGGAGGGGAGGAAGGAGGGGAGGAGAGAGGAGAGGAGGGGAAAACAGAGAGGGAGGAGGGGGAGGAGGGAAAGAGAGGAGGGGAAAGAGGAAGGGAGAAGAAGGGGAGGAGGGGGAGGAGGGCGGAGGAGGGAGGGGGAGGGAGAGGAAGGAAGGGGGAGGAGAGGGAGGAGGAGGGGAGGAAAGTGGAGAGGTGCCTGAGCAGCTCAGAGCCCAGCCAGGCCCTGGCTTCCCCCCACTGCAAGCACCACCTGGCCTGGGCCCTGCCAGTGCGCAGTGCGCAGTGCGCAACCCCAGGGGCAGAGACCAGACCTGGCGCCGTGGGACCGGGAACTGTGGAGACTGCAGACAAAGTCTTTATTACTGCGTGGCTGCAGCTGAATGGACCAGACGCCAGGAGGGAACCGCCATGAAGTGGACCCAGGGAGGCCGGAAGGGGCGCACAGATAAGGCGGATTGATGAATTGGGAACGAGAAGAATGGGAGAGCTCCTCAGCAAATCCTGGTGCCCACCCGCACCCCACCAGATAAATAAATAAAAGAAACAAAGCTCGGTCGCTTGCTCGCGGGCACCAGAGACAGCGTGGGTGCGGGATTGAAAGTGACAGGCCACCCCCAGGGCCTGATGGAGCCAGAATTAAGGCCCAGCACTTTGAAGGGCTGTTTCCATAAGCAGAGGAAGCCGCGTCACAGAGACTGCTGGGGGGAGGTCTGAGGGGCCGGGGACCAGGGGCCAGGGGACCAGGGGGCCGGGGACCGGGGGCCAGGGTACCAGTGGCCAGGGGCAAGGGGACCAGCGTACCAGGGGACGAGGGGTCAGGGGACCAGGGGACGAGGGGCCAGGGGACCAGGAGACCAGGGGCCAGGGGCGAGGGGACCAGGGGACAAGGGGCCAGGGGACAAGGGGCCAGGGGACCAGGGGACAGGGGGCCGGGGACCAGGGGACAGGGGGCCGGGGACCAGGGGACAGGGGCCCAGGGGCAAGGGGACCAGGAGACCAGGGGATGAGGGACCAGGGGATGAGGGACCAGGGGACGAGGGGCCAGGGGACAAGGGGACAAGGGAACCAGGGGATGAAGAGCCAGGGGACCAGGGGCCAGGGGACCAGGGGACCAGGGGACAGGGGATGAGGGGCCAGGGGACCAGGGAACAGGGGACCAGGGGCCAGGGGACCAGGGGACCAGGGACCAGGGGCCAGGGGGCCGGGGCACCAGGGGCCGGGAGGTGGGGGCCGGGTCGGGGTGCTGACAGGATCCAAGATGAAGCTGGGGTCCAGGGGGAGGGTAGCTAGGTGGTGGGGGCAGTGGAGGCCAAGAGGCTGAGCTCTTACCTTGTCGGGTGGGGGCGTGAGAGCTCCTGCTGGCTTCCTGGGTCTGGGCAGCTGGGTAAGGGGTGGGTCTCTGGGGCCTGGGTACCACCAGCCAAGCAGGGCCTGCAGGAAATACCCAGCTGGTGGGGGGGTGGGGGGTGGGGCGGGCTCTGCCCTGGAGAGCGTCTCCCTCCTGCCCCCACCCTCCCTGGAAACCACTGAGCCCACCTGGGGAGGGGAGGGGCCACGCAGGGCCAGTGGGGGGCAGGGGCAGCAGGTCTGTTGGGGGATGGACAGACGGGGAGCCCACCAGGCTGGGTGCAGGACCCTGGGGGTCCTGGGCCGCCTTCTCGCTCCCTCTCATGTGCCCATGAGAGCCCCCCGCCCCACCCAGGAGGCAAGAACGGGATCCCAGCCCAGCAGGGGGAGGGGAGGGGGGAGCGTCCAAGACTGCAGGTGGAGGGTGCCCCTGAGCCACCAGCCCCGCTGAGGGCCTCTGGGTGGTGCCCAGGGACCAGACCAGCCACCGCCCCACCCACCCCCTCTTCATTGGGATCCAAGGACAGCACCCACCCACTCGGCCAGGGTGACCCCATGCCAGGCGCCTGACTGGGCTCGAGTCCTCTGTGGTGGGTGTCCTGAGGGCCAGGGACCCCGGGGTGAGGCCAGGCTCCCTCCTGCTGGAGGACGGAGGGCCATCCACAGCTCTGTGGCACAGTGACGGCCTCACAGCCTTAGGAGTGGGATGAGACCCCCACCCGCCAAAGCCAGGCGCCGCAAACCAGGGGGGGCCCAGGGTGCAAATGTCCCCCACCAATGCCTTCCAGTGACTCACCAAGCAGGGGCTGGGGGCAACCCCCCTGCAGCCGCCGCCAGGGACAAGGAGGGTCAAGGGGGACTGGACACAGGGGTCCCAGGGTCCTGGTAGGGGGAGGGAGAATTCTTCTGAAGACCCACGAGCAGAGACGCGCAGAGATGTGCAGAGACATGCAGAGACAATCAGAGACGTGCAGAGATGAGCAGAGATGTGCAGAGACAAGCAGACGAGCAGAGACAAGCAGAGACGAACAGAGATGTGCAGAGACGAGCAGAGACAAGCAGAGATGCGCAGAGACGAGCAGAGATTAGCAGAGATGCGCAGAGACGAGCAGAGACGCGCAGAGATGTGCAGACACGCAGAGATGAGCAGAGACGCGCAGAGATGTGCAGAGACGCACAGAGATGCGCAGAAACGAGCAGACACACAGAGACAAGCAGAGACACAGAGATGAGCAGAGATGTGCAGAGATGAGCAGAGACGTGCAGAGATGAGCAGAGATGCGCAGATACAGAGACAAGCAGAGGCACGCAGAGATGAGCAGATGTACAGACACGCAGAGACAAGCAGAGACGAGCAGAGATGAGCAGAGACGAGCAGACACGCAGAGACGTGCAGAGACACGCAGAGATGAGCAGAGACGCGCAGAGATGAGCAGAGATGCGCAGAGACGAGCAGAGGCATGCAGAGACGAGCAGAGGCACGCAGAGACGAGCAGAGATGTGCAGAGGCACACAGAGATGAGCAGAGATGCGCAGATACGCAGAGACATGCAGAGACACAGAGACGCGCAGAGACACGCAGAGATGAGCAGAGACACGCAGAGACGCAGAGGTGAGCAGAGACGCGCAGACACGCAGAGATGAGCAGAGATGTGCAGAGACAGAGACGCGCAGACACGCAGAGATGAGCAGAGACGTGCAGACAAGCAGAGACACGCAGACACGCAGAGATGAGCAGAGACGTGCAGAGACAGAGACACGCAGAGGTGAGCAGAGACACGCAGAGACACTCAGAGATGTGCAGAGACAAGCAGAGACGTACAGAGATGAGCAGACACGCAGAGACACGCAGACGCGCAGAGGCGAGCAGAGACGCGCAGACACGCAGAGATGAGCAGAGATGAGCAGAGATGAGCAGAGACGTGCAGAGACAAGCAGAGATGCACAGACGAGCAGAGATGTGCAGAGACATGCAGAGACAAGCAGAGATGTGCAGACATGCAGACACGCAGAGACGCGCAGACGAGCAGACACGCAGAGACGAGCAGACACGCAGAGATGTGCAGAGATGCACAGACACGCAGAGACGTGCAGAGACGAGCAGAGATGAGCAGAGACATGCAGAGATGAACAGAGACACGCAGAGACGTGCTGACATCCAGGAGGTGCCTTTGGGAGCCACTCAGGACAGCGGTGTCCACTGGCAGGTGCCGAGTCAGCTGGGTTCGAGCCCATCACCACTGTCGCCAGTGACCGTCTGTCCTCTCCCTTTTGCTTTTTCTGCCACCAGAGTCCTGGCGGCCTTTTTCTATGTTTTCATTTGACAGGACAGAGAGGAACATAGAGGGAGACAGACAGACAGCTGCAGCCTGGCTTCACTGCTCATGACGCTTCCCCCGCTGGTGAGGAGCCAGGAGTTGGAGCCACATCCGTCAGTCTGGCCCCTAGAGCTGCCTTCCCACCTCCGGCCTGGCCCCTTCAGCCCCCACAGCAAGAGGGCAGCCTGGAGGCAGTGTGGCCTCTGGTCCAATAGGAGGACAAGGGGAGGGAAGCCCAGTGGCTGGTCCCACGAGCTGAGGCCACGGGCTCAGGGTCCCGGTGCCCGTCGTGTCTGCAGCATCTAGTCAACCTGCTGCCAGGCTATGCCACAGGGCTCCGCCGCGGCACCCTGAGCAGCCCAGCTGCCGGAGCAGGACGGCCAAGCTGGACAGCCAGCATCCCGTGCTCCGTGATGCTCAGCTTCTAATTAAAAGGGGGGCAGGGGCACCCATTACATGGTGCAAGGACCCAGGTTCAAGCCCCTGGTCGCCACCTGCAGGCAGAAAGCTTCACAAGTGGTGGAGCAGGGCTGTCTCGGTCTCTACCCTCCCCCTCAGTTTCCGTATCTTAATAATAAACGTTTAAAATAAGACTTAGGGAAGATAGCATAGTGGTTATGCGGAAAGAGGACAAGGCAATGGTGCAGCCAGTTAAGTGCACGTAGTACTAAGCACAAGAACCTGCCCAAGGACCCAAGTTCAAGGGCCCCCACTCCCCACCTGCAGGGGGAAGCTTCACAAGCAGTGAGGCAGGGCTCCGGGTGTCTGTGTCTGTCCCTCTCTATCTCCCCTCCTCTCTCAATTTCTCTGTGCTGTCAAATAAAGTATGGCCACTAGAAGCAGTGGATTCATAGTCCCAGCACTGAGCCCCTGTGAGAACCCTGGAGGCAAAGTAAATTAATTAAATGATAAAAGCTAAAAAAAAAAAAAAAAGATTTTTCATGCCCGAGGCACCAAAGGTCCCACACCAGCCTAAACTGAAGCAGGGCGGGGCCCTAGGACACACACACACACACACACACACCCAGTACAGACAGGACCTAAGTCCCTAACTTGATTTCCAGGGGAGTGCTGTGAGGGTGGGAGTCCAATAGAAGGCAGATGCGGGCTCAGGGCAGGCTGGCAGTGAGGTCACCAGAGGAGTTGGATAAAAGCCTCCTAGGAATGCTCCCTTTCAGCTGGAGCCCCCCCCCCCCCCCCACACACACACACACACATACACGGGCAAGGCAGGTCCCATGCTGAAAGGGCCAGGGCCTCTTCCTGGGCAGGGCTGTCCAACCATTCTTCCCTCCACTATGTGACCCCACCTGAACCTCCAAACAAGAGTCTGTGGCTGCAGTTAGCCCAGTCAGCAACAAGGTGACGCGGGTCAAGGTTCTCATCTTTATTGCGCAGTATCACTCCATACAAAAGCAATAGAAACATAAGTCTTAACAAGTTAAAAATTGAGTATCTGAACAAGTCTGTACACATTATCATTTACAGCAATTTTACATGGTAAATTAACGAACAGTAAAAAGAAACAGTGTTCCCAGACCCACCCGAAGACTGTAAAGACCCACCCAGCACTATGCACACAGACCTGGTAACCTAACAGCTTTGTTCAATGCTGTGTGAGGGCCAAGCTGCCACCTGGGCATACTGACAGGAGGTCAGAAGCCCTAAAGGCAGCTGGTTCTATGAATACTTAAGATACCAACAAAGCGAAGCTCGACTGGTCCCAGCTGAACCCAGTTCCACCCTCCGACATGGAGCAAAACAGCTCAAATGCCCGTGGGCAGCCGGTTCAAGTGCACTTGGAAGAAGGAGTGATCAAGCCATTAGATGTCGCAAGTTCAGCTTTCCTTGGATTAAGTTCCATTTACAATGTAAAACATGCCAAATATATTCACACCACATAAAATTAACGTCTAAGAAACAACAATGCTGTGAACAGAAACCGCCATCTCCACGTGTGCTTGTGGCCGTGACAAGCCGGCTGCTCCCAGTGGCCTCCAGGGGGCACCCGTCAGCTCGTAGCCGTGAAGGGTTTCAAGGGCTCGGTCAAACAGGCTTCCAAATCAAACTCATCGCCCACTCCACAGTCCAAGTGTCTGACCTTGGTGGGTGTGCCAGAGTACATGTCCTAGAAGACAGGCGAGGGGCGTGACCAGATGCTCACAGAGCACGGTTTCCTCTACTCTGCAAAAGTCAGGTTACTCGGGAGAAAGAAAAGCGACCAGCCCACTGAAATTGAGTTCATAGCTAGAGGTGTCAAATCTCTACCCAGCAGTCTGAGCCCACAGCCATGAGGGAGCTGGTATGTCACCAGGTGTCACTCAGCAGCTGCTTCAGCTCAAACAGACCTGAGAGCAGAAGACAGGACAGAGAAATTGAGAGGGGGTAGCCAGAGGCTCGAACCTGGGTCCACTCAACTGCGTGTGCCAAACCTAGCCCTTCCCAGAACCTTTTGCTTTTAAATGGAAATGGCAGAACTGAACCCCAAACCCCAAGGAAGGTGACCACTTATATATGAGAACCACACTTCAGTTTATACTTGGCTATAAAGTGACACATGTTGTCACCAATTGGCCCACAGAAACAGAAGAGGTAAGGGACTTACAAAGTTCTCCTGAGAGCTGGTCTGGGACTCGGAGCTGCTCCCTGCAGATTCTGTCTCCATCTCCCCAAGATCCACGGGGTGTCTGTGAGTGGAATAAGATGAGGCATCAACACTAACAAAGGACAGACAGCAACGTTCTCGAGAGCAAATGCACACACTGCCTGCTCCGAGAGGCAGGACCTCTCTCAAGATGGCCCAAGACGGACATCGGAGAGTCCTGGTGACCACCTGCCCCACTATACAGTCAACTACTCAAAGGGAGAGCTGACCCGCCACTGAGCTCTGGCTCAGGCTGCCACAGGGAACTGAACCTGGGACCTTTGGTGCCTCGTGCACAAGTCTCTCTGCAGAACCATGATGCTGTCTCCCAGCCCTTGTTAAATGCACGCTGGACGGCTCTTCTCAAGTTATTTCCACACCATCGGCACCCTTGTGAGCAGAAGCCCTAGTAAGAAGCTCACTTTGGGTGGGTGGGCACACACAAGTAGAGCGGCACAACACCCCTGACTGCACTCAGAAGGGCTGGGGGGCAGGCAGTGGTGCACCAGGTTAAGTGCACATGGTAGGAAGCACAGGCCCTGTGCGGAGGACTCCCCACCTGCAGGGCTTTCTTCACAAGCGGTGAAGCGGGTCTGCAGGTGTCTGTTTTTCACACTCCCTATCTTCCCCATCTCTCTCAGTTTCTCTCTGTCCTATCTGATAATAAAAAAAGTGCCGGCACCAGGCACCGAGCCCCGGCAACAACCCTGGAGACAAGGGGACCAAGCAAGCCAGGACTCGCCACCCGAACGGCAGCCGCCTCTGTCCCAGCGGGGAATCACAGAAACAGAGACGCACATTTCCTGCAAATCACATCCTTCTTCTGCTGGAGGGTCCCAAAAATGCAGAGCCACCTTCCAGAGTTTGATCTGCTGGTCCCATGAGCGCCGGCTGTACTTCTTGAATTTGTTGGGGGTCTTGGGATGAATGCCGGGCTGACGGAGGTGCCTGCAGGGAGAGGGAGATGGGCCTAGCACCCGGCACTCGCATCTGCACCTTACCATCATGACTAGCCAAGCCCGGAGATGAGCTGTCACGGAAGTGTAGACCAGGAACTACACAGAGCAAAGGAAACAAAAATACAGCCTTGCACCCAGGAGACAGTGCGGTGGCTAAGGCACCATAGTAGCAAACCAGGTTCGACACCCCCCACCCCTGCTGGCACCCCAGCAACGTCCTCATTCTCTCCTTAACATGTAAATCTTGGAGGGGGGCCGCCAAACCACTCAGGTGGCAAAGCAGTCCATCTGTCTGGAGCGCCAGCTTTGTTCTGCAAAGCCCAGCTTGGAGCCTGGATCTGCCAGCGGAGGAAATGGCGCCTGTCCTGTTACCTGGTCTGTATCTGTTCCTCTTTATGAAATGGTTGGCCCAAAGTGGTGAAGCCCCATGTGACACTCAACCTAGGCCTTCCCACCCCCCTGAAAAGTTAGGACTTTGTTCCTTTATAACTCATATGCTCTCGATAAGAAAACCTGAGTCCTGACCCTGTCAAGCTGCTGGACTTTCTAGTTCTGTACCTGTCGGCATGACGGAGACAGAACAGCACAGTGAGAGCATGCTAACTACAAACATGGGACTACGTCCTTTTCTTTCTTCCAGTTAAGACTGTTGTACAATCTTGGCCAGGCAGTGGCACACCTGGTTGAGCACTCACATTACAGTGTGCAAGGACCTGGGTTCAAGCCCCTGGCCCTACCTGCAGAGGGAAAGCTTCACAAGTGGTGAAGCAGAGATGCAGGTCGCTCTCTCTCTAGCCTTCTCTATATCTCCTCCTCTCTCAATTTCTGTCTCTATCCAATAATAAGATTTAAAAATGAGTTAAAATATTTTTGTAACTTAAAGTTGTATAAAACAATAAAAATCACACATTTAACAATTGTATAAGCCTGCTGCTCTGCTCGAGTTCTGAGAAATGGAAACATTACCCAACAGTCTAAATTATGAAGTGTTGTGAAATTCCTGTGCCCTGGGCTTGCAGCAGAGAGCTAGACTTTCTTTCTTCACACAGTAATGTCTACAAGTCACCTAAGAGTTCTTAACGGGTGTGATCTATTCCCAAAATCAGATTGGCGACCTCATCATCCATACTGTGGGTGCTTGGGGCATACGTGTACAATGCTACCAAGCCCAGGCCTACTTTTCCATCCTCTATCACTCCAAGGGAAAGAGACGAGGTATTGCTCCACCTGTGAAGCCCTGCTGGGTGTCAGTGCAGAGTGGGGGCTCTGACTGCTGTAAGGCTGCAAGCCCTCAAGAGCGAGCTTTCTCCTGGCCCCTCGGCAATTCTATGAACAGCAATGCCTGGCAAGTGGTTCCGGATTTGCCGAGAAACCAGGACTAACTACCTTGGCACTTCTTTAATGTAGCGGTCATAGGCAATGGTGTTCTTCCCATAGTTGATCTGCTTCTGTCTTCTCATGAGGACACTTTCGTCCGTCTCTAAGTCAGCTGGCACGACATAAGCAGACTCCTTCGAATCAGAACTAAGGAAAAAGAAATCCTTGTTCTCAAATTTTTTTCAATTAAGAAATGGACATATTTGGGAGTAGGGCTGTAGCACAGCAGGTTAAGCGCAGGTGGCGCAAAGCACAAGGACTGGCATGAGGATCCCGGTTCGAGCCCTGACTCCCCACCTGCAGGGGAGTCGCTTCACAGGCGGTGAAGCAGGTCTATAGGTGTCTATCTTTCTCTCCCCCTCTCTTTCTTCCCCACCTCTCTCCATTTCTCTCTGTCCTATCCAACAACTACGACAACAATAATAATTACAACAATAAAACAAGGGCAACAAGAGGGAATAAATAAATTAAATAAATATTAAAAAAAAAAAAGAAATGAACATATTTATCAGAAACGTTCATAGATATTTACCTTCCTGATGACGACTTTCTCTCTCTTCCAAAGTCATTTATGAGAAGTTTCCTTTTATACCTAGGAGCCAGAAAACAGTGCTATTTAAAGAAAGTAAAAATGTTACCTAAGTGCTATCAGACCTGAGTTGCCACTGGAAGAGAACCTTCCAAAGCGTTGTGACATGCACTGTAGAATGAGGAGCTGGTGACAGGCCCAGATGCATACCGTGCTATTTCTCTATTGACTCTGGTCCTCATTTCATCTTCTTCCACGGCACTTGCCCAGTCTCCACACCTAGAGCGGGGCTTGGGCCCTTCAGGAGTGGTGAAGCTGTAACAGACAGACACACAGTTGTATGTGAGCATGCTTCTCAAACTGGCCTGTTAGCCGAGCTTCCTTGACTACCTTTCTGTGCACTCAACGAGTGGCAGGCCAGCTAAATCATGAAGACAGCCACTGGGTGAGAAGGATGACACTACCATGAGAAAGTCTCAGCACCAAAGAGGACGCCTAACAAATTTGTGGGTTTTCCTCACTTGAAAAACAAAACAAAATGGGGGGGGGGGGAGGTCTGGGCAGTGGCACACTGGGTTAAGTGCACATAGCACAAAGCGCAAGGATTCCGGTTCCAACCTCCAGCTTCCCACCTGCAGGGGGTTGCTTCACAAGCGATGAAGCAGGTGTGCATGTGTCTATCTTCCTCTCCCCTCTCAATTTCCCTCTGTCCTATCCAAAACATTGGGGGGAAAATGGCCACAGGAGCAGTGGGTTTGTAATGCACGCACCAAGCCCCAGTGATTACCTTGGAGGCAAAAAAACAAAAATAAATTAAAAAAAAGCAAGGGTCTGGGAGTTGGGCAGTAGCACAGCGGTTTAAGTATAGGTGGCGCAAAGCGCAAGGACGGGCGTAAGGATCCTGGTTTGAGCCCCCGGCTCCCCACCTGCAGGGGGTCGCTTCACAAGCAGTGAAGCAGGTCTGCAGGTGTCTTTCTCTCCCCATCTTCCCCTCCTCTCTCCATTTCTCTCTGTCCTATCCAACAATGATGACATCAACAACAATAACAATAATAACTACAACAATAAAACAAGGTCAACAAAAGGGAATAAATATTTTTTTTTTAAAAAGCAAGGGCTTAAAAAAGAATTAGAGGGGGTCATCAGGCAGTAGCAGTGGGTTAAGCACACATGGTGCAAAGCACAAGGACCGGCATAAGGATTCCAGTTTGACTCCCCAGCTCCCTACCTGCCGTGGGGGGGGGGGGGTGTCACTTCACAAGCATTGAAGCAGGTCTGCAGGTGTCTGTGCTCTCCCCATCTCCATTTCTCTCTGTCCTATCCAACAACAACATCAATAACAATGATAATAATCACAACGATAAAAAAGGGGCAACAAAAGGGAAAAATAAAAAATAATTAGATAGGGGGCTGGGCAGTAGCACAGCAGGTTAAGCCACATGGCGTGAAGCACAAGGACTAGGGTAAGGATCCTGGTTCGAATCTACGGCCATACCACCCTGAACACGCCCGATCTCGGAAGGATCCTGGTTCGAGCCCCCAGCTCCCCACCTGCGGGGGGGGGGGGGTCTCTTCACAGGTGGTGAAGCAGGTCTGTAGGTGTCTGTCTTTCTCTCCCCCTCTTCTCTCCATTTCTCTCTGTCCTATCCAACAACGACAACAATAACAACCTTAAATAACAAGTATAACAAAAAGGAAAAAAATAATTAAATAACATACTGTGCTGAGCACAGAGGCCGACATATAAAAGGCACCTAGAAAACTGAGGCAAATGCTGACGAACTCAATGACTCTGACTGCAACACACTGAGGTGATAAGGAAGGAGAATCTACAGCAGTCCTGCTACACTGGGACTTAATCTGCTGACAGATACCTTCTCAGCACTTGGGTTAAGCTTCATGAGTCTGGTTCTAGTCAGAGCTCAAGGAGATCTACACTCAAGATCAGGCACTGTGAAAGCATCTGGCTCGAAGCCAAGAATTCTGATAGCAAGAATTACTGGCATGTCTGTTACTTATAGATTAGAGGTGAAGTTACATTTCTTTGTCCTGGTTTTCTACTGGTCATCACTGGTTATCAAAAGCAGACACTTGTGGTCCGGGAGGTGGCGCAGTGATAAAGCTTTAGACTCTTAAGCATGATGTCTTGAGTTCGATCCCCAATAGCATATGTGCCAGAGTGATGTCTGGTTCTTTCTCCTCCTATCTTTCTCATGAATAAAAATCTTAAAAAAAAAAAAAAACACTAACTTTAACTGTACCAATAAGCAACCTTATATATCCCAGATGTATGCCTTTAAAAATGTAACTAAAACAACAAAGTGAAATCTCTTCTCAAGTGGCCTCCCCCAGGGCTCTGTTCTGGCTCCTACGCTATTTAATATTTACATCAATGACCTCCCAGAAACTTCTTCAAGGAAGTTCATCTACGCCGACATAGATGCAACTCAGGCATCCAAGTTCGACATCCTCGAGGAAACACTCACGAAAGACATGTCTTTGATATCTGATTACTGTAAAAAATGGCGACTAATTCCTAGCACTGCAAAAACGGTATCATCTGTTTTCCATCTACACCATGCCTCGGCCTCGCGTGAGCTTTATGTGCAGCTTAACGATACGAGAATCCGGCATGAAGCCCAGCCAGTCTATCTTGGCGTTACTCTCGATCGCACCCTGTCATTTCACAAACATCTCATAAAAACTGCAGCAAAGGTGGGCGCGAGGAACAACATCATTGCAAGACTGGCCAGCTCCACATGGGGCGCGAGCGCTTCCACACTGCGATCATCCTCTCTGGCATTCTGCTATTCCACTGCAGAATACTGTGCCCCAGTATGGTTCCGTAGCCCCCATGTCCACTTGGTCGATTCCAAATTATATTCCTCCATGAGGATCATTTCTGGAACCATCCGTTCCACCCCGGTTCCATGGCTGCCAGTTCTTAGCAACATCGCCCCACCAGATATTCGTTGGGATGCGGCATCATCTAAGTTCATTTCCCACGTCTACGCTCGACTGGACCTGCCAATATACGCGGTTATCTTCGCCCACCCTGTCCAACGCTTGACGTCTCGTCACCCAATCTGGTCCCCTACACCTACACTGAACTTCTCTGTTCCAGATTCTTGGAAACAGAGTTGGCAGTCAGCTGAGGTCAAGAACAAACACCTCATCACAGACCCCTGCGAGCGTCAACCCGGCTTTGACCTAGCACGTTATGGTTGGGCCCTCCTCAATCGCTATCGAACAGGCCATGGCCGGTGCGCCGCTATGTTCCATCGCTGGGGAGCCAGAGACGACCCGAACTGCCCCTGCGGCCCCAGACAGACTATGACCCACATAGTCAACGACTGCCACCTCTCCAGATTCAAAGGAGGTCTCGAAACTTTACATCAGGCTCAACCTGACGCTGTTAACTGGCTTCGGAAGAATGGCAAACGCTAGAAGAAGAAGTGAAATCTCTGATCATGTCCTTACCGTTCTTCCTCTCTACTACACCAGGGAAATTCAAACTGGACTGAAAAGTAATTTCCAGGTTCTAAAAATGGTTGGCAGGGCCTAGGACCAATTTAATGAATTTTAAAATGACTCTGTTTTACCTTACTAGAGACCCCTCCAGGTCAACACTGTCATGACATGTCTTGAAAGTCTCTCTCAACATCTCAGAAGTACAAAAAAGACTCTTTCAGGGGGGTCAGCCGGTAGCGCATCAGTTAAGTGCACAAAACACTAAGTGCAAAGACCCAGTTTGAGCTTCACAAGCAGTGAAAAAGGTCTGCAAGTGCCTCTCCCTTTTAAATTATTTTTATTATCTTTACTTATTAGATACAGCCAGAAATCAAGAGGGTAGGGGGAGATAGGGAAAGAGAAACACCTGCAAAGCTTTCCCCCTGCAGGTGAGGACCAGGGGCTTGAACCCAGGAACATGTGCGCTCAACCAGGTGCACCACTACCCAGCTCTTTCTCCCCCATCTCTCTCAATTTCTCTCTGTCCTGTCCAATAAAATGGGGGAAAATGGCCTGCAGGAGCAGTGGATTTGTAGTGCCAGCACCAAGCCCCAGCAATAAGCCTGGAAGTAAAGAAAAACAAGAAAGAACAATAACAACAACAAAAACTACCTTTCAGGGGCTAAGCCCATTTCCTGAATTAGGCAGGCAGCTCCAGCAAGCTACCCTGTCTTCACACAAGAGCAGCTCTGACAGACACCAAAGCCCAGTTTACAGTCAACAACCTCCTTACACACCCCCAGGCTCAGGTGGAGTGGCTTCTCCTCACTAGTCACCACAGGAGACCTCTGGAGAAGTAACGTGCACAGAGCAAACCAGGACATGAGCGGTCCGCCACGCGGGAGCAAGGGGACCCCAGCAGCAGGGGAACTGGGGTGGAGAGGAGCTAGGGGTCCACCGCCAGCGACATGGAAGAGGCTCCTCTGGCGCAGCCGCTGTGGCTGGTGAGGCCTCTCTGGCTCCCTCCCCTCAGCTAGACCCAGACTTCTACACACTTCCTCCTCACTGCCTTTTATCTATCTAGAGAACAGTGGGGCGACAGCAGGTAGTTCTGTACACTCCCCTGCCTGAGGCTGTGAGGTCCCTGGTCCCATCCCCAGCACCACCGTCAGCCAGAGCTCAGCAGGGCTCTGCGGAAGGGGGACAAAAGGCAACAGCACCAAAGCACCAACCAATGCCCAGAGACCAGGTGCCTGGTGTGCGGTCGGCTCAGGAGGGCACCGGAGCAACCCCGACCCTCCTGACCGTGGACCCCACACTGGGACCCGGACCCTCCTGACCGAGGACCCCACACCGGGACCCCGACCCTGCTGACCGTGGACTCCACATCGGGACCCCGACCCTGCTGACTGTGGATCCCACACCGGGACCCCGACCCTGCTGACTGTGGACCCCACACCGGGACCCCGACCCTCCTGACTGTGGACCCCACACGGGGACCCCGACCGTCCTGACTGTGGACCCCACACCGGGACCCCGACCCTCCTGACTGTGGACCCCACACCGGGACCCCGACCCTGCTGACTGTGGACTCCACACCGGGACCCCGACCCTGCTGACTGTGGACCCCACACCGGGACCCCAACCCTGCTGACTGTGGACTCCACACCGGGACCCCGACCCTGCTGACTGTGGACCCCACACCGGGACCCCGACCCTGCTGACCGAGGACCCCACACCGGGACCCCGACCCTGCTGACCGAGGACCCCACACCGGGACCCCGACCCTGCTGACTGTGGATCCCACACCGGGACCCCCACCCTGCTGACTGTGGACCCCACACCGGGACCCCGACCCTCCTGATTGTGGACTCCACACCGGGACCCCGACCCTGCTGACTGTGGACTCCACACCGGGACCCCGACCCTGCTGACTGTGGACTCCACACCGGGACCCCGACCCTGCTGACTGTGGACTCCACACCGGGACCCCGACCCTGCTGACTGTGGACTCCACACCGGGACCCCGACCCTGCTGACTGTGGACTCCACACCGGGACCCCGACCCTCCTGACTGTGGACTCCACACCGGGACCCCGACCCTGCTGACTGTGGACTCCACACCGGGACCCCGACCCTCCTGACTGTGGACTCCACACCGGAGCGACGCCGACCCTGCTGACTGTGGACCCCACACCGGGACCCCGACCCTGCTGACTGTGGACCCCACACCGGGACCCCGACCTCGGCCCTGACTGAAGGGACCCGCCTGGGCCCAGGACCTCCTGCGGGGCGGCTGCTGAGACCGCCATGGCGGCGAGGTACCTCACCTGTCCGGCCGGACGGGGCCGTCGGCGTCGGGCGTCGTGTGGCGGCCGTCAGCTCTGCGCTTCCGGGCGGCGCCCCAGCGGACGGGGGACGGCGGGCTGAGGAGGAACGCGGTGAGACGAGTCGGTTCCCGACCCCCCCCGACCCGACCCCCGGCCCGACTCCCGGCCCGACCCCCGACCCGACCCCGACCCGACCCCCGGCCCGACTCCCGGCCCGACCCCCGACCCGACCCCCGACCCGACCCCCGGCCCGACTCCCGGCCCGACCCCCGACCTGACCCCGGCCCGACCCCCGACCCGACCCCCGACCCGACCCCGGCTCGACCCCCGGCCCGACCCCGGCCCACCTGGCGCGGCCGGCGCGACGGCCCTCGGACCTGGACGGACTGCGCGGGCGGGAGGCCATGGCGGCGCGGGGACGAGCGCGGGGCGGGGCTGAGGGCCGCGGCCGGGGCTGAGGCGCAGGGCCCAGGCGGGTGGGGGGCGAGGCCGGGGTGCGAGCGGGCCGCGAGCGCAGTGAGAGCGCGGCCCCGGGACCGAGTGGCCGCCGCCTCAGGCTCCGCCTCCGCCTCAGGCTCCGCCTCCGCCTCCGCCGGGCGAGACCATCGCGGGTCGGACTCGCGCCGCCCCGGGTGGGGGCCCGGGCCGGCGGCCGGGGTCACGGGGCTGCGGGGTCGAGAGCCGGGCGACACCGGCGGGGGCGAGGGATGCCGCTCGTCTGTCCGTCGGCCCGTCTGCCCGTCCGAGGGGACGACCCCGCCCCCCCCCGTGCACATGGACGCGGCCGGCGGGCGCGCGGCGCCTGCGCAGACGGCGGCGCGGTTGGCGGGAGACTCGGGCGCGCGGTGAGGACCTGGCCGGAAGCTCACCTCCCATTGGTCGGCGGCGGGGAGGGCGCGCCCGCCATTGGCCGGCCGGGCTCCCGTCGGCTCGCTTCACCGGCCGACCCGCGGCTGTCCACCCACGTCATTGGCCAGCCGCTCGGGGGGCAGGCCGCTCGCCTAATTGGTCGGCCCGGCGGGGGCGGGCTCGGTGCGGGCGGGAAGTGCGGACCAGGAAGTCGGCGCCGGGGCCCCGAGCGGGAGGCGGCTAAGTCGCGAGGGTCCCTCCCAATGGAGACGAAACACGGCAGCGTTTCACACAGCGGCTTCAGAAGTAGCTTTTACTGCAGCGCGTCCTTGGGCTAACAGGCCTGAAACCAGAGCCCCGTGGCCCCTAGGCGGCACCCACGGGCCGGCTGCCCCGTCCTGCCCACACGACCCACCCAGGCAGGGATCCCGAGCGCGCGGCCGGCGGCCAGCCCTCCCGCAGCCGCAGTGTCCCCGGGGGGCAGAGCAAGCCCACGGCACACCCTGCGGCCCGCGATGGCGCCAGGACGGGCGCGCCATCGGCGAGCTCCGTGAGATGAAGGCAAGTGCCTCGCTCCGGGCAGCAGTGGAGGCGCAAGGGGACCAGCTCGAATGCCCAGCCTGGCAGGTCCCCACCGCGGCCACCATCTTCAACAGCAGTCCCCTCCGCCAGGGGCCCAGGGCGGCGCAGGCCAGCTCAGCGCACGGCACACACGTCCAGGATGCAGAAGTGGGCTCGGCAGGTGGGGCAGGGCACTCGGCTGGCCAGCCAGGTGTCGGGGCGCTGCGGGTCCTGGCGGCTGGCAAACCACTTGCCCATGCAGGTGAGGCACCACATGGGGCGGCAGTAGCACTGCTGGCACTCGCCCTCGGCCACCTCCTGGCAAGTCTTCACCAGCTTCACAGCCGCACGCGTCTGCATGCAACCGATACAGGCCTCCAGCTCCTGTGGGCAGGTGGAAAGGCGGGCAGAAGTGGGGGGAGTGTGCAGGCATGCCCCCCGCCCCGCCCCACCAGCCTGCTAGCATACCTGGCAGCTGGGAACAGTGTAGGCCGGATTCACCTCCACCAGGGAGGCAAACGTCTCCAGGAACAGGTCGCCTAGGCTCTGGCGGATGACCACGTTGGCCGCACTGCGGATGGGCGCCCGTAGCTTCTCACACAGCTCCCCGTACTCGGCGGCGTTCAGCCTGCAGCGAGAGGACGGGTGCTGCTGGACAGAAGCCAGACTCTGGTGACCCACAGCCTGGCACAAAGCCGGGAAGCCAACATGGGGGCTTAGGCACCGTCAGCTGCGAGAAGGAGGGCAGCCAGCCAACCTGCCAGAGGCCCAGCCCCCCTGACACAAGGAAAGAGAGTGACCACCAAAGCTGGCCACAGCCTGGATGAGTCTTCAGGACTTGGGGTTAAAGCAGGGAGCTGCCCAGGAAGCAGTGCAAAATGGCTCAGGGCATAGTATGGAGAGAGGGTGCGAGCGGGGGGCCAGGGAGCACGGGACCAGGAGGGCGTCTCAGAAGAGACGGCTGGCAGCAGTCCAGAGTTACTGTAGTCAGCACCAGGGTCAGGCACACACGCCAGCAAACCTGGCCCCCCCCACCGCCCAGCCCCTACCGGATGTCGAAGGCCTGCACGGCGGAGTCGAGTCCAGCCACTCGGATGGTCAGCAGCTGCACGGGCAGCTGCGAGTCGGGTGACAGCTCATGTTGCTGCGACTGAGTCACGGTCAGGTGCACATCCTGCTGCTGGGCCACGTGTACCCGGTACGTGGTCACTTTCATCACCCACGTGTCTGTCACGATCACTCGAGCCCCTGGAGCACCCGTGGCAAACTTATCGATCCGCCGGAACTCGGTATTGATGGAGCTGGCCACAGCCCGCCAGTCAGACTGCGGCAGAGCGTACAAAGCCAGCGTGCGAGCCAGCGGGTGCCTCGCCCAGCCACCCTGGGCCCAGTAGAGGATCAGGGCACAGGCAGCTGCAGGCAGGGCCACAGCCAGCAGGAGGAAAAGCTGCCACGCTTCCGGGGCCTGGCCAGGGACATAGAGCTGCTTCTCTGATGCGGCGAAGCACATGCCCACATAGTAGCCTGCAAGGGACAGCTCAATCAGGGGGCCGCCACTGGGGGGGCACCCTCTCCAGTCCTCAGTCCCCACTTGGCACCTTTGCTCTGGTCTAGGAGGCCAGGGGACCACCAAGGCCCCAAGTGAAGGTGTCATGAGAGGAAAAACTGCTTTAATCTACTGATTACACGATGCACTAAGAAAACAAAGGTAAAAGTGCAAGGATGTCAGTCACCACTTGCTGCCCGCACCTCAGGGCCCGCCCCCAGGGACAGCAGGAGGAATCATCTCCACAGACTCACCTAGTGGATACTCTTTAAAAAATGTTTCAAGACAAGATGATAAGAGGACAAGGCCCTGTCTGGAAATTTTGAGGAGCCTCACAAAGCACCCTGCATTTTTCTGCCTCCAGGAGCCTGGCATTCCTTAAAACATTAAGCCAGCTCCCCCTGCATTCCTGATACTATGCCCTATCTACGTAATCATTGTTTTGCCTGAAAGACCCCCACCCATTCCATTCCTTTAATCGATCTTCTTTCTACCCTCAAGACCCTCCCTGCCTGCCTGCAGGGTATTATTAATCCTACCAGTTAAAACCCTCGCAACAGTTGCTAAGGAAGTTCCTGCCTTTCCAGCCCCTTTTGCCTTTCTCCTCCCCTTTCCTAGCCATTTCCATTTCCGACTTGCCACTTCCGGGTCTTTTTTTTTTTTTTAGTATTTTATTTATTTATTCCCTTTTGTTGCCCTTGTTGTTTTATTGTTGTAGTTATTATTGTTGTCGTTGTTGGATAGGACAGAGAAATGGAGAGAGGAGGGGAAGACAGAGAGGGGGAGAGAAAGACAGACACCTGCAGACCTGCTTCACTGCCTGTGAAGCGACTCCCCTGCAGGTGGGGAGTCAGGGGCTCGAACCGGGTCTGTCTTTTAAAAGCCTTGGCTCTCTGATCAATAGAGATATTGTATTGCCTCGCCGTATGTGCTTGGTTCCTGAGTCATCTCCCTCGCGTTGCTGAGTAGCAGCCCAGGCTGGCTCCGGTCAAGTTCTCTCCAACCCAGAGAGTATAAGCCCGGGAAGAGGCACCCCCACGCTAGCCCGGCAGGCCCTACTTCAGCGGCCATGCCGGGGCTTGAGTCTGCCCTGGGGTGGAGGTGGCCCAGCCCCCCGGATTCCGAGAGGACCAGGCCACGGAGCTTGTTCCCACGCAGAAACCAGCCACCAAACCTGGGGAGTCAGCAGCCCCAGCCTCACTGTCACTACAGCACTGGGTCCTCAGCTCCCAGGGACATCAGCCACCAGCTCATTCAACTACTGGCCCTGCCCGGCTTGAGCTTGAACCCCAGGGTTCCTGCAATCTCAATAGACCCCAGACCCGCCTTGTCGGACAAGGTCCAGCCACCCAGGTCACATTCTCCTGACAGGCCCCCCCCCCGACCCCCTTCTCCTCACAAGGTCCCAGAAACCCTTCTGACAGGCCCCCTAGACCCCCTTCTCCTAACATTCGTCCCACAGACCCCTTTCTCCTGACAGGGTTCCCCAGATCCCCATCTCCTGTCAAGGTCCCCCAGACTACCATCTCCGGTCAGGGTCCCCCAGAACCCCATCTCCTGTCAAAGTCCCAGACCCCCTTCTCCTGTCAGGGTCCCCCAGAATCCCATCTCCTGTCAAGGTCCCAGACCCCCTTCTTCTGACAGTGTCCCCCAGACCCCTTCTTTTTTAAATATTTTTTTGTTACCCTTGTTTTTTATTGTTGTAGCTATTATTGATGTCATTGCTGGATGGGACAGAGAGAAATGGAGAGAGGAGGGGAAGACAGAGAGGGGGAGAGAAAGACAGACACCTGCAGACCTGCTTCATCGCCTGTGAGGCGACTCCCTTGCCAGTGAGGAGCCAGGGGCTCGAACCCTATGCTGGCCCTTGCGCTTTGCACCACATGCACTTAACCCGCTGTGCTACTGCCCGACTCCCAGGACCATCTACTGACAGGGTCCCCCAGACCTTTGTTTCCTGACAGGGTTCCCCAGACCCTTGTTTCCTCACAGGATCCCCCAGACCCCCGTTTCCTGATAGGGTCCCCTAGACCCCTGTTTCCTGACAAGATACTCAGACCCCCTGTTGTATGCTTCACATTGGTTTGGTCTCGTTCTCCCCCCGCCAGGAGAATTGGTTTGGCCCTTGCTAGTTTCTGGCCTGGCTTTCTCCCCGCCCCCTATACTAAGGACCTGCAGAGTCCCAGCAGGAGCAGCTGAAGGGAAGAATGATGGGGGAGGCACATGGTGCGGTGATTTGCCCGTTCATGAATAAAGATTAAACTGCAGCTTCTCAACCCAGCCGTGTGTCTCTGGTCGTCTCTGTCTACCGCTGCGACGCTAGCCTGGCCTGCTGAAGCCAGTCCGAACTTTAACAACAAATGGCACACACGTGGACCTGACCTGCGCATCTCTCAGATAAGTGAAGACAATTTGGCTACCTATACACTATGGCCTTCTCTTCTGCTTGTGAAGAGATCTCCAAAAGTCTCTGCCCTTTCTTCACGAGACTGTTTCGCTGTTTCTGGAACATTTATCTCTGGACCACTCTGTGGTTTCCGCCCAACGCCAGCCTGCAGGAGCCTGACAGGGTCACCAGACCTGTTTCCTGACAGGATCCCCAGACCCCCTTCTCCTGACAGGGGCCCCAGACACACTTCTCCTGACAGGGGCCCCAGACACCCTTCTCCTGACAGGGGCCCCAGACCCCTGTTTCCTGACAGGATCCCCAGACCCCCTTCTCCTGACAGGATCCCCAGACCCCCTTCTCCTGACAGGGTCCCCAGACCCCCTTCTCCTGACAGGGTCCCCAGACCCCCTTCTCCTGACAGGATCCCCAGACCCGCTTCCCCTGGCAAAGTTCCCAGGCCCCCTTCTCCTGACAGGATTCCCAGACCCCCTTCTCCTGACAGGATCCCCAGACCCGCTTCTCCTGACAGGGGCCCCAGACCCCTTTCTCCTGACAGGGTCCTCAGACCCCTTCTCCTGACAGGGGCCCCAGACCCCTTTTTCTGACAGGAGCCCCAGACCCCCTTCTCCTGACAGGGGCCCCAGACCCCCTTCTCCTGACAGGGGCCCCAGACCCCTTTCTCCAGACAGGGTCCCCCAGACCCCCTTCTCCTGACAGGATCCCCAGACCCCCTTCTCCTGACAGAGGCCCCAGACCCCCTTTTCCTGACAGGGGTCCCAGACCACCTTCTCCTGACAGGGTCGAGAGACCCCCTTTTTCTGATAGGATCCCAAGACCCCTTTCTCCTGACAGGGGACCCAGACCCCCTTCTCCTGACAGGATCCCTAGACCCACTTCCCCTGACAGAGTCCCCAGACCCCCTTCTCCTGACAGGGGCCCCAGGCCCCCATCTCCTGACAGAGGCCCCAGACCCCCTTTTCCTGACAGGGGTCCCAGACCACCTTCTCCTGACAGGGTCGAGAGACCCCCTTTTTCTGATAGGATCCCAAGACCCCTTTCTCCTGACAGGGGACCCAGACCCCCTTCTCCTGACAGGATCCCTAGACCCGCTTCCCCTGACAGGATCCCCAGAACCCCTTCTCCTGACAGGGGCCCCAGGCCCCCATCTCCTGACAGAGGCCCCAGACCCCCTTTTCCTGACAGGGGTCCCAGACCACCTTCTCCTGACAGGGTCGAGAGACCCCCTTTTTCTGATAGGATCCCAAGACCCCTTTCTCCTGACAGGGGACCCAGACCCCCTTCTCCTGACAGGATCCCTAGACCCGCTTACCCTGACAGGATCCCCAGAACCCCTTCTCCTGACAGGATCCCTAGACTCAAGTCCCCTGACAGAGTCCCCAGACCCCCTTCTCCTGACAGGGGCCCCAGGCCCCCTTCTCCTGACAGGATCCCAAGACCCCCTTTCTCCTGACAGAGTCCCCAGACCCCTTCTCCTGACAGGGGCCCCAGACCCCCTTCTCCTGACAGAGTCCCCAGACCCCCTTCTCCTGACAGAGTCCCCAGACCCCCTTCTCCTGACAGAGTCCCCAGACCCCCTTCTCCTGACAGGATCCCCAGACCCCGTTCTCCTGACAGGGTCCTCAGACCCCCTTCTCCTGACAGGATCCCCAGACCCCCTTCTCCTGACAGGGTCCCCCGACCCCTTTCTCCTGACAGGGGCCCCAGGCCCCCTTCTAATGACAGAGTCCCCAGACCCCCTTCTCCTGACAGGGTCCCCCGACCACTTTCTCCTGACAGGGGCCCCAGGCCCCCTTCTCCTGACAGAGTCCCCAGACCCCCTTCTCCTGACAGGGTCCCCCGACCCCTTTCTCCTGACAGGGGCCCCAGACCCCCTTCTCCTGACAGGATCCCCAGACCCCCTTCTCCTGACAGGCCCCAGATCCCCTTCTCCTGACAGGATCCCTAGACCCGCTTCCCCTGACAGAGTCCCCAGACCCCCTTCTCCTGACAGGATCCCCAGACCCCGTTCTCCTGACAGGGTCCTCAGACCCCCTTCTCCTGACAGGATCCCCAGACCCCCTTCTCCTGACAGGATCCCCAGACCCCCTTCTCCTGACAGTCCCCAGACCCCCTTCTCCTGACAGGATCCCCAGACCCCCTTCTCCTGACAGGATCCCCAGACCCCCTTCTCCTGACAGGATCCCCAGACCCCCTTCTCCTGACAGGGTCCCCAGACCCCCTTCTCCTGACAGGATCCCCAGACCCCCTTCTCCTGACAGGGTCCCCAGACCCCCTTCTCCTGACAGGATCCCCAGACCCCCTTCTCCTGACAGGATCCCCAGACCCCCTTCTCCTGACAGGATCCCCAGACCCCCTTCTCCTGACAGGATCCCCAGACCCCCTTCTCCTGACAGGATCCCCAGACCCCCTTCTCCTGACAGAGTCCCCAGACCCCCTTCTCCTGACAGGATCCCCAGACCCCCTTCTCCTGACAGGATCCCCAGACCCCCTTCTCCTGACAGGATCCCCAGACCCCCTTCTCCTGACAGGGTCCCCAGACCCCCTTCTCCTGACAGGATCCCCAGACCCCCTTCTCCTGACAGGGTCCCCAGACCCCCTTCTCCTGACAGGATCCCCAGACCCCCTTCTCCTGACAGGATCCCCAGACCCCGTTCTCCTGACAGGATCCCCAGACCCCGTTCTCCTGACAGGATCCCCAGACCCCGTTCTCCTGACAGGATCCCCAGACCCCGTTCTCCTGACAGGATCTCCAGACCCCGTTCTCCTGACAGGGTCCTCAGACCCCCTTCTCCTGACAGGGTCCCCAGAGCCCTTCTCCTGACAGGGGCCCCAGGCCCCTTTCTCCTGACAGGGGCCCCAGGCCCCCTTCTCCTGACAGAGTCCCCAGACCCCCTTCTCCTGACAGGGTCCCCGGACCCCTTTCTCCTGACAGGGGCCCCAGACCCCCTTCTCCTGACAGGATCCCCAGACCCCCTTCTCCTGACAGGGTCCCCCGACCCCTTTCTCCTGACAGAGGCCCCAGATCCCCTTCTCCTGACATGATCCCCAGACCCCCTTCTCCTGACAGGATCCCCAGACCCCCTTCTCCTGACAGGATCCCCAGACCCCCTTCTCCTGACAGGGTCCCCCGACCCCTTTCTCCTGACAGGGGCCCCAGGCCCCCTTCTCCTGACAGAGTCCCCAGACCCCGTTCTCCTGACAGGGTCCCCGGACCCCTTTCTCCTGACAGGGGCCCCAGACCCCCTTCTCCTGACAGGATCCCCAGACCCCCTTCTCCTGACAGGGTCCCCCGACCCCTTTCTCCTGACAGAGGCCCCAGATCCCCTTCTCCTGACAGGATCCCCAGACCCCCTTCTCCTGACAGGATCCCCAGACCCCCTTCTCCTGACAGGATCTCCAGACCCCGTTCTCCTGACAGGGTCCTCAGACCCCCTTCTCCTGACAGGATCCCCAGACCCCCTTCTGCTGACAGGGTCCCCCGACCCCTTTCTCCTGACAGGGGCCCCAGGCCCCCTTCTCCTGACAGAGTCCCCAGACCCCCTTCTCCTGACAGGGTCCCCCGACCACTTTCTCCTGACAGGGGCCCCAGAACCCCTTCTCCTGACAGGATCCCCAGACCCCCTTCTCCTGACAGGGTCCCCCAACCCCTTTCTCCTGACAGGGTCCCCCGACCCCTTTCTCCTGACAGGGGCCCCAGACCCCCTTCTCCTGACAGGGGCCCCAGACCCCCTTCTCCTGACAGGGGCACCAGACCCCCATCTCCTGACAGGCCCCAGATCCCCTTCTCCTGACAGGATCCCTAGAGCCACTTCCCCTGACAGAGTCCCCAGACCCCCTTCTCCTGACAGGGGCCCCAGACCACCTTCTCCTGACAGGGTCGAGGGACCCCCTTTTTCTGATTGGATCCCCAGACCCCTTTCTCCTGACAGGGGACCCAGAACCCCTTCTCATGAGGGGGCCCAGACCCCCTTCTCCTGACGGGCCCCAGACCCCCTTCTCCTGACAGGATCCCTAGACCCGCTTCCCCTGACAGAGTCCCCAGACCCCCTTCTCCTGACAGGGGCCACAGACCCCCTTCTCCTGACGGGCCCCAGACACCCTTCTCCTGACAGGATCCCTAGACCCGCTTCTCCTGACAGGATCCCCAGACCCCCTTCTCCTGACAGGGGCCCCAGACCCCCTTCTCCTGACAGAGTCCCCAGACCCCCTTCTCCTGACAGGATCCCCAGACCCCCTTCTCCTGACAGGGTCCTCAGACCCCCTTCTCCTGACAGGATCCCCAGACCCCCTTCTCCTGACAGGGTCCCCTGACCCCTTTCTCCTGACAGGGGCCCCAGGCCCCCTTCTCCTGACAGAGTCCCCAGACCCCCTTCTCCTGACAGGGTCCCCCGACCACTTTCTCCTGACAGGGGCCCCAGGCCCCCTTCTCCTGACAGAGTCCCCAGACCCCCTTCTCCTGACAAGGTCCCCCGACCCCTTTCTCCTGACAGGGGCCCCAGACCCCCTTCTCCTGACAGGATCCCCAGACCCCCTTCTCCTGACAGGCCCCAGATCCCCTTCTCCTGACAGGACCCCTAGACCCGCTTCCCCTGACAGAGTCCCCAGACCCCCTTCTCCTGACAGGGGCCCCAGACCACCTTCTCCTGACAGGGTCGAGGGACCCCCTTTTTTTCTGATAGGATCCCCAGACCCCTTTCTCCTGACAGGGGACCCAGAACCCCTTCTCCTGAGGGGGCCCAGACCCCCTTCTCCTGACGGGCCCCAGACCCCCTTCTCCTGACAGGATCCCTAGGCCCGCTTCCCCTGACAGAGTCCCCAGACCCCCTTCTCCTGACAGTGGCCCCAGACCCCCTTCTCCTGACAGAGTCCCCAGACCCCCTTCTCCTGACAGGATCCCCAGACCCCCTTCTCCTGACAGAGTCCCCAGACCCCCTTCTCCTGACAGGATCCCCAGACCCCGTTCTCCTGACAGGATCCCCAGACCCCATTCTCCTGACAGGATCCCCAGACCCCCTTCTCCTGACAGGGTCCCCAGACCCCCTTCTCCTGACAGGATCCCCAGACCCCCTTCTCCTGACAGGATCCCCAGACCCCCTTCTCCTGACAGGATCCCCAGACCCCCTTCTCCTGACAGGATCCCCAGACCCCCTTCTCCTGACAGGATCCCCAGACCCCCTTCTCCTGACAGGATCCCCAGACCCCCTTCTCCTGACAGGGTCCTCAGACCCCCTTCTCCTGACAGGATCCCCAGACCCCCTTCTCCTGACAGGGTCCCCTGACCCCTTTCACCTGACAGGGGCCCCAGGCCCCCTTCTCCTGACAGAGTCCCCAGACCCCCTTCTCCTGACAGGGTCCCCTGACCACTTTCTCCTGACAGGGGCCCCAGGCCCCCTTCTCCTGACAGAGTCCCCAGACCCCCTTCTCCTGACAGGGTCCCCCGACCCCTTTCTCCTGACAGGGGCCCCAGACCCCCTTCTCCTGACAGGATCCCCAGACCCCCTTCTCCTGACAGGCCCCAGATCCCCTTCTCCTGACAGGACCCCTAGACCCGCTTCCCCTGACAGAGTCCCCAGACCCCCTTCTCCTGACAGGGGCCCCAGACCACCTTCTCCTGACAGGGTCGAGGGACCCCCTTTTTTTCTGATAGGATCCCCAGACCCCTTTCTCCTGACAGGGGACCCAGAACCCTTTCTCCTGAGGGGGCCCAGACCCCCTTCTCCTGACGGGCCCCAGACACCCTTCTCCTGACAGGATCCCTAGACCCGCTTCCCCTGACAGAGTCCCCAGACCCCCTTCTCCTGACAGGGGCCCCAGACCCCCTTCTCCTGACAGAGTCCCCAGACCCCCTTCTCCTGACAGGATCCCCAGACCCCCTTCTCCTGACAGAGTCCCCAGACCCCCTTCTCCTGACAGGATCCCCAGACCCCGTTCTCCTGACAGGATCCCCAGACCCCATTCTCCTGACAGGGTCCCCAGACCCCCTTCTCCTGACAGGATCCCCAGACCCCCTTCTCCTGACAGGATCCCCAGACCCCCTTCTCCTGACAGGCTCCTCAGACCCCCTTCTCCTGACAGGATCCCCAGACCCCGTTCTCCTGACAGGGTCCCCCACCCCTTTCTCCTGACAGGGGCCCCAGACCCCCTTCTCCTGACAGGATCCCCAGACCCCCTTCTCCTGACAGGGTCCCCCGACCCCTTTCTCCTGACAGAGGCCCCAGACCCCCTTTTCCTGACAGGGTCCCCAGACCCCTATTTCCTGTCAGACCCCCCAGAACCTCAGAGGACACCCGGCAAGGCCACACCTGTCTCCTGGGCTCGGACCCCGGCTCCGTCGTGTGGCCGCGCCCACAGTGGCACCCACCGAGCCCGCACCCACCGAGCGGCTGCGCCAGGCCCGGGCCCGAGCCCGCACCCACCGAGCGGCAGCGCCGAGTGCAGCAGCAGCGTGGCGGCCGTGCGGCGCAGGTGGTGCGGCACGAAGGCGGCGTCCTCGCTGCCCAGCCAGCCCGACAGCAGGTTCTGCACCGTCAGCCCGGCCGAGCGGAACTCGGGCGGCGAGAACACGAAGCACACGGCCAGCACCAGGTAGGCCAGCGTGAAGGTCACCTCGGGGCTGTCCATGGCCGCGGGGGCGCGGGGGCGCCCGAAGCCCCGCGGCGGAGATGGAGGCCCGGCGCGGGGCAGCCTGGGAAAGAAGGGCCGGCCGCGGGGCCCTCTGGGAGGCGCAGTTCGGCGGCCGCGACCCTCCGTCCCCGCCCCGCAGCCCCAGCCCCGCCCGGCCTGCGCGGCCCTCACCCGGATGCGCAGCCGCCGGAAGGGGAGGGGCTTGGTTCGCGGCGGCGACTTCCCATTGGCCACCTGCTCCCGGCGCCCCGCCCACGACGCTCGCTGATTGGCCGCGCGCGCAAACCGTCGGTATTTGAATTAGCGGCGGCGGGCGGCTCCGGGCGGCGGCTTCTCCTCCGCTCCGTGCGGCCGGCAGGTGGGTCGGGCGGCGGCGGCGGTGGTGGCTGTAGGTGGGGCGGGGTGGGGGCGGCGGCAGGCGGGTCGTGGTGGGGGGCGGGCGGCGGGGCCTCCCCGGCGGACACACGGCGTCTCCCGGCCGCCGGCCGCACCCCCGGCGGCTCCCCAGCGCCTCGCCAACCCCGGGCACCTGCGCGGGCTCGCCCCTGGCGGAGAGGAGCCCTCTGCCCTCTGCCCTCTGCCCTCTGCCCTCTGCCCTCACTGGGGTTCCAGGCCCTTGGCGCCTCGGTGCTCGGGGCGGGAGCAGAGGGACCGCTTTGGGTTCCTTCACCGCCGGCGCCCTTGCTGTCACCCTGCCCGGCTCCTCCCGCGTCCCCTGCCCGCCACTGGCGCGTGTCCGGAGACCCTGCTGGGGATGAAGGGGAGGGTCTCCTGCTGGGGGGAGGGGGAGGGTCTCCTGCTGGGGGGAGGGGGAGGGTCTCCTGCTGGGGGGAGGGGGAGGGTCTCCTGCTGGGGGGAGGGGGAGGGTCTCCTGCTGGGGGGAGGGGGAGGGTCTCCTGCTGGGGGAGGGGGAGGGTCTCCTGCTGGGGGGAGGGGGAGGGGAGGGTCTCCTGCTGGGGGGAGGGGGAGGGTCTCCTGCTGGGGGGAGGGGGAGGGTCTCCTGCTGGGGGAGGGGGAGGGTCTCCTGCTGGGGGGAGGGGGAGGGTCTCCTGCTGGGGGAGGGGGAGGGTCTCCTGCTGGGGGGAGGGGGAGGGGAGGGTCTCCTGCTGGGGGGAGGGGGAGGGTCTCCTGCTGGGGGGAGGGGGAGGGTCTCCTGCTGGGGGAGGGGGAGGGTCTCCTGCTGGGGGGAGGGGGAGGGGGAGGGTCTCCTGCTGGGGGGAGGGGGAGGGGAGGGTCTCCTGCTGGGGGAGGGGGAGGGTCTCCTGCTGGGGAGGGGGAGGGTCTCCTGCTGGGGGAGGGGGAGGGTCTCCTGCTTGGGGGAGGGGAGGGGGAGGGTCTCCTGCTGGGGGGAGGGGAGGGGGAGGGTCTCCTGCTGGGGAGGAGGAGGGTCCCCTGCTGGGGGGAGGGGAGGGGGAGGGTCTCCTGCTGGGGGGAGGGGGAGGGTCCCTTGCTGGGGGGAGGGGGAGGGGACGGTCTCCTGCTGGGGGGAGGGGGAGGGGAGGGTCTCCTGCTGGGGGAGGGGGAGGGGGAGAGGAGGGTCCCGTGCTGGGGGAGGGTGTGGGGGGGAGGGTCTCGGCACAGGCGCGGGTTGCCGGCCGCTCACAGTGCCGTGTCGTGCAGAATGAGCCTGCGGGTGTTCAGTGAGCTCGGTGAGCTCGGCGGCGACAATGACAGGCCCCCCGAGAGCTGCGACTTCCTGTTTCCGCCGCCCGAAGCTTCCGGGCGGCCGTCGGTGCTGCGTCCGTCCCAGAAGGAGAACGTGCTGCCGCAGAGCGGCGCCAAGGGCCCGAAGGTGACTTTCCAGACGCCTCTGCGGGACCCTCAGACGCACCGCATCCTGAGCCCCGGCACCAAGGGCCGGCAGGAGCCCCCCTCTCCTCTGCACGAGCGAGGCCCCGCGCGGCGCCTGAGGTGCGGGCGGCGGCTGAGGTGCGGGCGGCGGCGGGGAGCGGGCGCGGGCAGGATGGGCGGGCGGCTCCCCTGCCCCTTGCTGCCGCCCGGCCTCGTGCCCCCGCCCGAGCCGTCCACCTCAGGTGCCGGGAGGCGTGTGGCGCCATCGGGAGCGGGCACAGGCGCTAGTCGCGGGCTCTGCCCTCCCCGCCTCGCCTGGGCCTCACCCCGCGCACAGTCCCCGGGCCGGGCGCCTTGTGCTCCGGAAGCCAGTGCGGGGCTGGTCGCCGTCTGGGATCGGCTGGAACGTGCCCGCCTCTGCCCCCCACGCTTCTCCCACACCGCACCCGTCACTGTTCTCTGCCCCCTGCCCTCTGCCCTCTGCCCCCTGCCCTCTGCCCCCTGCCCTCTGCCGCAGCACAAGGGCTCCCGCTGCGCGCCTCTTCTCTGGAGCCCCCGAGAAGCGAGCCCCACGGTGTGCCCACCCTGCCCCGGCCCCCAGCTGAAGGGGAGACGGGCCCACAGCAACTCGCCGTGACCCCAAAGCCCTGCTCCCGCCTTGCCTTCCGCTGGGTGCCTCGCCCAGCACGCAGGACCTGGGTTCCGGCTCCTGGCCCAGCTGCAGGAGGAAAGCTTCGCCCTAGTGGAGCAGGGCTGCGGCTGTCTCTCCCTCACCCCCCCCAACCTTGTCCAGCTCTGGCTGATGGTGGTGCCGGGGCTTGAACCTGGGACCTCGGAGCTCAGGCAGGAGAGTCTTTCTGGCAGAACTGTGATGCTGACTTCCCCCACCCCCACAAGTTTCTATCTGAAGCGAAAAACTATTTTGAAAAGTTGAAAACCTAGGGTCGGGTGTTAGCACTCCTGTTAAGCCCTCACATGATCACAGTAGACAAGGAACCAGGTTCAAGCCCCTCGTCCCCACCTGTGGGGGGAAAGCTTCATGAGTGGTGAAGCGGGGCTGTAGGTGTCTTTATCTTTCCTCTAATTTTCTGTCTCTATCAGATAAATAAAAGTAGCTTTTCTAAAACCCGGTTACGAAGCTAATAGGGCCGAGAGAGGACTCCTCCAGTGGGAGCACGTTCGGTGTGGGAGCCTGACCCAAGCCCCGAGACCGCTGTGCACAACAGGCCTTGCACACTCTCGCTGGTCTCGGCTTTCTCTGCTGACGGAGGGGGACCCCAGAGCCTCCCTCTGGCACGGGCCACGCCAGGGAGCAAACTCGGGCCTCACGCCTGAGGTCCGGGCGCTTCTTTTTCTCTCTGGACTGAAGGAGAGAGCGCGTCCGGGAGCCACGCGCACGAGGCCCGAGGCGGTTATGAGAAGCCCATGGCTGCCAGCTGCTGACCGGTTTGTTTCTAAAAAGCCAACAGCTGTTCACCGAGGAGGCCCGTGTCCAGACGGCCGACGGAATCCAGAAACTGGCAGAGGCCGGTACCGACCAGCCTTCTGGCTGCCAGAGCCCAGCCACTGAGGATGGGGGTTTCTGCGGACCCTGCACAGCTCGCCCGACCCAGCCGGCCACGGATTCACCACAGACTCTGGGACCTCCCCTGGGCAGCCCCGACGGAGCCCTGGGAGAGGACGCTCCTGACTCCCCAGGAAGGGTGGGTCGGTCCGGCTGTGACGCCCTAGCAGGCCCAGTGGAGACGGCACCCCAGGACGGAAGGGAAGACCCCGGCAGGCTCCCCACACCCCCTCCTGAAGCCTGTCCCGCAGGGGTGTCGGTGCAGCCCTCGGGCAGCCCCACGAGCCTTCAGACGGCGCCTGCGAGAACAGACTTCAGCCTCTCCGAGGCTCCCGCCGGCCAGAGCCCGTGTCCGCCAAGGGAGATGGGGAGGGCGGCCGAGAGCCCCGCAGCCCTGCCCCGGGGGTCCTACAGCCTGAACTGGGACGAGCTGGAGGACCCCAACTTTAACCCGTTCGGCGGAGAGACCCGGCTCCCGGGAGCTCCCCGGAGCAGCCCCGCCAGGCAGGGCGCCGGGCCTGTGGCCGCCAAGCCTCTGTCCCCCATCCAGTGAGTAAGGGGCGCGGGCTTCCAGCAGGCCCCAGATTGGGGGTGCCCACAGCTTTTCCCGGGGGCGGCTCAGGAGCACGTGGCCTGCTGGGAAGGTTAGAGGCCTCGAGGAGGCTGCCGGGCCCAGCGGGCTGCGTTCTCAGACGCTCCGCTAAGCGCCCCCCCCCCCCAGCCAGGGCCCCTCCCAGCAGCTCCTGCTCCCGGGGCCTCCTGCTTCCTGGCTGGGACAGGCTGCTCCTGGGCCGAAGCCCTAAGCTCCCTGCCTGCCTTGGGGCTGGTCTGTGGGGAGGTAGGGTGGCGGGGACACTACCGATCCTCTGTCCAGGCCGGTGCTCACAGCCTCGTTGGACACGCCTGTCTCGGAGACCCTGGAGGGGCCGGCGGGCGAGGTATGGGGGTGGGGTCGTGACATGGCCACTGGTGGGCGGGGCACCGCCCCTCCACGCCGCTCTCTGGAGACTGAGTGGCCGTCCTTCCAGGAGGGGACCCAGCAGGCGCCGCCCCCCCCAGGTCCAGGCAGCGCACTCGCAGCCCCGCCGGCCAGGCCAGCAGCCCCCACCCTGCAGGACCCAGAGCCGATCCCCGACCTGGGTGAGGAGTGCTTCCAAGACCCAGCCAAGGGTACGTGGTTCACCCTGGGTGCCCGTGCCCTGATGTGAAGCAGTTTCATGGGAGGAAACTTCCAGTTCCTCGGGATGGACGGTTTGGGGGAGTGGGTCCCTGGTCCGGCTCCCGCACGGGAGGGTCTCCTGTGCTGTTGATCCCTTGAAGTTTGTTCATTTTTTGCTCGGCTCTCGCTTCTGGTGGTGCATGGGATTGAACCTGGGATTTTGGAGACAGGAGAGTCTGTTCATGTGACCATTGTGCTGCTGCCCCACACCCTTTTAGAAGCCTAGGGGGAGGGAGAGAACGGGAAAGGTTGTCTCACTGCTTACGCAGCTTCCCTCCTGCAGGTGGGGAGTGGGGGCTTGAACCTGGGTCCTTGCGCCCTGTAATTTGTGCGCTCTGCTAGGTGCGTGACCGCCCCGTCTCTGCAACTGTTTTTTTCTTTTACCCAGAGCGCCACTGACTGACTGACTGGCTGACTGACTGACTGGCTGAAGGGGTACTGGCTCTGCCCAGGAGGCTGGCTGGCTGGCTGGCTGGCTGACTGACTGACTGACTGACTGACTGACTGAAGGGGTACTGGCTCTGCCCAGGAGGCAGGCTGACTGACTGACTGAAGGGGTACTGGCTCTGCCCAGGAAGCTGGCTGACTGACTGACTGGCTGACTGACTGGCTGAAGGGGTACTGGCTCTGCCCAGGAGGCTGGCTGGCTGGCTGACTGACTGAAGGGGTACTGGCTCTGCCCAGGAAGCTGGCTGACTGACTGACTGGCTGACTGACTGGCTGAAGGGGTACTGGCTCTGCCCAGGAGGCTGGCTGGCTGGCTGACTGACTGACTGAAGGGATATTCACTCTGCCCAATAGGTGATCAGAGTGAGGTGTGTGCCACCTGGGGCGTGAGTCCTTTTCGTCTCAGGGAGCCCACGGCCTCAGAGCTTCTTTGAGCTATGAGGCTAGCCTCACACCTGGCTGTGCTCATGGTGGAGAGCGCCGTCAGCAGCTGTCCAGCCTTTCTTTGCAGCTTCTGTTAGCGGCTAAGCATTTTCCAAGCCCACTTCTCAGGGCGCAGCAGTTGTCGCCAGGTGTGCTCAGGCCCTGCTTAGACGGGGAGCTGGTGGTGCTCAGAGTGGCATGGTCTCCACCCCCGGGTGCGGGCCCGAGTGCCACACTGACCCGTCTGCAGGCAGGGCGACGTCAACGGGCACGTGCTCTTGTCAGTTCTAGGCACAGGGGCCGAGATAGACTACCTGGAGCAGTTCGGGACATCCTCGGTGAGTCCTCCCTTCATGCCGCCTTCCCGCTTGGGGTTCAGGCGGGGGTCTCTGGGCAGAGGCCGTCATTCCCTCACACGGGCCGCTTCAGTTCAAGGAGTCGGCCTTGCGGAAGCAGTCCTTGTACCTCAAGTTCGACCCCCTCCTGAAGGACAGCCCACTGAGGCCGGGGCCCGCGGCCCCTGACGCCGCCAGGTAGGCTCCTCTCCCCTGCTGCGTGCGCACGGGGGGCGAGCGTGGCTCACCTTGGGGGAGACACGGGACCCTGTGCTCTGGCCTCAGGACACAGGATGTGGACACGCCTGCCCCGAGGAGCCCGGCAGGGGTGAAGTTGGTGCCCGACCTGCTGGGATCCCCAGACACCCCCGTGAGTCTCCTGCCTCTGGCCTGGCGTCCACGAGGGTCCCTTTATTGCCCATTCTCGTCCCGGGAGCCCCCGGCGAGGCTGCCGCCGTGTGACCGCTGGTCCGCTGCCTGCAGGGTCTGCAGCTGCCGCCCTGCGTCCTGGGACCCGGAGGCCTCCCGCTGCCCCCGGGGCCCATCGTGGAGGTTCTGCAGTACAGCCAGAAGGACCTGGACGCCGCGGTGAGAAGGAGGGCTGGCCAGCGGGGGGGGGGGGGGGGCTGGGACCCGCGAGGGGGGTGCTGAGCGCCGCGTCCTTCCCGCGCAGGTAGAAGCTGTCTGCAGGGAGAAGCAGCTCCTGCAGAGCAGGTGTGAGGAGCTGCAGGCCAGGATCCTGGAGATGGGGTGAGCCTGCCCCCGGACCGAGGCTGTGGGCCGGCCGCTCTCCCGGGCCGCAGAGGCCAAACATCCGCTCTCTCCACAGGCAGATCATGGACGGGTTCGAGACTGCCACGTACCAGGCGATGGGTGAGTGCGACCCTTCTGACGCAGCCGCCGTCCTTGCTCAGCCCTGCGCAGACACCTGCCTCACCTAGACTGGGAGGGCGGGGCAAGACCAGGGTGCCCTCAGTGCTGGCTCCCCTTTTCCAGAGGACGCGCGGAAACAGAAGGAAGAGTCCAAAGCTGAGATCCAGAAGCTTCTGAGGGAGAAGGAGCAGCAGAGCCGGGACCTGCGCTCCCTGGAGGGCTCCTTCTCAGACATCTTCAAGCGTTTCGAGAAGCAGAAAGAGGTCATCGAAGGCTACCGCGCGGTAGGCGCACGAGCCCAGACCAGTCAGAACCAGTCTTCCGGTTCTTGCACCAGCAGCTCACCCCCAAGACAGGCGGGGGCCCAGGGATCCCCACTCAGGGCAGCAGGGCGGAGGGACCAGTGCCCTGGCCAGGTGCGGGGAGGGGGCGTTACCCCTCGGGGCTGAGAGGCGGGCGGGCGGGAGGGCAGGCGGCTCAGAAGAGCCCAGGACTCTGCAGGCAGAGCAGCTGCAGAGCAAACAGCTGGAGCCTGGTGGCTGCGGGAGCTTCTGTCCTGGGAAGCGAAACGGCAGCAGGGCCAGCAGGGGGCGCTGGAGCCCGAGGACAGCCCGGTGGCCAGAAGGGACTCTGAGGGCCTGCAGCCAATGCTGCCCAGTCCTAGAGGGTTGGGCCTCATGCCTGGGAGCCTTCCTGAACCAGCATCCCAGCTCCCCCCTCCAGCCTCTACCTGCCCGGGGCTCAGCTCCCCCTCCAGCCTCTACCTGCCCGGGGCTCAGCTCCCCCTCCAGCCTCTACCTGCCCGGGGCTCAGCTCCCCCCTCCAGCCTCTACCTGCCCGGGGGCTCAGCTCCCCCTCCAGCCTCTACCTGCCTGGGGCCTCAGCTCCCCCCTCCAGCCTCTACCTGCCCGGGGCTCAGCTCCCCCCTCCAGCCTCTACCTGCCGGGGCCCCAGCTCCCCCCTCCAGCCTCTACCTGCCCGGGGCTCAGCTCCCCCCTCCAGCCTCTACCTGCCCGGGGGCTCAGCTCCCCCTCCAGCCTCTACCTGCCTGGGGGCTCAGCTCCCCCCTCCAGCCTCTGCCTGCCCTGGGCTCAGCTCCCCCCTCCAGCCTCTACCTGCCTGGGGCCTCAGCTCCCCCCTCCAGCCTCTACCTGCCCGGGGCCTCAGCTCCCCCCTCCAGCCTCTACCTGCCCGGGGCTCAGCTTCCCCCTCCAGCCTCTACCTGCCTGGGGGCTCAGCTCCCCCTCCAGCCTCTACCTGCCTGGGGGCTCAGCTCCCCCCTCCAGCCTCTGCCTGCCCTGGGCTCAGCTCCCTCCCATCTCTACCTGCCGGGGCCTCAACTCCCTCCCATCTCTACCTGCAAGGACCCTAAGGTCACACTGACCCCCAGGCTGGGCAGCCTGCGTGTTAGCTGTCCTCTGTCCCTTCCCTCAAGAACGAAGACTCGCTGAAGAAGTGTGTGGAGGAGAACCTGGTGAGAATCGAGAGGGAGGCCCAGAGGTACCAGGCCCTGAAGACACAGGCAGAGGACAAGCTCCAGCGGTGAGGGGGGCAGGCAGCCGCGGGGTGGGGGGTCCCCAGGGCAGGGTGGGGTGAGGACAAGCTCCAGCGGGGTGGGGGTCCCCAGGGCGGGGGCGGACTTGGCCCGGCAGACAGGCTGCTCAGTCCCCCGCCCCGTCTCCTCAGGGCCAACGAGGAGATCGCCCAGGTGCGGAGCAAGGCCAGTGCAGAGGCCCACGCCTTGCAGGCCAGCCTGCGCAGGGAGCAGATGCGCGTGCAGTCTTTAGAGAAGGCCGTGGAGCAGAAGGTGGGGGTGTGGGGCACGGGAGAGGGGCTGGGGGTCGGGCCCAGATGCCTGGATGCCCAGTGACACCCAGCCCCTCCCCCCAGACCAAGGAAAACGAGGAGCTGACCAGAATCTGTGATGACCTCATCTCCAAGATGGAGAAGATCTGAGCGTGCCCGTCTGTCCATCCCTTTGCCCGTCTGTCCATCTCTTTGTCCGTCTGTCTCTTTGCGTGTGGTCCCAGCCTCGCCCTCTCACCTGTCTTTTCACCTGTCCAGGTCCTCTCCTTAAGGCCTGTGTGTTTCCTTCGCGTCCCTGCTGTAGACTCGGTTGTTTTAGAGCTAATAAAGAGCATTAAGTCCAGACCCCGCTGCCGCCCACTGGGCTGTCCCGCCTCTCGCCACAGACCCAGGCCCTCGGGTGGGAGGCTGCTCACGCTGGGTGCCAAAGGGGTGGTAGGTGCCCTCGCTGCATGTGCAGCCGCACCCCGGCCACCAGGGGTCGCTGCCTCCATGGCGCCAAGCTCGCCTGGTGGCCTGTTAGTCTGGGAGTCACCGCCTGAGGCCCCATGGGCACCCCCCGCCCAGAAACTGCACTGGGGAACCGGCAGGGATGGGTCCTGGGACCGTGGGCCCCGCCCACACTCCACGCGAGGGGTACGCACCTTTCTGCTCAGCCACGTGGGGAGGGGTGGGGAGCCCGGCACCGGGAGGGCTGAGACCTGGGACGGGACCTGAGCAGAGCTCACTGCTCCTCCCTCGGCCTGTCCCACGCGTGCAGCTGGCTGGGACGCATTCCCCGAGACAGACGTGGGCGCCGTACCGGCCCTGCTCAGTGGGCACTGGCCCCTGCTCCAGACAGCAGGAGCTAAGAGGTTGCCAGAGATGGGCCCCAGGGCCATTGGCTACCCCCCACCCCGGGCACAGGCAGCACCTCCTCTGCTGGGGGGGGCACACAGTCCCTGCGAGGTGACGGCCACCCCACAGGCTCCACTGCCCCTGCTGGGTCTGGTCCTCCGGTGGCTTCAGGTTGTGTCCTCACCGCCCCCCCCAGGGCAGCCTGGCCTGGGGCCGCACTGAGGACACCACGCAGCCTCTTATGGACAAAGGGGCCTTGTGCGGCTGAATGGTGTTTATCCTGGAGCCGAGTTAGCCGGGCTGCCAGGCCAGGCCAAGCGGGGGCCCTGGCACCGGCCCTCCGCGGGTAAACATGACCCTCGGGCACATTGCGCGCCTGCCTCCTCGCCCGCTCTTCCTGCGCTGTGGCCGCCTTCCAGCTGGGGCCAGGAGCCCGTCCCCAGGGCCAGGCTGGACCTAGCAGGCCCCCACCCGGACCGATTCCAGTGTAGCCCCCCAGGTGCGTGGCCCCAGCTACAGGTCACCTAGGAACAGGACCCCCAGTAAAGCCCCAGAGAAACTGGTCCCAGTGCAGCCCCCCACCCCACTCCACAGATGCAGGAGTGAGGGTGACTCCCGCACCCCCGTGGGGGCCACTGGGAATGTCTCCAGACCCAGGTGAGTCGTGCTGCTGGCATAGACCGTGCCCTGTAAGAACACCCAGGAGGGGTGGGGCGCTCCCTCAGCAACCCCCATGAATCCCAGCCTAGGGAGCACCACCCCCACCCAAGGGCTACCAGAGTGGGGGTGGCCAAGGCCTGATGGGAGCAAGGGGGAGAGGGCACCGGCTTTGTGTCCACCCACCAGGCAGAGGCAGGGCCCAAGGCAGCCTGTGCCCCTGGGCTGTGAGCCTGCATAAGCCCACTTCCCTTAGGGACAGCTGGGGGTGACACAGCGTGCCCCTCCCCAGGTCACAGGGCTGAGCAGAGGGTCAAGTTCTCCGCTGCCGGGAGTCTCGGAATGGGGTGCCCTGGACCCGGCCCCAGTAACTGTCACCCCTGGGTCCCTGAACTGGGGACAGCAGCTGGTGTCCTGAACTGGAGTTGGTGCTGCCTCACTGTTGGGCTGTGGTCTCCCTTCACCCCCACCCCATCCCAGTGCAGCTGGGACCTGACATGAGGTAGGGTGGGGGCAGAGCTGCTGGGTGCGTGGGGTGTGTGGGCCCCCGAACCCCGGGCCCCAGACCGGGCTGTGGGGCAGTGAGGGAGTGAGAGCCCCTTGCAGGCTGTGGGTCCAAGACAGGACTGCAGTGGAAGAGTGATAAGCAAGTCCCTCAGTGCCCCCTCACCTGCTCCTATGGCCTCTCACCTCTGGCCCCTCACCTCTAGCCCCCTCTCCTATGGGCCCCTCACCTATGGGCCCCTCACCTATGACCCCCTCACCTATGGCCCCCTCACCTATGGCCCCTCACCTATGGGCCCCTCACCTATAGGCCCCGCACCTATGGACCCCTCACCTATGGGCCCCTCACCTATGGCCCCTCACCTATGGCCCCCTCACCTATGGGCCCCTCACCTATGGGCCCCTCACCTATGGCCCCTCACCTATGGGCCCCTCACCTATGGGCCCCTCACCTATGGCCCCTCACCTATGGGCCCCTCACCTATGGGCCCCTCACCTATGGGCCCCTCACCTATGGGCCCCTCACCTATGGCCCCCTCACCTATGGGCCCCCTCACCTATGGGCCCCTCACCTATGGCCCCCTCACCTATGGGCCCCTCACCTATGGCCCCTCACCTATGGCCCCTCACCTATGGGCCCTCACCTATGGGCCCCTCACCTATGGGCCCCTCACCTATGGGCCCCTCACCTATGGGCCCCTCACCTATGGGCCCCTCACCTATGGCCCCTCACCTATGGCCCCTCACCTATGGGCCCCTCACCTATGGGCCCCTCACCTATGGCCCCTCACCTATGGCCCCTCACCTATGGGCCCCTTACCTATGGCCCCCTCACCTATGGCCCCTCACCTATGGGCCCCTTACCTATGGCCCCCTCACCTATGGCCCCTCACCTATGGCCCCCTCACCTATGGCACCTCACCTATGGCCCCTCACCTATGGGCCCCTCACCTATGGCCCCTCAACAGGTGCTCCTATGGCCCCTCACCTATGGCCCCTCACCAGGTGCTCCTATGACCCCTCACCTATGGCCCCTCACCTATGGCCCCTCACCTATGGCCCCTCACCAGGTGCTCCTATGGCCCCTCACGAGGTGCTCCTATGACCAGGGTACCTGTGCTTTTTTTTTTTTTTTCTCAAATTTTTTTTGCCTCCAGGATTATTGCTGGGGCTCGGTGCCTGCACTATAAACCCATTGCGGTTCGAGCCCCCGGCTCCCCACCTGCAGGGGAGTCGCCTCACAGGCGGTGAAGCAGGTCTGCAGGTGTCTTTCTCTCCCCCTCTGTCTTCTCTCCATTTCTCTCTGTCCTATCCAACAACAACGACATCAATAATAACTACAACAATAAAACAAGGGCAACAAAAGGGTATAAATAAATATTTTTAAAAATCCATTGCTCCTGGAGGCCATCTTTTCCTTTTTGTTGCCCCTGTGCTTATTTGCTGTTGTTGTTGGATAGGACAGAGAAATGGAGAGAGGAGGGGAAGACGAGAGAGACAGACAGACACCTGCAGACCTGCTTCACCGCCTGGGAAGCGACTCCCCTGCAGGTGGGGAGCCGGGGGCTCGAACCCAGATCTTTATGCCACGTCCTTGCACTTGGCGCCATGTGCGCTTAACCCGCTGCGCTACCCCCCACCCCAATCTCCTATTGATTTTATTCTAATGAACTAGAGCCCAGAGCCCTGCTCAGCTCTGACTGGTGGTGGTACTGAGGATTGAACCTGAGACCTCGGAGCCTCAGACGGGAGGCTTTTGCAGAAACAGCATACTGTCTCCCCAGCCCTCTTTATTTCATTAGGACAGAGAAAGGGAGGGAGGAGAGGCAGGGAAAGAGACCACTCGTGAAGCTTGTCCCCTGCAGATGGAAGCAGGGGCTCGAACCTGGGTCCCTGCACAGCACACGGTGACATGTGCTTAACCAGATGCGCCTCTGCCCGGCCTCCCCCCTGCTCCTCAGTGCCCCTGCCCTAGCCACGCGCCTGGGTCCCCCACACTCCATCGCCCCTGGGCCGGCCCTCACCCCAGCTGTGCCCATGGAGGCCGATGCGCTCAGTGCCAGAGCAAGAGAGGGGCTGGGGGCCAGAAGGACTTGGGGGAGGGCAGCGTCCACTCCGGAGGCCAGCTCCGGGCCTTGGCCCCCTGCTGCAGGGATCACACCCAAACCCCCACCCTGAGGGGCACTCCCCAGGGCATGGGCAGGCCTGGGGGCAGGTCCAGACCCCCCCACCGCAAGAGGCACCCCGCCCAGGACAGGCCTGGGGGCCGGGACTCTTACACAAGCACCACTGAGGCAGCCTCCAGAATCAGAACCATATGGCTTCCACGGCCTGGCTGGCAGGATGGGTGGCAAGGAGCCCTTCCTCCATGCCAGGGACAGGACATGCAGTGCCCAGCCGGGTGCCTCCCACCACTCGTAGGGACCCCGGGTGGAGCCCAGCCACACACACCCGCAGCCACAGGACCCCAAGTGCCCTGCACCCTCAGGCCGCAGGGACCCTAGCTGACGAGCAGTGGCCTGGCCTCCAGCCCCTGGGTGCCCCCACCCTGCTCTCCGCGGCCCCTGGTCAGCCTACTTGGGCAGTGGGAGGGCTCCCAAGCGGAGGGCCGAGCCGAGGTCCCCCGCTGAGCTCCGGGTGCTCCCCAAGGCCCTCAGGGGCCCAAGGCTGGGTCAGGCCACACAGTCCCAGGTCACCAGCTAGGGCTCCGTGTGGCGGGTGGCCGCAGGAGCGTGTGGGGGCTTCTGTGTGCCCAGGTCACCACACCGAGGCCCCTACCCACTGGCCAAGCAGGGAGGCAGGGGTGGCCCCCACGTGCCCAGGTGTGGCCTCCCCAAGGGCAGTACCCGGAGTTGGGGCAGCCCCCACCCTGCTCCATCTCCACCCCTGCTGCCAGAGCCCGGGGGGCCTGGGGAGGGGCCCAGAGGGCACAGGCTGGGGGGGCAGAGTTGGGGTCCCAGGCCAGAGCCCTGTGGAGCTGTTGGCAGAACAGGCATGCCTCCCACCAAGCAGGAAGTGGGGGCTGTAATCGCCCCCACCCCCAGGGTCCCTGCAGTTCTGGGAACCCTCCCCACCCCATCCCTACTCCCTCGCAGCAGGAATGCACACACCCCACCCTCCGCCCAGGCTTGTCAGCCCAGGGCTGGGCCCCAGGGAGCCCACTTCCTGGTGGAGGTGCCCAGCCCCAGGGAGGGTCCTGCCAGACCCACTTGGCTCTCTACCTCCTGCCTCACCCCTGTAGGGACAGCAGGCCCCCAGACCAGGGGTTGGGTCCCAGCCAACCTCAGCCGTGAAGCAGGCCCTGCAGAGGCCGGGCCGCTGGATGCCCACCTGGGCATGGGGAGGGAGAACAGGAAGTGTGGGTGCCCGTGGGGAGGCTCAGTCCTGGGTGCTAGCACTAGGATGAGCGGGGTCCCCCCTGCCCCCACCCCTGCGACCCAGTTTCATAACCAGCCTGAAGCTGGCCCAGCCCGGCAGAGCACGGGAGTCCTATATATTTATTTATTCATATTTATATTTATATATTTAATTATATCTGTGAGGACCGCACACAATCACTTCCAGATGGGCCCAGGGCGCTATGGCCTGCGAAAACAGAACCCCACTCCCACTGACCTGGCACAGACACCCCCCCACCTGCCCAGTGCCGACACCCAAAACACAGGCACCTGGCCACTACCACCTTGGGGAGGCCCAGCAGAAAGGGGCTTCAGGGCAGAGCAGGGGACTGACTGTGTCCTGGAACCCCAGGCCCCTGGGCCTGCACTGAGGGAGCCCCCGCCTTCTGCAGACAAAAACTGAGCCACAGCGACCCCCAAGCTCCACCCCAGGAATGACAGATGACCAAGGGCGGCCCACCCAGAACACGGGTGACCCCCCTCTGGGGGTGGCTCAGATGTGCAGGCAGGCCCTGGCTTCCTCACCAGACACCCCTGCAATCAGGGTGCTGACCTCCATCTAAGACCCCTGGTTGGGAACCCCAAATGGGCAGGGTGTGGGGCACAGGGGTGGGGTGTACGGGCCGCAGCTGCTGGTGGGGACAGATGGCAGGTGTGCTGGGGTGGGGTGGGGTGGAGCGGGGTGGAGCAGGGTGACCTGGGGACACTGGCAACGCTGGGGGCCAGGCAGAGAGAGGGGCAGGGGGCAGCTGGGGGCTCAGTGTTTCCTGACCACCCCCTTCCTCCAGAGTCAGTGTGTTCAAATGGGAGCCAGTCCAGAGCTCCACAAACACACACCAAGTCTGTGCCCAGAGTGTCCCCAGGTCCCCAGGACAGGGAAGGAGCTGGGTGGGGAGGGCTGGGGTCAGGAGGAAGCCCCCCCCCAGAGATAAGGCAGAAATAAACCCCGATTAGCACAAATCCCAGGAAGCTCCCGCCCATCCTGAAACCCCATCCTGGCCCAGGCGCGGGCCACCTCCGGGGAACCTGGGCACCCTTCCTGCCCCGCCCCCACTCCACCCCACCCCACCGCAGCTCTCAAAGGTGCAGAGGAAGTGGATGCTGGGGCCGGGGCAATGAGGAAGCCCCCTCCCCAGCTAGAGGTACCTGTGCGGAGAGGACCCCACTTTGGGGGGGTGGGATAGAAACCCTCCACCTGGGCCCCCAGGAAAGAGACCTCGGTGACACTGGGAGCAGCTGGGGATAGGGACTCCCACCTTCTCTTGAGCGAGTGGACCCCGCCATGGGGGTGGAGGGGGGGTCTGGCCCGACAGCAGACACTCTGAGCCTGCACAGCCACTGCCATGGCCACTGTGGCGCGGGGGGGTGGGGGGGCGCGTGCGGTCTGAAGGTCTGAAGGCACAAGGCAGACCCTCCCTCCTGGCGGGGCTCCTGCAGGGGAGGACGGGCACCATCACGGCGGTGTCTTCTCCAGGCAGATGACTTAATCGAAGGCAGGCTTTGTGCCTGGTCCCCCACCCAGTCCCAGCTCCTAGCAACCTGCACTGGAGCACGGGGGCACGAGGGGCCTGGGAGCCACCAGGGGTGGTCCCGGGCAGGCACGGCCGGGCTCTGGGCTTGGGGATGCCTGCCCGGCCTGGCCCGTGCCAGCTCCCGAGGGGGCATCCTGGGAGGGGCCCAGGCTGGCAGCCCGGCAGAGGAAGTGCCAGGCCAGGGGACAGGGGCTCCTCTCTTCTGGGCCCCACTCCGTGCTGTCGGCTGTGGAAAGTGAGACAAAGACCAGATCTGCTGGGGTGGGACGCAGGAGCTACAAGACCCCCACAGCCAGGGGACCTCCAAGCAGAACCTTGTCCCAGAGAGGTCCCCACAGAGGGGCCTCCGTCTGGCATGGCTTGCAGCGTGGGGGCTGCCCTTCCCCACCACTCAGGGCCTCCTGCACTGCGTCCCCAGGGCCTGAGGTGGCCTGTGGCAGGGGGCCAACTCTGAGTCTGTCGGGGAGAATGGTAGGGTCTCCCAGGTCCTGGGCCGGAAGGAGCAGGCTGTGGGGGTCCTGGGGCAGGTATGATGCACCTGGGAACCCCCGCCCTAGTGCCCCTTCCTCTGCGGTGTTAGAGGCATGTCTAACCCTCCCTGCCCACTCCTGGCCCGGGCCCATCCCCAACCTTGGACTTGACCCATGACTCCGGCAGCCTCTGGTGCCTGGAACCTTATTCTGTAGGGTGTGGGGTGTCGAGGACCTGAGGTGGAAGGGGCAGCCTGCTGGAAGGTTCCAAGAGCCTCAGTGGGCAGCACTCAGACAGGCTGCAGACCCCAGGTCTGGCAGAGGAGACACCCCCTCTGTGTCCTTTCCTTATGGAGGACCCTGCGGCTACCTGGCCTGTCCTTGCTTGGAAGATGGAGGCACAGGGCTGGGGAGACAGACGGGAGCCCCCAGGATTCGGGGGCTGCCGCTCGAAGGGACCAGGCCAGGCAGGGTACAGAGCAGGGGCCTCAGCGGACCCCCGGACAGAGCTGGTGGCAGCCGGGTCAGGCTGGTGGGGACAGATGCGGCACATCCATGTGCAGGAGGGCCAGCCGAGGTCCCTTTAGCAGAGAGCACAGCTCTGTGCAAGCTTGTCTGTAGGTGCCGGGCCACGTCCCCACGGGCTCATGGGTGCTGGGCCATACCTGTGTCTACACGTGTACCGTACATGTCACCACAAGCCTGAGTGTCCCCAGAGCTCGCCTGGCTGCAGAGCCACCAGATCGTCCCAGCATGCCCCCCCCAAGTGGCCAGGTGTCCTCCAGGGGCCCCTGAGCTCTGGCCCCAGCTTCAGCCCTACTCCAAGGCCCCAATTCCTCTCAGGGGCCCCACACACAGTCCCTGCTTCCTCCCAGCCGGAGAACCCTGTGCACCGCCCCACCCCCGGCCGTGCTCGGCTGACCCGTCCAGGAGGCCTGGGCGGGGGTGGCCGCCTGGCTGTCAGGGCACACACAAGCCACTTGTTGGCCCCCACGGGTGCTGCAGAGCTTCCAAACGTCTTAATAAGGAGTGTGAATGGCGCCTGTGAGCCCAGGCCGCGGCGTCAAAGGCCCCAGTCATGCCGGGAGCGTGTGGCCGCAGTAAATCAGCCGGCGGGGCAGGCGGGCCCTGCGCCTCTCACCGCTGAAGGCCGGCTCCAGAGAACAACTTTGTTTTATTAAAGCAGCAGTGGCTGCGGCCGGCGCCGGTGTGGGGAGGGCAGGGCGGAGGGCTCTGCCACGCCCGGGCAGAAAAATGCCCCTTCAGGAGGGCCGGGCTGGGGGCTCACCCTGCCGCAGACCCCCTCCCGCCCAGGCGCCCTGCCCAGCTTCCGGCAAGGGCGGGGGGGGGGGCATCCTGTGTGGCTGCCTCCAACCTGGAGGGGCTCTGGCCATGAGATTCCGAGCCGCCATCAGTGGACGTGGGTGGACACCAGGGACCTACCCCCCAAAGCAGCTCCCCAGCGGCCCCTGCCTGTAGTTCCCCTGCAGGTCAGCATCTCTGGAACCCTGCCCCAGGTCACCCCCCAACCACTCATCCCAGGATTCAAGGGGGTTTCCTGCAGCCGTAGGGACATTTGCCTGAGCTGGGGGTCTTCTGGGGGCAGAGGACTCCGGGCTGTCCTGGCCCCCTGGTCCCAGGTCCCTGGCCCCCTGACTGATCATCTGGAGGGGGTCTTCCCTGGCCTTAGACCCCTCCCAGAGCCCACAGGAGTGGCTCCCAGGGCACCAGGGGAGGCCCACGCTCCTGTCCCCCACTGTCCACACCAGCTGCCTGCCCAGTCCTGGAGTGAGGGGTCCCCGGGGCAGGGAGGCCCAGCACGAGAGGGGCCTGAGGCCCAAGCTGGCCTGGGTACAGAGCCACTTGCTGCCACTGCCTCTTCCCCCTGCTACCCGTTACCCTGGCCCATTGGGGCAGCCACAGGGCCAGGCCAGAGCAGGATATGGGGGGGCACCGACCAGGGCCCCTGCCTGGCCCCCCTGAAGTGAGGAGGGGACAGCCTGGGCCTCCTTCGGCTCCAGGGAGCCCCCACCAGCCAAAACACACATCTGCCTGCGGCTCAGTGGAGGGACGGGTCCCCAAAGAGGCTTACCTGGTATCTAGGGAGGTGGGGTGGGACAGGCCAGATGACGGTCCTGTTAGCGACTCAGTGGCTGACCTGGGATCTAGGGAGGTGGGGTGGGACAGGCCAGATGACGGTCCTGTTAGCGACTCAGTGGCTGACCTGGGATCTAGGGAGGTGGGGTGGGACAGGCCAGATGACGGTCCTGTTAGCGACTCAGTGGCTTGAGTGGCCAGGCCAGGCCTGGTGGCCCAGGGTACCGGGGGCAGATGGAGCTGGGTCCATGTGGCACAAGGTATTGGGGATGTGGGCACAGGCACACAGGCGGTGGGTGGCGAGTGGACCGGACTTGCTTTGGGCTTCTCTTGGGTCCCAACACACGCCCTGGGCTCGGAGGTGCTGAGCAGGGTGGGTGCCGGGGAGGGGCCCTACTAAGGTCGCCTGACCTGACCCCCCAAATGGAAGGTGACTGCTCTGAGTTAGTGAGGCCTGGGAGAATGTCAGGCCAAGAGGGCTCATGGGTGGGAGCTTCTCAGCCTCCTGCTGGGGTCCCAGCCCAGAGGCCCCCAGGTGTCCCCATCTGCACTGAGCCCCCCCCCCAGCAGGATTCACGGTGCCCACTGGACCCCCTGAAGGGCGCAGGGTGCTCTGGAGTGGCCGCTGCCCTCTGCCCCACCCCCACGGCGGGTGGCTGGGCAGGAATGTTTGCTGTCACTGTTTGCCCAGGGTGCACGCCCCTCCTGGGCCCAGCTGAGTCCACAGCTCTGGTCATCTCACGGGAATTCCAGGCGCTGTGGACACAAAAGGCAGCTCCCTGCCAGGCCGTGCCCCCCAGCCCCCCAGGAAGGGAGACCCCAGCCCCACAACCAGCCAAGCGCCTGCTCCTCCCGCCCTGCCTCCCGGACTTCCCAGCCGGGAGATTATGCAAATCCCCACGCCCCTTAATTAAACCCTAACGAGGTGCTGGGGCCCCGCCAGGACCCACTGAAAGCCAGGGTCACGCTCCCGAGGGGCCCAGCCTGTCTGCGACGTGAGGGCCCCCTGCACACCCTCACCCAGGCCTGGGAACCGCCACCCTCCCCTTCCCGCTGGGCCAGGGTGGGGGTGGGGTCCTGTGCCCAAGGGTGGGGAGGGGCCCGTACCCGAGGGTAGAGGATCCCCACCTGAGGGTGGGGAGGGTCCCGTGCCGAGGGTGGGGTGGCCCCACTGCCCAAGGGTTGGGAAAGGGGTCCTACTGCCCAAGGGTGGGAGAAGGGGGTCCCAGTGTCCGAGGGTGGGGGTGGAGATCCACTACCCAAGGCTGAGGACCAGCCCCCAGTCCAGATCTAAGGAGGGGAGGGGACGGCAGGGCAGGGGCAGGGGCAGGGTGGTGAAGCCCTGGGTGCTTAGCCTCTAGGAGGGGCAGTGGGCCCAGCCAGCTGGGTGGGAGGGAGGCCACCGGGGTCGGGGGCGGAGCGGGGCAGGGTCCCGCCCCGAGTGCCCCTTTCAGAAGCCTGCCCGTTGTTGGGCCAACAGCCGCTGGCCCTGGAGGCCAGGATTAGCGGCACTTGTGGAGTGCTCCGGCCCTCCTGGCCACACCCGCTGCTGGACACGGGATGGGCAGGGAGGGGGGAGGGGACAAGGAAAGGGCAGGGGCCCTGGGGGCAGAGGGGTGGGGGCTTGGGGAGGGAGGTTCTGGGGTACCCCACAGGGGCCACAGGGACGGGGACGGCACGTTGAGCCGTGGACTGACAGGGTGGCATCCAGGGAGAGTAGGGTGGGGTGGCCAGCCTGCCTCGCCCCCCAAGGCCTGGCCTGAGCTCCCCTGCTGGGGTCTGGGATGAGGACCACTGAGCGCCTGGGGAGCCTCACCCCCACCCCCC